>NC_084597.1:37355710-37716543 GCF_033807715.1 Cololabis saira
AACCTTGAATATATTGAATGAAATCCCGAATATATTGAATGAACCCCGAATATATTGAATGAACCTTGACTGACGTCATAATTACCGCCATCTTGTCGCCATCATATTTGCCGCGCGGTGACACAATTCTAGCAGAATGTAAGTTCAGTTCGGTTCATATACACCTATATATATATGGGGGGGGGTGAGGGGTGACATCCGCTGCTAATCCAAGGCGCGAAAACACACGTGGAAGTGCACATCGAGCACTGGAAATCTGCAAGACAAAAAAAAACAAAAAAACACAGACACAAGAACAGGCAGAGACACGAGCAGCAACTATCCCAGGTACCGGGACCCAATCACAGCTAGGCTAGGTTACAGCGACTATCTAACCCCCAAAACTGCGGAGGGAGCATGCAGGTGAACGAGCCGATGTGTGTGCCTGTGTGTGTGTGTGTGTGTGTGTGTGTAGGTGTGTACAGAATGTATATTTTGAAATGTAGGTCAGCCATCCTGCAGTACAGACATTGGGCCATCTTCAGTAGCATCAGGCAGTGAACCACCACAACCAAGTGCTGTTTCAGGTTTGTGAAGTTCTAATTTCATTTTATTTTAATAAGAGTATAGCTCTATTTCCTCTCCATAGGAAACTTGTCATGAGATAACTGATGTTTTTAATTTGAAGTATACATTATTAGATTGGTATTACTTAAATTGGTAATAGTGAGTCAGGGTTCCCATGCATCCTTGAAAACCTGGAAAATTATTGGCTAATTTTCCAGTCCTGGAAAACATATGGAAAATGGGAAAAAAAGGTAAAATGTCCTGGAAAATTATATCCCCCCTGCCTTGTTAGTCAATGTAACCGGGTTAAAAGTTTTGCGTATATAGATCTGTTGTCACCCTATCACAGCAACATTAAAGTGGCAAATATACTTGCTGTTTGAGCCTGCGTTCACGTC
This sequence comes from Cololabis saira, assembly GCF_033807715.1. Classification (NCBI taxonomy): domain Eukaryota; kingdom Metazoa; phylum Chordata; class Actinopteri; order Beloniformes; family Belonidae; genus Cololabis; species Cololabis saira. The sequence continues at coordinate 37,356,655 of NC_084597.1, forward strand.
CGTTTGTGTTCACAACCAGTGGCGTTGTAAGCGTACCTCGCTCGCGTAGCATGGGATAAGAGCGTGTCGTACCGGAGGTAACCTTTTGGGGGCACTATGCAGAGCCAGAGTTAAAAAAGTAATAAAATATTTAGTAGGATTATAATAAATGAGCTGGTAAAACAACGGATAAATAAACAAGACAGCAACACGGGATGAAGAAGAGATCACTACATTGCTTTTCTTGTGATCTCGGTAAAGAAAACAACGCCATCAGAGTTGGTTTGTCAGGCCATCCAGACAAAGTCGTCGGGAGACTGAAGAGCTCGTTCGTCTTGCCGATGCAGTCAATTGATGATGAGAAGCGGCAGAAATATTTCCCAATGCCCCATGCTTTGTTTGACGACTTGTTACATCAGATTGTCCCACTAATTCAGCACAAGACCACTTACGGTGTGTCTGCAGCAGAGCGACTGGCTGTCATCCTGCACTACGTGGCAACGGGGACGAGCTATTGAGCTGTAGCAGCCAGCTACATGCTTGGAGCGTGCACACGCATGTTGTCAGTAGATTAATTTACTGAAATATCTGGAGCAAAGTCGGTGACGGTCGAGCGATGACAAATCTCTGTATCCAGCTCAGACGTTTGAAGATAGGTGGACAAAACAGCCTACTATCACTGCTGTGTTTGCCCTGAATCTTCCGACGAGCACGGACATAACGAGCACAACTCTGTATCTGCACCCAGGACTGTGTTGATTTACAGCCCGCTGTTTTGACACATGCTGTCATAAATGTGAGGATAACACCTCCTGTTCAGCCAGCCTCTCTTCAAAACAGTCCACAAATTTCCAACCAGCGCCACTCACGGGCAAAGCGAGAACTGCAGGTCGCATAAGCGTTCAGTGTTTTTGAAGATGTGCATGCCGATGTGCGAAATTAATGCAGGATATGTGTGATGGCCATGATGCTTTTGCGTACGCATTCTGACCAGCAAGTTTATTTGCCCCTAAAGGCTGCGCCATGGAGTAGAAGGCACAGTGCTTCTCTGCTTCTAGCTGGCGCAGCTCCCCACGTGACGCATCCAATCAAACTTCCTCTCAGAGCCAGCCCGAGGCATACGCAGTATAGGCAAATGCTAAGGGCGCCGTCCATCCAGGGGGCGCCACAAATTAACTTCCACTATTCTTTTTCTTTTTTTTTCCTTGTCTGCACACATATTAATGATTGATACCATGCCGGTAAAAACCAAAGGCAAAAGGAAAGTATCATCATTATTATTAGGGCCCGAGCACTTACAGTGCGAAGGCCCTATTGTATCTGTAGGAATTTTTTTTTTTTTTAATTCTTTCCTCTTTCTTCTGACAAAAGGAGGGCCTTTTTGCCTCCCCTAAACGTGCCCCAAAAATCACCAAATTTTGCATGCAAGCCAGGCCTGGCGAAAAATTTGATATTTCATCGTTTGCATTAATGGTCGTGGCAAAATGGCTCAACAGTGCCCCCTAGAAAACTTTGTGCCTCAAGCCCCACAATATGGTTTGACGTACATGCACGAAAATCGGTACACACCTGTATCATGTTCACGCACATTTTGATGTATAGCACACCTAGGTGGACGTTACGGTTCGGGTGGTATTAACGGCCGAATGACATGGCGTAAATTGCGCCAAAATTACACAATTAATTCAAAATGTTCAAAATGGCCGACTTCTTGTTCGGTTTCGGCCATGGCGCCAAAAGACTTTTCTTTAAGTTGTGACATGATACAGGTGTGTACCGATTTTCGTGCATTAGCATTCCCACATTCTGTATTATACTGCAGTTTACTACTTCTTTGCATTCTGCTAATCAGCATTTCGTTGTAATGACAATAAAATTGAATCTTATATAATTTGCATATCAGAAAAAGTACATTGTATATTATACATGTACAGTATAGTGAACATCATGCATGTATCTCTTAGATTTTTCATTTATATTATTTCATTTCATTTTAATCTTGAAATCATGTTATGTATCATATATTTATTATTAGACTGGTGTCATATATTCCTGCAGCACAACCTGCATATATTCCTGCAGCACAACCAAGCGCTCCTCCTGTCGCCTCCACCTCAGCAGCACAACCAAGCGCTCCTCCTGTCGCCTCCACCTCAGCAGCACAACCAAGCGCTCCTCCTGTCGCCTCCACCTCAGCAGCACAACCCACCAGTGATGCAGCAGCATCAAGCGCTCCTTCTGCTGCTTCAATAGACCCTGCTGACTGGCCATCTCCTCTAGCTGATAAGGTACGAACAGAGTTGGTTCACAGAGGTCCATTTCAAATTGAAAACAGCTTCACATTCCCTAAACAAAAGGACGGTCAAAGGTGTCAACATGAGTATTTTAACAGACTCTTAGTTAATGGAGAAAAAGTCAGAAGAAGCTGGCTTATGTACTCTGTAAAAAATGACAGCTTGCACTGCTTCTGCTGCACAATCTTTTCCAAAAGAGATCATAAACTGAATAGGGAAGGACTAATAGGGAAGGTCACTTGCTCAAGGTCCATGAGGATAGCGAGGAGCATAATGCTAACATGTCAACATGGAAGGACTTGGAAGTCCGTTTTGCGAAAGGGCTCACAATAGACAAACAAGAGATGGCACTCACTGAGGCTGAGAGAAAAAGGTGGCGTGATGTTCTACATCGATTGGTGGCAATAATTCAGTCCTTAGCTGAAAGAAACATGGCTTTTACGGGGGTCCACAGACACATTAAATAAACCAGACAATGGAAATTTTCTGAAAGAGGTGGAGCTTATGGCCAAATTTGATCCAGTGATGAAGCAGCATGTCAGTAGGGTGGAAAGTGGAGCTGGCAGTCACGTACATTATCTTGGCAAAACAATCCAAAATGAACTGATAGACTCCATCAGTTCTAAAACAATAGAACACATTGTGAAAGAGATCAAAATATCTAAGTATTTGTCCATCATTTTAGATTGCACCCCTGATCTGAGTCATAAGGAACAGCTCTCTGTCATAGTCAGAATGGTGTCACATACCTTAAGTTAAAGAGCATTTATTGGGCTTTTGTTGTTGCAGAGGAGTCAACAGGAGAACATTTATCATCTCTAATCCTAAAAAGGCTAGAGGAACTTAACATCCCATTTGAGGACTGCAGAGGCCAGTCCTATGACAACGGTGCCAACATGAAGGGAAAAAATAAAGACGTTCAGGCAAGGTTGCTTCAGCTGAACTCAAGAGCTTTTTTTGTCCCGTATGGTGCCCACAGTTTAAATCTGGTAGTAGCTGATGCTGCAAAAAGCTCACCAGATGCTCTTGGCTACTTTGGGCATTTAACAAAGTTATTCAAGCTCTTCTCAGCCTCCACCCATAGGTGGGATGTCCTCCTGAAATATGTCAGAATCAGTCTGAAATCATGGGCTGAGACAAGATGGGAAAGCAGGATAAAAAGCATTGAGGCAGTAAGGTTTCAGGCTGGGCAAGTCAGAGAGGCTCTTCTGGAGGTGAGGGAAACGACTGTAGACCCTGTGGTGAAAGTTGAAGCCCAGTCTTTGGCTGAGGAGATTGGATCATATCGCTTCTGCATTTGTACAGCCATATGGTATGACATTCTCAGCAAGATCCAGTATGTCAGTAAACTGATGCAGTCACCTTCCATGCAGCTTGATGTGGCTGTCGACCTGCTGAAGAAAACCAGAGATTCCCTCACCAGTTACAGAAACACTGGATTCTCTGATGCACAGACAACGGGAAAGATGTGTGATGAGATGAATGTGGACTCAAACAAAAGCGGTTGAGAACCACAAAAAGGCACTTTGGCTATGAGTCCCCAGATGAGCCGATACACTGCAAAAGATGCACTGCAAAAAATGAAAACCACATTTTTTAATGTGGTTGTGGATACTGCCATCTCTTCACTTGATGAGATATTTCAGAATCTTTGAGAGGTGAATAACAAGTTTGGTGTACTCCTTAATATATCCAACTTGGAAGAAGAAGTCCTGCTACAGCAGTGTCAAACCCTTAGTACTGCTCTAACCCATGACAGCCAGCCGGACATTTATGGCACAGAACTTGCAAAGGAAATGCAGAATTTTCCACCATTGCCATCAATGAATGAAACAAACATGGAACTCTTGACCTTCCTGCATGAGAAGAAGCTGGCAGAAATTTACCCCAACATGTGGGTTGCTTTGAGAATCTCTGCCACTCTTCCTGTTACAGTGGTTGCTGCTGAAAGAAGCTTCTCTAAGCTCAAACTGATTAAAACTTACTTGAGATCTACTATGATGCAAGAACGTCTCAGTGGACTTGCCATTATAAGCATAAACCATGTGGTCTCAAATCAGTTGTCATATGATGATGTTGTAGATGACTTTGCTGCAGGAAAGACCAGGAGAGTAAGGCTGTAGCAGGTGATGTGAGGTTGAGGAGGTGGTGGTGTAGTCATTCAAGTTAATGCAGGACCAAAAAGCACCACAAGAGGTTGCTAAGATCCCCTTTTTTCACCTTTTTATTTAAATACTTGTAATTTTTTGACAATACTGGTTTCTTTAATATCTTTTTGTGGGAGTGCCTTATTTATTTATTTATTATATTATTTATTTGTTTATTGTATTTATATTTTATTTTATGTCACTTGTTTACACTTTATTTTGTGGGTATTTAAATCTTATACTTTATGTAAGCTATTTATATTGTATTTTTCATATATTAATTTAATATTTTTTTGTATTTCTTTCTAATTCTAAAAGTACAGAGAACAACTGTTAGCCCCTAAACAGAAAGAACAACAGAATTCTGATCAGGTATATTTTGTGATACAATACAGTGATCATGCAAATGCAATTAAACAAATTGTCAAAAGCAATTGGGACATTTTGAAAAGTGATAGTCTTCTTAGAGAAGCTCTTCCAGATTATCCGACTATTAGCTTCATAAGAGCTCCTACTCTGAAAGACAAACTTGTTAAGAGTCATCTCCCTCCTGTATCACAGAAAACTTGGCTTTCAACCTTAAAAGGTAATCACAGGCGTGGACATGCAATCACTGTAGCAATATGATAAATGCCAATTATTTTATTGATGTGACATCTGGTCATACATTTGACATGAATACATTTATTAATTGCAATACCTCTTATGTTGTTTACAGACTTGAGTGCCCTTGTAGACGCTTCTACATTGGGAGAACAAAGCATACATTGAAGGCAAGATTGGCAGAACATAAGCATGCCATTAGAAGTGGTAATCCACAGTACCCCATGGCTGTCCATTACAAAGATGTAAGTCACGGTAGTTGTGACTCCTTAAAAATATCCGGCATATTGAAGACTCTATCAGGGGAGGAGATAGACTCAAAAGACTCCTGCAAAGAGAGTCATTCTGGATATACACATTAAAGGCCACTTATTACCCAGGGTTGAATGGAGAACTTGACTTTTCTCCTTTTCTGTGAGTGTATTTTGTATTCTTTGACTATTAGTGTGTTCTGTTGTCCTTTAAGATTGACTCTGACGGTTCCTTAGTCTCTTGTTAGGCTCAATACTTATTTTGTATGCATTTTTGATTTATTGAATTGACTATAGGCAATGTTTAAATGGGCAATGTTGATTTATTGACTGTGATTTTGTTTTTTTTTCTTTCAGTACAGAGTCTCTCACCCTCTGCTTGTCATTGGCAGGTCTTGCTGTTCAGGTCATGTGACCTCCTACCTGCTCCCACTGAGCAGCTGTTTGAAATTACCTATTTAATTGTGAATTGAGCTGTCTGACAAACATTTCACTTCTGTCCTGACGAAGGCCAGTTTGGCTGAAACGCGTAGACACGCTTTTAATAGATTAGCCATGCAACGATAAAGGCATTTTATTAATCTTACCCTCATGAGTGCCTCAGTTCTCTGTCTACAACAATTCTAAAAGTATTTTGATTGAGCAATTGCTTTCTTTAAATAAAAGAATGTCCAAGATAAAGCTATTCAGTTTCTCGTGAGTATATACACCAACAGTGGAATTTACTGCGATGCAAGAGGGGCGCCACCTAAAATCTTGCCTAGGGTGCCAAATTGGTTAGGGCCGGGTCTGCTTCCTCTTCTGCTTAGAACGGTGGTCCAACCCAATGCTTGTACTTGACTGTAGCTAGATTTAGCCAATTTTCACACGCCATTATGGACTGAACGCTTAGAGACAAAACTAGCGACTGAAAGTTGAAATGTGTTGTCAGATGACAACATGTGAGGTTTTTATATCCCAAAGCCACAAGCTCCTCCCTGTGCTGTGTTGACTGACAGGCAGAGGAGAGCTGTATTGGGTGGGTTGTTTACTGAGGTGAGTGCAGTGGAGGCAACTCTGATTTCAGCAGACTGGGAGATAATTACAGTTAACAGGTAATCTTCAATGGGCTGCACTTTATTGAGTATTTCACACTTTTTTATTGTCTGATAATAGAAAGTAAGTGGGAAAAAACCTTTGTAAAATACTGTGTATGTGCACAGATAGATGGGAGAAGAAACTAGAGAGATTAATGATTTTTCATGTATACTTAACCCGATTAATTTCCAGTAAAAGTAATTGTCAACAAAGTGAAATCCTCACAGAGACCACAGGGAAAGGAGCACCCTTAATTAACATGTCCTGGAAAATGTCCTGGATGGCAACAACAACTGACGCTTTGAGCTGGCGCTCTGCTGAAGCTACTGCGCATGTGCTAAGCACCTAGGGCATGCTGGGTAATGGAGTTCCTACACAGTAATCCATACAACACAGAAACCAAGTGGCTTATATGATATTTTAATTACTTTTAATATTAGGTAGTTGTGTGAACTGTTAAGATATTATATTTTGTATAACTTTAGATGATATTATTTCAACATAGAACAACATGAAACGGCTTTTAGTGTCCCCAGGGTCACACATTTCTTCTTTGAATTTCAGCACCCCCGTGTTTTTGTGAGACAACTCGGAAATTATTGCTCGCTCCAAAAAAAAGCATGTTGTTTTTTTATTATACCTTTTATTTGACAAGGCAATCACTAAATTAATTAATTTTATGCTGCGTAAATGCAACCTATGAATAATTATCCATACATATATGTTCCTTAGAATATATTGGACACTGGACAATGTCAACCTTTTTTTTGGTAATGAATTATCTCTGGCTTGACAACTCGCCAGATCGTTTAGTGTATGTGGTGGTTTTATTTTGGAGGGGTGCAGTGTAAGCAATAATATTAAGACTTATTATTTTATCCGAAAACAATTGCATTTTTGAGGCGCATAACTTACTCGGAAAGTTGTGAAACTTGGCACGCACATCCCATGTGGCGAAAAATTACGTATTCTAATAGTGTCAAAAGGGGGCGTGGCCTAATGGCTCAACAGCGCCCCCTAGAAAACTTTGTGCCTCAAGCCCCACGATACGGTTTGACGTAGATGCACGAAAATCGGTACACACTTGTATCATGTCGCAACTTAAAAAAAAGTCTCTTGGCGCCATGGCCGAAACCGAACAGGAAGTCGGCCATTTTGAACTAATCGTGTAATTTTGGCGCAATTTATGCCATTTTCACGTGTCTTTAACGAACTCCTCCTAGCAGGATCGTCCGTTCTACATAAAACTTGCTCAGGAGACACAAAAGACGTTAACCATGAAAAGTTATCAAAATCGAGATTTTTCGTGAAATGGCGTGGCCGTGGCACCGCATCAAACTTCAACACTAAACAGGAAGTGATACTAGTAGCTGATTGGCCGATATGTGATCCTCATCATCATCACCATCATCATCCTCATCATCATCATCACCATCATCACCATCACCTTCACCATCACCTTCATCATCACCTTCATCATCATCATCACCATCACCATCATCCTCATCACCACCATCACCATCACCACCATCATCATCATGAGATCGGGCTCTTTTACCGTACCCCCCGAACACCTGGAGCAACCACAACGTTCCGCCCCACTGCTTTTCAACATAAAATAACCCCTTTCATAGTGTTCATCCATTTTTAAATAAAATAAATGAAAATAAATAAATATATTAATGAAATGTGTCTCATACACACGTAAGTTTTATACAAAATAATATTAATGTGGCCATTCCCTCTCAGGGGTGCCACACTTCCACCTGTCTGTATGGATGTCTGGTAAATGCATGCTGACATCCTGACCTGTAGTCTCGCCCTCTGACCACCTCAGTGTCTGCTGTCTACATCTGTTCATATAGTCATCCTTGCAATGCTCAAGATTTCTTACCTCCTAAAGCGGAGTTTTTCCTTGCCACTGTTTGGCTTAAGGTTTTTTTCCCACTGGGGGAGTTTTTACCTGCTATTGTTTATGTTATGTTTTTGTAATAATTGCTCAGAGGTCATGTTATGGGTCTCTGCAAAGTGCCTAGAGACAACTTCTGTTGTAATAGACGCTATATAAATAAAATTGAACTGAATCGAAATGTTCCATCACAGACTACTGTTGTGTCCCATGACATGCCTTTGACTAAAGCACAGCCGATGAAGTAGCATGCATATCGTGTCAACTCAACAAAGCAAGGGATGATTTTTGTTTTATTTGATTTGACTATTTGTAGTTAGTGGGAAGTTAAGCTTTGTTTTGTTATATTTAGTTCATTTTTTTGGTACAACCATTTGTCCCTTTCTCCCCCACAGGTAAAAGCAGTTAATATACTTTATTCCAAACCAGTCAATAAATATAATTTAATCATCTTAATATCATGTTGTATTCATTCCTTGGTTGTTGGTATGTTGCACGCCCTCAGGGTTGTAACACCAATCCAGAATGCTGCTGCCCGAGTTCTCACCAGAACTAATAAAATGGATCACATCACTCCAGTTCTGACATCTTTACACTGGCTCCCTGTGCCTCAGAGAATAGAGTTTAAAACACTTTTATTAGTTTATAAATCGCTGAATGGTTTAGGACCAAAATACATCAAATACTTGTTGCTGCCATATCAACCATCCAGCCCTCTCAGGCCTTCTGGTTCAGGTCTGCTCTTTGTCCCCAGAATCAGAACCAAACATGGAGAAGCAGCATTTAGCTTTTACACTCACTAGAACTTCCAGAAAACTGAAGGTAGACTGAAACTCTTAGTTCCTTTTAAATGAAAGTTAAAAACATATTTGTTTACAGCTGTCTTTTACTGAATTATTTAAATTATTTAATTATTTAAAAATGATGTATGCTTGTGTGTGTCTTGTTGTAAGGCGGCGCACCATATGTGTGTGTAGACAGAGCCTTTTTGTACGGTGCGCCGTATGTGTGTGTTAAATACAGTAATGGCACACATAAATGAGACTGCGCCTTTTCATAATACACTGATACGGTAAATACGGTATTCTAAATTGAACTTTTAACAATCTTAATTTTTGTACAAAATTTTAACTCTGGGTTAAGTCTAACTTTCCTTTATTCTGCCACTGCACTGCAACTTTTTTTTTCCTCTTTCCACTTTTCATATTTGTATTATATAAAGCACCTTATTTCCTTATCGCAGGCTACCTGTGACCCTGGCTGGAACCTCAGTTGTCCTTTACTGTTCTGGTTTTCAGTCCTTTATTCTCAACCTTTTTGCATCTCCTGTCTCTCCACCAATTTTTGTGATTTCCATTTCTGTTCATTTTTCCCCTAACACTCTTCACTCCTTTTTTCTCCCCTGTCTTCCTTTCACTCCTTCCATTCCTTTGTTTTTTACTTATTTTGTTGTCGTGGCAACATGACACTGTGCCGGCGTGGCTTCAATTGAGCAAATCTGTTAATGATGTTGTCAGGAGTTATAGAATACAGGCTGTCCTTTTCAATGGACATGGTGTCTAGGTGAATGAGCCTGTCTTGGCCCATGGTCCTCCTCAACCATATGTGAAGACATCGCAAGGTGCTGTAGGAGCGTTCACAGCTGCAGCTACTTAATGGAATTGTCAGGACCACTTAAAGGGCCACTTTCAGACTGGGGAACATGTCTCCATCATATAGTTTGAACACAGTCCCTGTGTTAGGGACTTTCTCTTTCTCCATCCTTCTCATAATCTAAAACATCTAAAACATGCAGTAAACTGGCCCTCGAGTTGAGTTTGGGTTACAGGCTTGAATGCCTGACATAAGATCCTCTCCAACATTTGAAAACCGATGGGTGAGCTCCTTTATCATCTGGTCCAGGCAAGGATAAAAAAGCTGATGTCTGAAATCATCAGAGGTGGTAGGATTGGAGATTTCCCTGCTTCAGCACACCGTGATACAAGGAGCTGTGTCATCAACAGAACTGTCCAGACTTTGATGACAAGCTGGTGACGACTGTTAATTAGAATCAGGTGTGTTGATGCAGGGAAACATCTAAGACATGCAGGGCAGGGGGTCCCGAGGACCGGAGTTGAGAACCACTGCTATAGACCTCCCTGAGCTGACCTCACTCGTCAATAGAGCTAAATCAACCACGTGTATGTTAGACCCCATCCCGACTCGATTATTCAAAAATGTCTTTTCTCTTATTGGTGCGACAATACTGGACCAAATCAACCTATCCCTAAACTAAATATGTACCACAGGTTTTCAAAGTTGCAGTAATTAACCTTTACTTAAAAAAACCTTCTCTTGACCCAGACACCTTAGCTAATTATAGACCAATTTCCAACCTTCCATTTGTATCTAAAATTCTGGAAAAGGTAGTTTCAAGCGAGGCCGGTTCTAGGGGGGGGCAGGGGTGGGCTGTGCCCACCCAAACGTGCGTCCTGCCCACCCAATCAAAGTTATGGGGATCATTCATTTTTTTATAATTTTTTTTTTTATATATATATATATATATATATATATAAAAATATCACAAAATATCTGTACCGTTTCTGATTGGGTGGGCACTGCGCATCATTTTTAGACACTACAATGAACGCATACCGCAAAAGTTGTGTCTCGGAGACGTGAGACGTGTTCAGAACAGCAGACACACTGAAGGCTGATTTATGGTTCCGCATTACACCAACGCAGAGCCCCCGGCGTAAGGTACGCGGCGACGCGCACCGTTCGTTGCGCGTCACCGCGTAACCTACGCCGTAAGGCTGATTTACGGTTCCGCCTCACACCGCGTCGCCGCGTACCCCGAGACGCCTCTCTCCATCCCGCTGAGGGCGGAGAGCGCCGGTGAGGGTGGCGGTGCTGCGGTGCCGAGCCAGCCTGCCGCGGGACCTTTTAAATCCACGCAGAGCCTAAAATACATAAAATAAATGCAGCCTCAACAGGGCACACAAGCCAGTGTCCTGTTTGTGCCTCGCACAACAGGTGTTGTGCCAAAAAGTGATTTCCTGCCAGAATCTGATTTCTCCCCTGAAAATTGGTCTTTTTTACCTGCCAAAAATGGATTGAAGGCCAAATACAATAAATAAAAGGTTGTTTCTACCTAAATATGATTTGATCTCATTCTTGAGCTTCATAATAGACTAGACTCAACTAGAGCTCACAGGATTGCTTTTAACTCTTTTAAAGGACTATTACAACACAAAATAGGCATTTTCACCTGCCAAAAATTGATTGAAGGCAAAATACAGTTAATGAAAAGTTGTTTCTGCCTAAATATTATTTATATCAGATAATATATCATTTTTTGCTGCTTTGCCAAAAAAATGCTACCTAATGGTTTTCTACCTTTGTAGAGCTACAATTTTACTGTGTTTTACTCCCTAAACCACTTCCTTTTCTCCCAAGTGGTCCTTGTCTCTTGCCAGGTCGTCATTGTAAATAAGAATGTTCTTAATGACCTGCCTGGTTAAATAAAGGCGAATGACTGAATGAATATCAAATAAAGCAATAGAATTGGGGTTTTTTTTCTCTTTATCGTATTCACAAAGTGTAATGCAATTCATGTCATGGGTAGTGTATTTTGAAGGATCAAATACTCAACATCTCATATTATCCATATTACATCGTGCAAGAAATGATTGGCGTGGCAATCAAACTTTGAAAATTGACTGTGCGCATGCGCAGAACCACAAAGTAGCATTTCTCGGCAAGGATTGGCAGAACACCGGTCCCAAGCCCGGGTAAATGCAGAGGGAAGTGTCAGGAAGAGCAATTGGGTTAGCATACTGTGGAGAAGATAGATGAACTGATATGATGATAGCATAGTTTTCAATGCATTTCAGGGGTTTGACCCCCCAAAATTTTTTTGGGGGGTCAAAAAAATTTTGACCCCCCAAAAATTTTGCGGCACGGGCAGCATCGCCCACCCTACGTTTCAGTCTGCCCACCTTAGTGGGCCTCGCTAAATCCGGCCCTGGTTTCAAGCCAGTTATGTGACTATTTGTATAGAAATGATCTGTTTCAAGTTTTTCAGTCAGGGTTCAGAATGCGTCATAGCACAGAGACAGCACTGGTTCGAGTCACGAATGACCTCCTTATGGCCTCAGATAAGGGATTAGTGTCCATACTGGTTCTACTGGACCTCAGTGCTGCTTTTGACACTGTAGATCATGGCATCTTACTGCACAAGTTAGAGCATGTTGTTGTGATTAAAGGGATAGCTCTACGTTGGTTTAAATCAGTGATTCTTAACCATAGGGCCGCGGCCAAAACTTGGGCCGCGAGCGCCACCTAGAGGGAGGCAAAAAAATTCTGTTTTGTACGTGTGGGCCGCGAGGCATGCTGGACTGCATAGCAACTCCCGACCAAATGAGGAGAAGAAGACACTCAGTTAGCTGTACGTGTAATAGTAAGAAAAATGGTGTGTATTTACAGAGAAAATCCTTCATTTTGCAGAGTACGTTTAGATCCGCCAGGATCAGGGATCGATTACTTGCAGAGAGCACAATAGACTCAACTTTCACGTATTTGTACTTCTAGTATTTCGCATGCAGATAGATAGATAGATAGATAGATAGATAGATAGATAGATAGATAGATAGATAGATAGAACCTTATTCATCTCCAAAGGGAAATTCAACCGTCCAGCAGCTCATCAAAACATAAACATAAAAATCAACCACACTTCCATTCAGACAATAAAAGCACATTCATAATATTAAAATAAACATATAAGGTTTTTAAACAAATATCATGTAAAGTGCAAACTAAAATATAGTCCAGTTGTGGCAGAGGTGAGTGTGTGAAACTGAGTCCAGGACGAGTTAAACAGTCTTATTGCTGCGGGGACGCAAGGATCTCCTGAACCGCTCCGTTCTGCAGCGCAGTGAGCGGAGGCTGCGGAGCCGGCCGCTGCAGCTGCTCCTGCTTCTCCAGTGTGCCCCTCTCCACCACAGATCTTAGCGGGTCCAGACTCCTGCCCAACACTGAGCCCGCTTTTTTGACCAGTTTGTTCAGTCGCCTCGTGTTTTTGATTGCAAAGCTGCCCCCCCAACACAAAGCAGCAAAAAAGAGTGCACTGGCCACCATCGTGTGGTAGAACATAGCCATCATCTCCACACACACATCAAAAGACATCAGTGTCTGTATGACATAAGCTAATGAAATGTCAAATGTTAAGAGGCTGTGCGCATTTACGCACAAGGCACAGCACCAGTAACTTCATTAACACCGGATCGGGATCAGATCAGGATCTAATGGTAATTCATGTTCTTTGTTTTGCTACACACACCTACAGGTCAGCTGTTAAACACACACATTCTAGATGTATATGTTTATATGGTGGAATTGTTTGTATTAAAGCAGCCCCTTATGTATGGATGAATTCTGAACTCCGTCCTGTTACTTTTATGAGCTGAGTTTGCGCGCAGTTTAATACACGCTTCTGAAAGACGGTATTTGCTCCACTATTTTTGCGTGTGGCAAATAGCCCTGGCCTTTCTGAATTAGGCGCTTTTTGCAATGAGGCTTATTTGCATAGAGAGGGGGCAATTTTGCGCCGAATGTATGAATATTACCTAATTTGCATGCATGCAAATGGCACCGGCGCAGACTGCCACTATTTGCTTGGCAGCGCAGTTTGTGGAGCAATTCGCCTTTTGCGGGTGCTTTGTGAATTAGACGCTCTCTTTTTGTCTCGTTTGCACCGGTTTAGCGGCCGCAAAAGCCGCGCAATCCTTTTGTGGATTTGGCCCTAAGTCTTGTCCCCGCTCTATTTTTAAATATGCCCACTTGTATGCTTGTGTGTGTTCTGTTGCACGCGCGTGTGTGTGTGTTGTGTTGACCAATCAGAAGAAGGGGCGGGGCTAATTTGCACCAATTATGTTCAAGGACTCAAAACCGAGTCCGATGACACCACCCACATTTCTTTATCACAACCCATTCAAAAGTTATGGCAGAGAAAAGTTTTCTAGGGGCGCTGTTGAGCCATTAGGCCACGCCTATTAGGGCCAACCATGAAATCAACTATCAAATATGGACCAATCAGATAAAGGGGGGGGCGCGCTTTCTGGCGTCTATCGTCGCCACGGTAATGCTTTTGAAAGAGAAAAGTAATGCGCGTCGTCGCAGGATGGAGACGAACATTTTGATGTATAACACACCTGGGTCCACATTACGGTTCGGGCTCTGTAGCAGATGAGGAAATAGCATGAATTTCGCCAAAATGACATGATTAATTCAAAATGTTCAAAATGACCGACTTCTCCTATTCGGTTTCGTCCATGGTGCCAAGTTGCGACATCATACAAGTGTGTACCGATTTTCGTGCATGTACCTCAAAGCGTATTGTGGGGCTTGAGGCAGAAAGTTTTCTAGGGGGCGCTGTTGAGCCATTTTGCCACGCCCATTAATGCAAACCATTAAATATCAAATTTTTCGCTAGGCCTGGCTTGCGGGCAAAATTTGATGACTTTTGGGGCACGTTTAGGGGGGCAAAAAGGCCCCCCTTTCGTCAGGAGGATAAGGATAAAGAATAAAAAAAGAAAATTCCTACAGATACAATGGGGCCTTCGCACTGTAAGTGCTTGGGCCCTAATAAAAAGAAAGAATTCCTACAGATACAATAGGGCCTTCGCACTGTAAGTGCTCGGGCCCTAATAATAACAATAATATTAATAATAACCATCTTTGTATACTAATGATATTAATAAATTATAAAATTTTGTTGTCCTGCCGATGGAGGCCCAAATCCTCCATGGCAGGACCCTTTCATATCGCATTCTCACGTTCACACAACGTTTCTTCCTCCCCGGGGGGTGTCCAGCACCGCCAGAAGGCACCCCAGGGTTAGGGTTAGGGCACCCCAGGTTGCGCGGCAAGCCCCGCCAGGCCTGGACACCGTGACCCGCCCGTCCCAGGCCGACGAGGGAATGTGGGTGGTGTGGACCCCTCTGAGTGCATGTGGCTAATGCAATAAAAACAGGGAGGAGGTCAGGGGCAGGAGGGGGAATGGAGGCCGAAGCCAGGAGGCAGTGGCCTCTGGAAGGCGCCCACGCTCCCCCGCCGGCCATCCAGGTCGATGGGGGCCGGTCTGCCGAGCCGGGCCAGGGCCCCACCGCACCTCCATGAGCGCCCCCAGGGCCGCCAGAGCCTGCAGGCGGAGGGGGAAATGGCCCAACATCCCTCCATTCATACTGACGACATAAGACATAGACATCCTAAGGTTTCTTTTTTTCCAGACAAAGTTCCTTACCTTACCTTCCGTACTGACAGTTGACACTCTGAGGAAGGCAGGAGAACCGCCGAAACTGTGTATGTGTATATATTCAAGTAGCCTCATAGTTGTATCAACATCTGTACTTTGTTTAATATAACAGTCAGATGACTGTTATATTAAACAAAGTACATTTCAAAAATATTTGCCACTTAACATGTGTAACTTTTTTATTTTTAAACATTTTTTATCCCAGATTTTTTTTCCCCATTATATCACCCAGTGCTCATAACTAGTTCAGTCTTGGGCATTGCCATCCTCTACCAACCCCGGGAGGGCCCTGCACTGAGCTCAGGTCTCCTCCTTAACCTGAGGAGTGAGCAGGCCGCATCTTTTCACCAGACAGTGTGGGGTTTCTCTGGCCGGACGTAGCACGTGGAAGGTTATTCCGGCCAGATCCTCCCCACCCCATCTGGCGCCCCGGTTGGCCACAGGGGGCATGTATAGCCCAGGGCTGTGTGCATGTTTTTGTGAGGGTAGCTCAGATTCCTACCCAAGGGAACACGGGGAGAACATGCAAACTCCACACAGAAACCCCACCCAGGCTTCAGTGCCCCAGTGGGCACTGAAGTCATGGGGAAACTAAAACGCACTTCAGCGCCCACAGCGTCCCCGGTGGGAATCGAACCCAGGACCTTCTTGCTGTGGGTTTGGCTGCACTACCAGCTACGCCACCGTGCCCCCATAGTCCCTATTTCCTGGCATAACTTTTGAATGGTTTGACATCAAAAGTTGGACAATGGTTTGAGATCTGCTTCCAGGACCTGTTGTCTACATCCGGGGCTTTGTGTGTAACAAATAAATCAGTTTCTAAACAAGACCTCTGAACTCATGACGTCATCTCTGTGCGCGCACTCTGTCCTCCGTTCAGTGAGCTCTTCAGCCGTATACTCTGGCTCAAAACGGTAAGGACGTCCATCATATTCAAAGTCGTCGTCCACAACCTCAGAATTTGACAAATATTCAGACATGTTTCAAATAACTAACAGTAAACTAACAGTAGCAAACTCCAGCTGTACACGGAGCTGTGTCTGGGATGCGCGCACAGAGATGACGTCATGAGTTCAGAGGTCTTGTTTACAAACGGATTTATTTGTTACACACAAAGCCCCGGATGGATAGACAACAGGTCCTGGAAGCAGATCTAGTGATTCATAAAAGAAATGAAGAGTTTCGCGGCAATCATGTGTTATTTAGATGCTGCATCGTCTGTGTCCCGCGGTGCCCCGTTCACTACCATTATATGGAGAAGCGGCTCGCAAAAAAAAACCCTAATATCTTCCGAAGGACTCCAAATGACACCAAACTTGCCTGGGTGAGTATACGACCATAAAAAATGTCAGAAATAAGGTCCAGGTTGTAAAAAAACGAACTTTCCCTTTAAGGAGAGTTTGCACACTTTATACACTCTAAAACGAACGGGTTATGTTTTGTATCTTTTCCATTGAAATGTGAATATTTAAAGTTATATTTTAAAGTGACTGAGTTTCTTAGCTAGCGTAGGACAAACACTATGAGCACTTCTATGTAGGTAAAAGATTTTCATGATACACTGTTAATAGTGATTTTTACCAGTAAAATACTGAATTAGACAAAAAGGTGATGTATTTACTGATACTGTTTATTGAATATAATTGTATATGAAAAGAAATGTGATGATTAGAGGAACTGAAATTGCTTAAACAGAACGTATTTCACTGAGGTTGTGGAATAATTGAATGTAAATGATTTTAACAAAGAACCACCTGCACTGTATAGTGAGAATATAGTGCATCTTTTTCTCCTTAGCCTCTGCCTGAGGAAGAAATGAGGGTACAACACTTGGCGATGGACTCATCTTGGCGATGGACTCATCTTGTCGTTGGGCAGATATAAGCTCTACTCGTGATGCAGGTAAAGAAATGTCCACTGAAGCTGGATAAAAAGACCTTGAAAGTTCACATGGAACTTTAGGCTGGCTGATAAATCCACGCTTTCTGGGAACACGTTCCATGGCAAAAAATTATTCTGACAAATTAGGACCATATTTCTTTGTCTGTGCCCTTGTGATGGCCCAAGCAGGAAAGAATGTAAGGAGAATGTTCAAAATAATTTCCTGATTCCAAAACTGGGCTATCCAACACTTCAGGAGCACGTACAACCTTTCCACCTGTGCATGTCATTCCCTAAAGCCGGGAATACACTGTGCGATATTTTAAATCGTATGAGACTGCCCCATCTCACACTGCACAACTAGATCGCGGAGTTCAAAAGTTCAGAGCCCACGATTTATGTTCTCACACTGTACGAGCCGATGCTCGGATGCGACCCGTCTGCTCACACTATACGATCATAATCCTCCCGTCGGACCTCTGTGTACTGGAACTCTAGGCTGGTTTTGGGGCAGGGGTGGGCTGTTCCCACCCAAACGTGCGTCCTGCCCACCTGATCAAAGGTTATGGGATCCTTTATTTTTTTATAATTATATATATATTTATATATATATTTAAAAAATCCCAAAATATCTGTACCGTTTCTGATTGGGTGTGTGCACTGCGCATCATTTTTTGACACAACAAAGAACGCATACCGCAAAAGTTGTGTCTCGGCGGAGGAACCCGACGTCCCAGCAAAATGAGAAGAGAAAAAGGAGTTCTGCAGACAGCGCATACACTAAAGGCTGATTTATGGTTCCGCGTTACACCAACGCAGAGCCTACGGCGCAGGGTACGCCGTAAGGCTGATTTATGGTTCTGCGTTACACCAACGCAGAGCCTACGGCGTAGGGTACGCGGCGACCCGCACCATACGTGGAAATGCTGTCTTTTTTTGCTATTAAAACATGATTTGTAATGTGAATTTGCAACACTTAAACTGCAAATAATAGTTTTTGACGTGACATCAGATATTGCGCATGCTCTCTGTGAAAGGATGAGGCAAATCGGGTCGCAGCACTGCTTCAACTGTGCGATTCCTTCACGAGGAGCGACCAAGATTTCAAACATGCTTGATTTTCTTGCGACCTCACGATTTGTGATCGGGAGCTCGTCGTGAGGTGTTAATCTCTCGTCGTTACCCCACGTACACTGCACGAGGCACGAGCAACGATTGGGTCAAAATCGGGCCCGATCAAAAAAAAGTTGCACGACTGGAAAATCGGCTCAAAACGAGCCGATAATCGCACAGTGTATGCCCGGCTTAAGATGAAATCAACACTCATGATTTTCAAGGTAGGAAGGATAGCGACCTTGAACAGTCCATTAAGAAGAGAAGAATGCAAATAAAGGAGATGCAACGGAGCTAAAACATGTGTCACTCCAATACCCTGAACAATCACACAACAATTACAAGAAATTCTCTCAGACAAGGGAAGAATACCTCCCCGAATGATGGATTGTGAGCCCCCCATATCTCTCAGTATAGTCACTGGTCATTGGCATTCTAGATCTTCTATTTCTTATACAAAGCCTTGTGATGTAAAAGGTTTAAATCTGGGATCTGGACCTTAAAGCCTGGATTATGGTTCTGCGCTACACCAACGCAGAGCACACGCCGCTGCCATGACGCCGTCGTGAACCCTTCGGACTTCTCCATCACTCCATCTCGCCGCGGTGCAGTACCCCCCGTGAGCGCTGGGGGGATGCAAACTTTTCCTGAATGGTTTATCCGAATTTTCCGGTCACAGTGAATCAAAGAGATACAGATGGTCCCAGTTTCATATGGCGGTTTTACTCGCGGGATACCAGATTCTCGCATTCGCGTGAATGCACATAAACTGCATATTGCAGTTGTAGCTACTAGGTGGAGGCACAAACTACGACTTGGAACAGACTCACACGTGTTGTTGTCTGCGTTGGTCTGTGACCTCATGACGCGTAGTTACAATTTGTGGGAGGTGCGGGTCAGGCACGCCGTGGCATACGGCGTGGGGTGCGCGACGCGGCGCAACTTGCAACACTTGCTTCTTGTCGATTTGTTGCAGAACCATAATGCAGCCTTAAGTCTGTCAGATCAGATGCCATGACAAGTAAAACTTTCTTGAAGAAAGCTTGGGATAAAATATCAAGTCAACAGGAGGATTGGATTAGCTAATGCATAATATTTCCAGGTTTTTGTAGTTGATGTGTGTAAAACTTTGTAATTTTGTCCAAATTGGTTTTAATTGGAGACAGCAGTCTTACTGGACGTAATATTGATACACTGACTGCTTTTTCTAATCTTCTGGATTTTCTCAGTAAAAAAGTTGGCAAATCATTGCAGGCCCATGTAGAGTGTAGTTCAGATGCTACTGACACAGCACAGTTGCCACTCCTGTAAAAGTTGCCTAAAAAGACATACACAAAGTAAATTGAAAGCTGTTCTTGAACCGTTTGAAGTACATGGATGGTTTTGGTCTCTTTTGAAAGGTAACACAGGTAAGTTTTCCCCCACTGTCAGAATCACTGTAACTGCTACTACAATTGAGTAATCTAATACATTTGAACACACTGAAATAGAAGGTTTTTATTTCAAATTTGTTTTGTAATCAGATGTCTGCAGATGAGTGAATCTGTGACTTATTAGCTGGAAAAGACAATGAGACCACAACATGAAGCCTTATCTAGTGCAATTTCAAATTTGATAACAATACCACAAATGAATGAATGTATGAATGAATGAATGAATGAATGAATGAATGAATGAATCTTTATATAATCTTTATGTATAATTGAAATTAGTATTTTACACAGGTTTTTGTAAGATTATGTCTAAACCTTTCCAATTTGGAGATTTGGAGATGCCAAACAGACACTTGGATAACCATGGGCATAACTCTTGAACCTTTCAACATACAGTCATAATTTGGGCCTCTAATGAAAGCTGACACTTAGAGGTATCCTATCATATAGGATAGATTCACTATCAATATTTTTGAAATATATATAAATACATATAAAGAGTCAAAACACGGACGCACGTTTGATCCAAGCAGTGATTTCACTACTCTGAATTGAATTTCCTGCTGTGGGTTTTATCCCCACCCCCCCGAGCCGCATATCGTTGTTTTCAGCATTTCATTGGCTATACAATGTGCCAGTCATCAGGGGGATTGCTGCAATTGGCTCATTTTTTTTTCATGACAAAAGCCAGACATACGCGTCATTTCCATACAGGCGCTCATTCGCTATGTAGTCGGTGGAGGGGACAGGGAAGCTCCTGTATAGTCGGATGAGCTGTCAATCAAAAGGAGGGGGTACAGACTCCATTTTGAGACCGAGATCTCTTGGCTGAGACGTGCACAGCGCGGTTAAAACAACAACACATTGATCATCCAGCTTATTTCCAATGAAGCAGCGACTGTTTGTGGATATTTACTGGTATAATAATGTATTTTGGACGAAATACTTTACTGGATTGGATCTACTGGACCTTTCTGACTGTAACCAGACCATTTTTGTGGGAATATTTTTGACTGGACGTCTTCTATGAGGCTTCATTGGTGAGTTGCGTCATCTGCACAAATCTTTGTTTGTTTGTTTGTTTGTGTCCATATGTATCAGCTGCTATGATTATATCCTGAAATGGAATCTTAGCTTTCCAAAGATATGTTGCATGAGTACCTCACGTAACATATGAGCTGTGTAAATGACCTAGTTTTGTAAATTATGGACTGATTCTGGACTGAATACGGCAACGGGGTCTGTAGATTGGCTTAACCAGCAAATTTAGCTTTAATGTAGGTTTGGAATGTTAAAATGTAACTATGTCAGCCGCATGCAAACCAAAATTGTGAACGTGATGCCAAGAAAGGAATAAATATCTTGTATGGAGGATGGGGCTGGAGGGGGATGGAGGTGTTTTAAGTTAGAGATAACTGCACCTGACCCACCTGCCTGTTCCAAAGGCACTAATTACCCCATAACATAACATAACATCATAACATCTCCTCCTTAGTCTGGGATATGCGCCCCATGGTTTCCAAAAGTTTGAGAAATTATGCTTCACTTGACCAGAAGACAGTTTTCCCCTTTGCTTCAGTCCACTTTAAATTAACTTTGGCCCTGAGAAGAATATGGCTCCTTTTCGCTTGATAGATGTGTAACCTGCATTTATGGCAATCATGATGAACTCTGCTCCTAAGCAGTGATTTCCTTTATGTAATCTATTTTTGATATAGTAGAGCCTAGGGTCCCAAAGATCACATGCATCCAATTATGATTTTTGGCCCTGCACATGCTTTCATAGATTTCTCATACTTTTAAGGACCAGGGGCCTCATCTATAAAGCTTGCTTGCGCAAAAAAGCGCCTGAAAGTTGCAGAAGCCGCCATCTACGCAAAGCCTCGGATCTAAAAAGAAAAAACTAACCGAAAAATCTGCGTATCTTTACGGCAACCCTCACCCTCCCGTAAGAATGTACTTAAGACACGGGGAACTGGCGAGGCAGGCTGTGAGGTGGTGAAATGAAGCCAGATTGATGTCATACTCTTAATAATGTCATCACATATCACAACATATATCAGACTTATAATAAAATAGCGCTGATCGTGTCCCTCTGTGCCCCTCTGTGTGTGAAGCTCAATCAGTCAGGACTCTGGTGCTGCTGGAGCTGCAGCCTCCTCTTCACCCACCGCTTTAGGACAGAACAAATGAGGGGCGTTTAGGGAGCCCCACGGAGCCCCTAAAGGGACTCAGATTTTTTTTCATATATATAATGAGTTTTACGCGCGTGAAACCTTTACGTGCGGGTGTAAGCCTAAATTAGGGTCCCGCGTTAAAACGACGCAGAGCCTACGGCGTAGGTGCGCGTCGCCGCGTACCCTACGCCGTAGGCTCTGCGTTGGTGTGACCATAAACCCGCCCTGAGCAGCTCTGAGGGGAGGGAGAGCGGGGAGTGAAGCGGGGCTGCACGGCCGTTCTCGTATCGCTTTCATACAGTATCTTGATAATTTGCAATTTAAGGCTGAGCCTACCGTTAGTTTTTAAACTGTAAAAAGTGGGGGGGAAAAAAACATGATTTTGAAAAGACGGGGGGACATGTGTCCCCCTGTTGCGCCGGGGAACTCACGGCGTTTAGCGCAGCAACGGTGTGCTGCCACTCACTCTCTTTATTTCATACTGTTTATATACTTGTTCTAACTTTTACTGTGACCACCAAATAATGTGGTTTTCCTGTCCCCTTATCCACAACATCTCAGTCTCCGTGAAAGTCAGTGTCACGGTGGCTGGTCACCCTCTCATTCATTCATGCCCAGTAGGCTCATCCATATGCATTTATGGTAAAAAGTGGGCGTGTAGAGGGCGGGATATGAGGCGGATTCAGCTGCGCAGCCTTCCAGCTGGACTGTGATTCATAAAGCGAACATGGCGTGCAAGATTGCGTGCACATGGTTTAATTGATCCGGATTTTTTTTTTTGCGCCCGGCATTTTCGGCTTTTGGGTGTACGTGCAATTTTAGTATGACTCCTACGCAGTCCATTTTAAATGAGGCCGCAGGGGTGTCATGCAAATGGTATCATTAATTGGGAAATAAATATATATTAATAAAGTGGATCTCTACAGCAGCTTTCTTTTTCTAGCTTTCAAAAGACATTATGGGCCTGATTTACTAAGATCCTAAATAAAGAGTACTAAATTGCGTGTGCACTGAAAAAGTTTGCACGTGCTGTTGTTGTGTGTTTTGCGGGTGATCAACTAAGAATGCTTGCGCAATTGATAACAGGCGCAAACCGCAGTATTTAAATGAGGTGTTGCGTGTCTTACGGTTTGCGCCATGGAGAGTCTGGATGGAAGCAGGAGAAGCAGGAGAAGCAGGATAGTCGCAAGCGCAAAATGAAATTTGACGAGTTGGAGTTAGAGATATTAGTGAAAGAGGCAAATAAACACATTCATGAACTACAGCAAAGAAATGTAAACATTACCAAAAGAAACGCAATATGGGAGAAAATCTGTGATAGAATAAATGCAGTAAGACAAAAAGAACGGCAGATGAGGTTAAAAGAAATATAAGGCGAAGAACTAAAGAAAAAGTGGCCTTTAATAAAACTTCGGCAAACAAGACAGGTGGAGGGCCTGAGGAAGAGATGCCTCTAACCAGCATTGAGCAGCAGGTGCAGCTCACCTTCTGCGAGGAGCAGATAACTGGGATACTGGGGTATGACACGCTAGAGCCAACTGCAGAACAGGCACACAATAAGAAACACTTTTTTCTCCATGAAAACACGTGATTTATTTATTATCACAAATAAAAAAATTAATATGCCTCCTGTGGCAACCTTTTGCTGAATAATACTCGATTTAACATTCAAATAAAATATTTCTCCTTTTGCATGTGGAGAATCCTCACCACAAGTTGAGCCATCCCCACCCCAGTCCTCAAATCAGCCCTTAACTCATTCAACAGCTCCAAGATGGAATCGCTAGATAGTCGATATGTTTCAACTATCTGGTTTTCATTCATTCCAAACAAATTTACACGAGTCCGAAAGACTCTCTCTCTGCGTATTCTTTGATTTTGGCGATGTCGCCTCCTTGCCACAATAACAACAGCCATCGGTGCGTAATGCTGGGCAGATTAGCACCTTCCTTTCGAACGTATTAAATACAGACGCAATCACAATCCCCGCAATTACTTTTAGGCTTGGTAAATCTCATTGCGTGTGGTAAATATACCTATTTGCATTTTCCCCTCCCAGTATTTAGCACTTTCTGGCAGGTACGCCCCATATTGATTATTCATCAGGGCAAAAGTACTAAATGGATTGCGTGTGCTATTTTGCGCATTTGAGAGACGCAGTCCTCTTTGCACGCTGTTAGTAGATCAGCTTGCACATTGGTTTGCGGGTGATGTCAAGTTTGCACACGTTTTTACGCACGCAAACCTTTAGTAAATCAGGCCCTATATATAGTAAACACAGAAGCAGGAGACCGGGATGGTGTAAAGAATATTTCCAAAACCTTCCCTGGAAAATTTCCATACATTGTTAATGACTGTTATTGACCTATATTTCATTGTGCTGCAGAGGCTGTAACTTCCCTTTCTTCCTTATAATAGAAAAATACTGTGCTTGGAAATAAAAAGATGTGAAGAACCTGAATTAGTAAGAGAAAAGTTTCTTGACTTAACTGAAAGCCTTTATTATGGTTTGAAACATGAAGCCACTTTTTACTACTGTTCTGTTTCTGCCTTTTTTCTCTTGACATCTCACCTCACTTTTCTGCCTTTTAACACTCCTACTAATGGTGAGTGATGGCACTTCATTTTTTGCATGGCACACACACACACACACACCACGCACGCACACACACACACACACACACACACACACACACACACGCACACACACACACACACACACACACACACACAGACATCACTGTCTCTCCTCACAGCAGGCAGCTTATGACTGTTAGTGAACGTTGTATTCACTGCTTCCATTAAATTTCTACTGCAGCTCAAAATGCACAATGGCAGTTTCCATGAGGAGAAGACATGTAAGTGATAGTGTGCGTGGGTGGGTGTATGTGTGCTTACATACATTAAATGCCTGTGTTTGTGAGGATTGAGGACATCTAAATCCAAATCCATTTGCACATACTCACATGCACACACAGAGAAACCTACATACAAAGCCTCAGCAAAAAAAGACTGTAGATCATATTTCAGTGCAGCTTCCTTTTAGCTCTGGTAACACTCTACTCATGCTGCGTTTCTGCCTCGTGGAAAGGAACTCTATTCAAACTAGATTTTCTCTGTCAGCCAAAATATCACAAAACTTTAAACACAGTTATTAACCCGCTGCAATGTCCAGAGTGTTGTGGGGGGTAGATGAAGCACCATGGTAACAGCAAAAGAGGCAAGTGAAATGCGTAGGTAAAGATCATCTATGTGGTCTTAATGTAAAAGCCTCAAAACTACAACAAAATGGATGTGTAAAGACGTGGACATGTAAATAATAAATTGATTTCAGCAAAGAGAAAAAACATGATGGACACATGCATTAAGTTTATGTGCATCTGTCAAGTAATATATGTGATTATGTATGACGTAGTGTTTGAATAATTGTGCATGCACTTACATTTTTGGTTAAACTGTTGCTCTGCATACTGTATGCCACTGAGATGTTCTCAGAACTCTCACTCCCACCATGTATATCCTAATGAATACTCCTGTCTGTTCTCTGGAGAAAGCACCCACTGTTCTTCAGCCTCTTGGAGGACAAGGCAAGTTGCTGCTCCTGGCTCTCTGATGCTCCACTATTGAATATAACACTCTGCTAAGCTATCTTCAGGGGATTGATACATTTTGAGAAGAAATTAATGGAACTAAAGTAAGCAAATAGCTGAGAGGTAAATAGACAAACTTACTTCCAAAAAAACATAGGGTCATTATGTAAGTAAAATGTAACTAAAACAGGGGGTGATTATGAGCAATTCTGATAAACCAATATTTTATTAACAATAGAAAAAAGAAAACATTTTACATTTTTTTAATTTAGGAGATGTACTATTTTTTTTATATATAAAAAAAAAAAAGGATTTAGCCAAAATGAATTTGGCAGAAACTGCAGAGAATCCTGTTTTTTTGTTGTTTTTTTTTTAAGCAGCATTTTCATAAACGTCTGGAAACTGAGGAGACCAGGGGCCTCATGTACAAAGAGTGCGTGGATTTTCAACGTGAATCCGTGCGTGGAATTCTTGTGTACGCAAAAAAAAATTCAGATGTTCAAAACTGTGCGTACGCCCAAATCTACGCAGCTTTCTTTGAACATCACAATCAGCCTGGATTTGAGCGCACATGTGGGAGCACAACACTCCGCCCTGTCTCCTCCCTCAAAAACATATATTTGAATATGATAATGAAGATAATTAACCATGAAAAACCGCTCATCTTAACAAGAAATTTGCAAAAACAGGTAAAAAAAAAATTTAAAAAAAAACATCGGCTGTGAGCTGGAGATAGTCCTGTCAAAAGTTGAGGCCTGGAAAAAATAATTTATTTGAGGCCTTTCTTCCAATTTCAGCTGCATTGCATTATGGGTAATGTTGTTCTTAAGTTGAGAACTTAAGTTGGTGTATGAAAAACTTTTCCTCGTTCCGACATTGGTCTTATACTGACGGATTAAGACCAATGTACTTGTGTATTGAGTCCTAAACATTGTGGATGTCCGCGATCACCTCTCTCATAAGTATAAAAATGTGAACAATATGCATTTATATTTAAAACACGATCTGATTCCTCTGTTGCAGAGAGACAATTTGTGCCGATGGTATTATAGAGGTGCAAACGTGAGAAATAAAGAGCAAAGTCGCTGTAACTCGGAGTGTTGAATCCGCAAGAGGAGAAACCGGTCTAGATCCCGGTCCATCACCGGAGAAACACTTTCTGGAGTCCTGCAGCACCTGCAGCTGACTCGATATCAGACTCTGAAAGTTGCCTAAACATTCAATAAAAACTTTATTCATCATTGCTGAGTCACATCAGTTCGTACCAACCAACCTTTCCATGCCATCTTAGTTTTATTTTAAAAGACAACTTTACAGAACTGGTTTTTCGCTGCAAAATGTATTTTAATGTTTTTCTGTCCAGACACAGTTATGGGATGTTTTAGGATCTGGCTTAAATCTCAAGTATTCGTCCCATACGGTCGTCATGGCGACTGAGAGATGTTGGACCTGTCAGCAGCTCCAGCTGAAAGCATCATGTTGGTCTGAACCGGAGCAGCTGGTCCAGTTCAGGGCTGAGATCCAGAAGGATCCTCTTGGAACCTAAACCAGCTGATGATCCAGTCTTAGTCCTGGACCAGCAGATCGGTGTGATCTGATGCATCAGCAGGTTCCTCTAACGGAGCCAAAGCTGCCATTGGGATTTGCGGGTTCCATCGTTGAGCTCCTGCCTTTAGTTGTATGTTCAGATCATGTGGTTGATTGTGAGATTATTGCAGCTCCACTCTTGTGTAACTTATTTGGTAATGTGGGAACTGTCGTGTCTTACATGTGGTCGTGAATTTATTGTTGACGTCACGTTTCCTCATTTTCTGCACTTCACTGCATCACCAGTGAGTGTCGCCAACGGACAAAACCTCAGAAAAGTGCATACGCCAGCCTTGGTGTGTGCGTGAAAGACCGCAACTTTCTATGTTCAAATCAATTTTTGTATATCCGACCGTGAGCGTAGAAAGTGGTGTGCGCACCTTTTTTGTGCGCCGCACGTTTTGTCCATGAGGTTGTCTTCTTTTTTGTAGTTTTCAATTGGCAAAAAGGTTTGAACTGCAGGCATGCCCTGTCATCATGGAAGCCACTGTAACAGTTTCCCTTCAGGGATCCATAAAGCTTTTTTTAATTTAATTTGAATGCCAGGTCAGCATAATTTAAATAGTTATTATACAAAACCTCCCCTAGAAAAAAAAAAACATCTTAAAAACATCTGCTTTAAATCCAGTATCTCTCTGCATTAATGTTTAATGTCCACCCGTTTCAATGGCACTAATTACCCCATAACATAACGTAATCTCATACAATCTCCTCCTTAGTCTGGGAGATATGCCTCATGGTTTCCAAAAGATTGTCAAATTAGGCTTCAATTGACAAGAAGACAGTTTTCCCCTTTTCCTCAGTCCACTATAAACAACCTTTGGCCCTGAGAAGATGGCCCAGTTTCTATAAAACATTTACATATGGCTCCTTTTTGCATGATAGAGGTTTAACCTGCATTTATGGGAAGCATGATGAACTCTGCTTCTATGCAGTGATTTCCTTCACATGATCCTGCCTGTTTTTGATGTAGTAGAGCCTAAGATCCCAAAGATCACATGCCTCCAATTATGATTTTTGGCTTTGCACATGCTTTCAGAGATAACTCACTCTTTGGAGGATCAGCAGTTTCATGATATTTTCATGATCAGTTAATTATCAGGAAATACATTTATGTTTATAAACTTGATTGCAAATTAGTTGATACATACATACATTAGGGGTGTCAAATTAGCACGTTCATTGCGATTAATTAATTACAGGCAGATTTAGCGCATTATGTTTTTTAAATCGCTTAATCTATTTTTTTATCTCACACCATCAGGAAAGTTGGAGTAGGACCCAGATGCAGGAGAGCAGGAAGCAGGAGTTCTCAAAAACTGTGATTTTATTAACTTAAACTAAACCAAAAACGCTGCTGAGCAGGATCCAAAAACCAGAATATAAACATGAATCAACAAATATGAAAAAACCGGACGAGGAAAACATGGCGGGAAGAAACAGTACGGACCAGCAGGGAGCAGGGGAAAGAAAAGACTAAATATACACAAGGGTTAACGAGATACAGGTGCAGATGATCAGGGCAGATGGGGAACACGAAGGTCAAAACTTAAACACAAAGACATGGGCTTCAAAATAAAACAAGAAACATAGGGGGGACATAGAACCCTAGCGGCCAGCTTCGGGGAACAAAGAGTCTGAAGGGCCGGCTTCGGGGGACAATGAGTCCGAAGGGCCGGCTTCGGGGGACAATGAGTCCGAAGGGCCGGCTTCGGGGGAGAAAGAGTCCGAGGGTCCGGCTTCGGGAGACACCGGGTCCTCGGCACTGGCTGAGGGGGACACCAGGTCCCTGGCACTGGCTGAGGGGGACACCAGGTCCCCGGCACTGGCTGAGGGGTACACCAGGTCCCACGCACTGGCTGAGGGGGACAAAGAGTCTGAGGGGCCGGCTTCGGGGGAGAAAGAGTTCGAGGGGCCGGCTTCGGGGGACAAAGAGTCCGAAGGTCCGGCTTCGGGAGACACCGGGTCCCCGGCACTGGCTGAGGGGGACACCAGGTCCCCTGCACTGGCTGAGGGGGGCACAGGGTCCTCGGCGCTGGCTGAGGGGGGCACAGGGTCCTCGGCGCTGGCTGAGGGGGGCACAGGGTCCTCGGCGCTGGCTGAGGGGGGCACAGGGTCCTCGGCGCTGGCTGAGGGGGGCACAGGGTCCTTGGCAGGGGCCTGGGTGTCCGCTGAGGCGCAGGCAGAGAAACGGGGCAGGCTGGGATGCGTCCAGAACAACGTGCATCCGGGACCACCACTGGAAGAGGAGCATGGTGAGGTGCGTCCAGAACCACCTCGGGAACAAGGATGGGAGGGGTTTGTCGACGCTGCCGACATCGTCTCCATTCCTGCCTGTATTTAGCCTGACAGCTCTTGGAGCCACCTAGAGCCAGGCATGTTCCCAGGAAGGGTGAATCAGGGTCCTGCCAACAGGGCCTTGTTTTTTTGGCTTCCTGGAGGAAGAATTTCCACCAGTCCAAAGTCTCTCCTGCTGGGTCCATGCTGGCTGGTCCGTTCTGTCAGGAAAGTTGGAGTAGGACCCAGATGCAGGAGCGCAGGAGGCAGGAGTTCTCAAAAAGTGTGATTCATTAACCAAAAACGCTTCTGAGCAGGATCCAAAAACAAGAATATCAACATTAATCAAGAACTATGAAAAAACCTGACAAGGAAAACTTGGAGGGAGGAAACAGTACGGACCAGCAGGGAGCAGGGGAAAGACAAGACTAGATATACACAAGGGTTAACGAGACACAGGTGCAGACGATCAGGACAGATGGGGAACAGGAAGGTCAAACCAGAACTCAAACACAAAGACATGGGCGTCAAAATAAAACAGGAAATGTCAAACCCTGACATTAACTTTACTTTTTCTGTTTGTGAGTTGCCTTTATTATGAAATCTGTGTTTGTGCTTGAGTTGTTAGGGGCGGAAAACAATGGTCAGTCACACCTTAAAGTGGACATTGATTGGCTGACCCTGTGTTTGGGCTTGTTTAGCATACGCTGGTAGGCTCCCATTGTACAGTAGCTGGACAGGCATTGGTGGGGTTGAGTAGCGGAGAAAAGAAGTGAAAATGGAGGAGCATGTGAAAGTTGTCGTTCCAGTGAATGGGGAATTTATATTTCTAAAACGCCTGACGGCACCATTGATAAAGGTAGAGTGATATCTGTTCTTGTGGAAAGGAAACTGCTTACCACCGAAGCGAGTTCGTCAAGCCACAGCAACGCTCCTCTCCAAAATAAACTTGAGGAGACCACCTCACGCACAAACAGGTCTGCGATCGAGAAGATTGTGAATGATCTTGCCAAGTGGATGTACAGTATATGCCTAGGACTGCATCTGTTTAATTCTATTAAAAAAATAAATACACGACTTTATAAAGCCACTTGTTTTGTTGTTTAATATCAAGCTTTTGATCTGCCACATAATGTAATGAATTTAAAGCAAAACCTCTCAAGTTGAGGGCTTTTCTCTGCAATTTTTAGGTCAGATTAAAAAAGTGATTAATTAAATAAATGAATTACAGATCTTAATTAATTTTTATTAATTATTTTAGATCTTAATTAATTAATCGCTCAATTTTTTAATGGCTTGACAACACTAACTTAATTAGTTAAATTTGTCATTGAATATTTTTCAGTCTATGGAAGGAATAATGTAATTAATGTACTTAATTTAATAAACTCGTTGAGACACCACCTTTGATTACAAACGATAAATAAATTGTATTTATATTAATCTCTTATCTGAAAGTAGGTTCTAATATTGATTGGTCTGAGTACATCGAATAAAGAAATAATGGATCAATTCAAGGGACATATATTACAAGTTCAAATAAATAGATGGATAAATGCGGTTATATATACAGTGGGGCAAAAAGTATTCAGTCAGCCACCAATTGTGCAAGATTTCCCACTTAAAAAGATGAGAGAGGACTGTAATTTTCATCATAGGTACACTTCAACAGTGTTCAAGTTCATACTTCTCATGAACTAGTTCAAAGTTCAGTTCACATACCGGTAGTTTAAAAATGAACAGTTCAGTTCACCATTTTCATTTTGAACTAGTTCAAATTCAGTTTATTTCAATATTTTTAAACGCCCCCCTATCCTAAAGCTGTTCACCGTATACCAGTGGTCTTCAGCCCTGGTCCTCAGGACCCCCTGTCCTGCATGTTTTAGATATTTCCCCTCAGAACCCTGATAAAAATGACTGTTTCATTAACAGACTTGTGCAAACCTGGACGACAAGCTGATGACGGCCATTAATTACAATCAGGTGTGATGATGCAAGGAAACATCTAAAACATGCAGGACAGGTTTTCCCGAGGACCAGGATTGAAGACCACTGCTGTATACAATCATGTATTGTCCTAATGGCTTTTCAATTTTACTCAGAGGCTGTAAATCTCCAACATTGTAGTCCATTATCAATGTGTCTACCTATTGCTGGGAAATCAGATCCCTGAAGGTGCAGCAGTGGGACTGGGGTCGTTCGGGGCTGTTGGGTCCTCTTGGTCTTTCTGGGAACTTTTTTGATTGTTAAGGACTCGCAGATATTTTCTCCCACTGGACGGATGCTTTAACTCCACATGACGTTTCAAATATGAAGTTGACGAGGCAGATGTTTTGACTTGTTTTGTCAGCGCAGGTGGACATAATTTGCACAGAAAGGTTAGATTTCTACCGTCAGACTCAGGAGATGATGTGTAAAATTCCCGCAGATAATGATAAACGGATCAACGGATCGCTGACACTGCGTCCGCGACGTCTCTCTTCACCTGTCAAGGCTGATTTATGGTTCCGCGTTACACCAACGCAGAGCCTACGCCGTAGGGTACGCAGTACGGTGTGCGTCGCCGCGTACCCTACGGCTTAGGCTACGGCGTCAATTTAACGCGGAACCATAATTCAGACTTCATTCCTAAAGACTGCACCGGGTTCGTCGAGTTTTTTTAAATATGCGCGCCACCCGCTGGTGAAATGAGAAGGATTATTCCATGATAATTGGACCTTAACGGTGAAGCTCAAACTCACATAATCTGAACAGTTCAAATTCCAGTTCATGATTTACAGAACTAACAAGTTCACATTCAAGTTCTTTATTTGCAAATATGTTGCGTTTAGTTCAACGTTCTCACAGAAATGAACTTGTTCAATGAATGCGTTCATTTGAACTCGTTCATGCACAACACTGCACTTCAACTATGAGAGACAGAATGGGGGGAACAAATCCAGGAAATTACATTGTAGGATTTTTACTGATTGAATTGGTAAATTCCTCGGTAAAATAAATATTTGGTCACCTACAAACAAGCAAGATTTCTGGCTTTCACAGACCTGTAACTTCTTCTTTAAGAGGCTCCTCTGTCCTCCACTGGTTACCTGTATTGTATTGGTAAATGGCACCTGTTTTAACTGGTTATCAGTATAAAAGACACCTGTCCACAACCTCAAACAGTCTCACTCCAAACTCCACTATGGCCAAGACCAAAGAGCTGTCAAAGGACGTGAGAAACTAAATTGTCCAGGCCCGACTGAAGTTTGCTAGAGAGCATTTGGATGATGCAGAAGAGGATTGAGAGAATGTTATATAGTCAAATGAAACAAAAATAGAACTTTTTGGTAGAAACACAACTTGTCGTGTTTGGAGGAGAAAGAAAGCTGAGTTGCATCCAAAGAACACCAAACCTACTGTGAAGCATGAGGGTGGAAACATCATGCTTAGGGGAAGTTTTTCTGCAAAGGAACCAGGACGACTGATCTGTATAAGGGAAAGAATGAATGGGGCCATGTACTGTATCATGAGATTTTGAGTGAAAACCTTCTTCCATCAGCAAGGGCATTGAAGATGAAACATGACTGGGTTTTTCAGGATTACAATGATCCCAAACACACCGATGAAGGAGTGGCTTCATAAAAAACATTTTAAGGTCCTGGGGCCTCATTTATCAACTGTGCGTACGCACAGATGTGTGCGTAATGTGTGCGTAAGAACATTCCCACGCAAAGTATGGAATTTATCAACTTGTACTTGTGCGTAGGAACGTGTGTAAATTTAAGCACAACTCTGACCATGCGTACACAAAAAATCTAGTGGTAGAACAGTGAAACTACAAATAGAACCGATTAAAAGAGTCACAGTGTTCACCCACCAGAGCAGACGAGCCCATGCCCAACGCAGAGCCTTTCCCACCCCTAATGCCTGCCATTCAAACAAGAGAGAAGATCATACAGAGATATTAGGTAGGTCTGGCTGTTAGCTGATCTTTGAAAAGTGAGAAATTTCAGATCGAAAGTGTGCGTGGGAAAATAATGTCAACATCATTCAACATTTTAAGGTTTATTTATTTAACATCTGTGATGCACATGCAGCAATCTGTCTAAGTGACTCGTTCATCTGCAGTAAGGTATTTGTCTTGTTGATTTTGCATCACTGCCTTCGTCAGCACCCTCGCCCCCCCAGGGCGCACCGAATGGGCTTTCTCAATGGCCCTGGCTGCTCCTGTTCCTCCAACTCAAAAGAAACATCACATTATTGTCACGTTTATTTTAATTCAAATTCACAAATTGAACTGTCTAAATAAATGTTTGTGAAACACCTCAGCTCAGCTTTTTATTTTACCTGCAGTGTGACTGGTCGATGGTACAGCTGGTGGTTCTGTTGGGGGTGTGTCCATGTCTCCTCCAGGAATGATGCCACACAGTGCTGTGTCCCCAATGATGCTGGCAATACGGGTATCCATGGGTGAAAGCTGGGTTGTTGCCTGTCCTCCTCCAGTTGCAGATGTTTCTTGTCTGTGGGCTGTGACGCGTTTTTTGGCACCGAGTTTGATGTCAAACCATTTCTTTTTTATTTCGGAGAGTGATCTTTCCTCTGACCCAACAGAATTAACAACAACAGTGACCTTCTCCCACGCAGCACTTTTTCTTTTGTTGGTCACACCTGCATTCAGTGTTCCAAACAGTGTTTTCTGGTTAATCTCAACTTCTCCTACCAGTACCTCGATCTCGGTGTCGGAGGAATTCCTCTTCTTCGCCCTCTTTGCCATGATTCCGGTTAGGGGGAAAGAATCCATTCACGCATTATTAAAGGGATTGTTGCTACCATATACGGTCAATTGGAGGTGTTTCTGAATGCAAATAACCCTAACCATGCACGAGCACGGCAGTTAAGAACAGGTGGGATTTATCATCATTGATCACTTACTAGTGTGTGTACGACCGGTGTCCGCACGTTTAATAATTACGGATTTTTTTGTACTTACACACATTCTAAATTTCATTCCTACGACATAATTTAGAACCTTTTCTACACACAGTTGATAAATGAGGACCCTGGAGTGGCCTAGCCAGTCTCCAGATTGCATCTTCAGCCCCAAAACATCACGGCTCTAGAGGAGATCTGCATGGAGGAATGGGCCAAGATACCAGCAACAGTGTGTTAAAACCTTGTGAAGACTTACAGAAAACATTTGAGATGAACTTTTGTTATTGACCAAATACTTATTTTCCACTATAATTTGCAAATACATTTTTTTTAAATCCGCCAATGTGATATTTTAGGGCCCGAGCACTTACAGTGCGAAGGCCCTATTGTATATTGTATATTATATTGTATCTGTAGGAATTTTTTATTCTTCTTTCGTTCTTCTGACGAAAGGAGGGCCTTTTTGCCCCCCTAAACGTGCCCAAAAAGTCACCAAATTTTGCACGCAAGCCAGGCCTGGCGAAAAATTTGATATTTAATGGTTTGCATTAATGGGCGTGGCAAAATGGCTCAACAGCGCCCCCTACAAAACTTTGTGCCTCAAGTCCCACAATACGGTTTGACCCCTTGCCCCTTGATGTATTGGAAGTGTAAATTGCTTAGACTGTGGACTGAAGTAGAGCAACCACTGACGTCACTCTCCTGCACCACTTGGAAATGCCAATACCATTTGAATTATGGAACATTTTTTGAAAACGAAAAGGTAATGTCCTATTCTTTATCATTTTAATTAAGTCACAGAATGAGCAGTCTTGAAGAAGAAAATTAAAATGTAGTTTGGATGAGTTATTAATAAGTCAAAAAAATGCAGCTATTATAGTACCGATCTGCTTCCATAGTCTAAGTCCAGATCTAGAGGGAATAATGTAAATGCAGATTTATGTGCTTCACAGCCTTTGCGGCATATATACACTAGGCCTCATGGTAGTTCATGGCCATATGAAAGTGTTTTTTGTAACCAGGCATGCAGTGAAAAACAGATGAATTTATCTTATCTTTATCTCATAATTATCTATAAGTACATCCCTGTGTTCATAAAATGTACTTTTACTAGATAAAAAAATTGCTGCACAGGCAGTCTCTGTTATCAGTCATGAATTGCTTAAATCTTTCCTGCAAAGGCTCATTGTCTGTATCCATTTATTAGATATGCTCTGCCTATTCTCTCAGCAGCACATAAAAATGCTAAATACTGGAAAAATTCAATATTTAGAGTGTTTTAGCGAAGGCTCTTTTGTCAGTGACATAAACAGTTGCTGTTCTTAGTGTTGGGGAGAAATACCCTGCTCTTTTCATACCCTTTGTTCATACAGAATAGTTATTAATGTTGCACGTGAATAAACACAAAGGAGGCATAAAGATGGGTGAGATGTAAAAGACGCATGTTTTAAGTGAAACAAAAGGTTCAATAATGTCAGAGCATTGCTCTCCATTTCACACACTTAAAATGATGCGCCATAAACATAGATTGTGTTCATCAATCCCTGTGCAAAAAACAAGTTCTCAGTAATACTAGAATAATTTTACTGGTTCAAACTCTTAGCTGTGTATTTTCTGCTTTACTTTGTGGTTGTTAATGGAAGATTTATGACAAACAAACAGGATACAACGTGTTTTTGACAAACATCATAGATGATATAATGATTATTATTAGATTATATAATGAGCAGATTGCATATAATGAAAAAAATGATTGATTCAGAGCTTATAAAGGCTTTTTGACAGAAAATGTAACTTTGATTCATTTTTTGTACTGCATGCCTGCATGCCAGCATGCAAGCGTTTTTTCAATTAGACGCGTTATTTTCATTGGACAAAGAATGCATGTTTTGCGTGCACTGGACAGTGTAAATAAAAGGCATTTTATTACCTCCCTGGTTCCTGAAGCTGAGTTCAGGAACTGAAGGTGTTTTTTAATATTCAAGATTTCTTTATCTGGGGCAAAGATCACTGTCTCAGTTTTTGAGGAGTTCCCATCTAGAAACAATCCAAACTCCAAACTCCAATCTCCAAACAATCAATTAAGTTTGCTTATCCACTTAACTGCAACTCATAAAAAGAACGGTAGAACTGAATATCAATCTGGTGTTTAGCCAATCTGTGCCTGTCAGAGATGGGTGTAATCTACCTACCGGATTCGAAGGGGACGTGAGTGAGACTGGAGGCTGGTGACGGTGATGAGACGAGGAAAAGAGAAAACGACAATTAAAAGTATTTGGAGGTTTAATGAGACCGTTTAAAATTATTGGGTTATTGACATCTTAAGCAGGAGGGTCTGTTTTGAGTGTTATTGGTACCCATTGAGTACGTGAGCAAGTTCAGAGTTGATAGAGCCGGGAAAGTGAACCGCATGTCCGAGACGCCATTATCGTGCTTGTAGAGCTAACGTTAGCCGCGCCTTGGCTAAC
Source organism: Cololabis saira (assembly GCF_033807715.1). Classification (NCBI taxonomy): domain Eukaryota; kingdom Metazoa; phylum Chordata; class Actinopteri; order Beloniformes; family Belonidae; genus Cololabis; species Cololabis saira. Next base: position 37,393,652 of record NC_084597.1, read on the forward strand.
TGGGAGGATAACGCGTGTGTGTGTGAGGAAGAAATATTGAGCGCCGAGTTTCCTGAGTGAGTATGAGCATTCTTGGTCGGGTAACAATATGGAAATTTGTGAGAATGAACAGTGAGTTTATTAGCGTTGTAAAACTTTATGCGTAGTGTGTCTACACCCTGCACGCCTGCCTGCTGCTGAGCTGCTGTTGCTGTAGAGGGCGCTCAGGATCCACGCTGTCGCCAGGAGGACCGCTGCTGCTGCTGCCGCTGCATGGGGATGTGACGGCAGAGTTCGGGTTCTTCATCAGGGTTTTCCACTCTACTCTTCTGAGTGAGGGCTTGGGGGACTGTGGTTATCCATGAGTACTGGGAAACACTTTCACAAGGATACGAGCTCCAACTCAACAAGCGCGCCAACGATATGGTACCATAACTGACTTACAAAACCCCGGGGTATTCATTTTATTTATTTTTTATTTATCATTGAGCTCAAGGGTCACCAGGTTGAATTAAAGGGGTGATGCCCGATGTTTTTTTTTGCTTGTGTAAATAAACAGGTATTCTTGTTGAACGTATCTTCAGTCATAAATGTTTATTTAAGTGTGGTGTTATCAGGACTGTAGTGTGTTAAAGCTACATGCATGGGATTGTTTATTATGACAATCAGTGTTGGGCAAGTTACATCCAAAATATAATACATTATATATTACTAGTTACTGTCATTTGAAAGTAATTAGTTACATTACAATATTACTATATCTGAATTGTAATGCGTTACACTACTTGTGTATTACTTTTGAGTTACTTTCAACAAAATAGCAAAAAAAGATAAATCTTGTCCCACTGGCAGATTTTTCTACTTATTTCAAGTGAAAATTTACTTGAAACAGGTGAAAATTGTCAAATAAGTAATTTTTCTGGTGTTATTTTTCTGGTGATGACTCTAAATGTTGAAATAGCAGTAAAACCACATTCATTGATGAAATGACATAAGGGATGGAAAGGAGGGATGGCAGTTTTACAGGGGGGATGATTTGGACCGTTTTTATTTCAGGGGGGGATGATTTGGACCGTTTTTATTTCAGGGGGGATGATTTGGACTGTTTTTATTTCAGGGGGGATGATTTGGACCGTTTTTATTTCAGGGGGGATGATTTGGACCGTTTTTATTTCAGGGATGATTTGGACCGTTTTTATTTCAGGGGGGATGATTTGGACCGTTTTTATTTCAGGGGGGGATGATTTGGACTGTTTTTATTTCAGGGGGGATGATTTGGACCGTTTTTATTTCAGGGGGGATGATTTGGACTGTTTTTATTTCAGGTAGGATGATTTGGACCGTTTTTATTTCAGGGGGGATGATTTGGACTGTTTTTATTTCAGGGGGGATGATTTGGACTGTTTTTATTTCAGGGGGGATGATTTGGACTGTTTTTATTTCAGGGGGGGTGATTTGGACCGTTTTAATTTCAGGGGGGGTGCCATCACATCACCCCTCATCCCCCCTCAACTCGAATAGGCCTACTGCTCACACGGAACTCAGAACTTCTTCATAAATAACTCCCAGAGAGAAAAAAAACACCAGCAAGCTAACAAACAAACCAATAAAGCTCTCAGAGTTAACAAAACGAACCAGGAATCAACAACTCGCAGCTGTTTTAACCTCTCCTCCTGATGGGCTGCAGGTGTGGTTTAAGGCTGATTTATGGTTCCGCGTTACACCAACGCAGGCCATACGCCGTGGGTTACGCGAACTACTGCGTACCCTACGGCGAAAGCTCTGCGTCGATTTAACGCGGAACCATAAATCCACTCTCACAGCGCGACTGACTGTGAGCCCGGCTCGGGCTCCTCGCCGCGCGCAGCTCCTCGCCGACTCCGCGCTCATATATATTTAATAAATGTATAAAGCCCATATATTAATAAAGCCTCACTTGGCCGAGCTGTTGACTTTTCCCTGCCGGCTCTGCTCACTGAACAGTCCCCACACAAACAGTGTCCAGCGGCGCTACGTTCCGCCGCGCCGCGTTCCCAACGCTTTTTTCTGTTGTCGGGATGCCTGGCGGACGCGGTGTTGGTGAATTCTTTAAAAAACAACAGCTAAACGGGTTAAAATGCGTTGTAACGCGCGTTACTTAGATTGTAACGAGTAAAATATTACCGAAAATGTATTAGTAATGCGTTATATTACTGCGTTACAGCAAATAGTAATACATTACTGTAATTGCGTTACTTTTGTAACGCGTTACCCCCAACACTGATGACAATGTAGCTATTGGATCAGCTAACCAGGCCTCTCTGCACCCTAGTGAGAGTCATACGTCATACAAACTGGAATTCACTCAGTGACCAGGAATCAATTCTTTATTTTCTTTCTTTTATTTTGAAAGTTGTCAATGGCCAAAAAGCAGGTGAAAAACCTCAAACACAAACGCAAACAGAAGTTCAAGGAAATGTAACCCAAGAAACCATATCTTGAAAATAAGTAGAAAAAATCCCCCCCATATTTAAACCCCCAAACAAGCTAACCACATTTTTTAAGCTCTACTCAATGAACTTTAGCCTCGGCTTTTAATTCCTGTAAATACACAAATCACATTTTTTTAAATTACTTTTAACTTGAAATTCTTTTAAAAATGCCCCACATTTTTTAATGTGGGTTAGGGTTAGGCGCGGGCACTGATCCAGATAGCTCAAAAACACAGGTGCTGTAACATGAATACATAATCAACCGTATCAAAAGCAGCAGTCAAGTCCAACAACACCAAGAATGTATACTGAGCAGAGGCAGCAGCCATCAGTATATCATTAGAGACCTTTAGAAGCAGTCTCAGTTGAATGAGTTATTTGGAAGCAAGACTGAAAAACATCAAATAATTTATTTTCCTCCAAAATAAGTTTTGAGCTGCTCAACCACTACTTTTTCTAAAATTTTGGACATAATTGGAAGTTTTGAAATGGGCCTAAAGTTTGTATGGCCAGACCGATCAAGAGTGGGTTTTTTAAAGATTGGAGTCACGATTGTCTTCTTAAAAGAGCTGGGAAATGAGCCAGACTGCAGAGAGAGATTTATTATCTTGACCAAGAAGTACCGATATGATCAAACACCTTCAAAAATAATGATGTTGGAACTACATCCAGAGAACAGGAAGAAGGTTTGATCTTTTCCATCCCGATCTTAATGCCTTCTATAGTAACCAGCGAAAAGGTCGACCAGGTATGGGATGGAGGCAGAATGGTATTGGGCTGGATGAATTCAGATGGACGGATCTTTGCCTTCAGGTCTCGAACCTTATTCACAAAATAGTGAACAAATTTGTTAGTCAGAGGGGGACTACATGTGTGTTTGAGGACCTTTGAGGTGAGACAATTTTGTTAGTTGTCTCAAAAATAACTTTGGGATTATTTTTTGTAAGATAAAATTAACTGTTGAAAATAAGCAGATCTAGTTTGTTCTATTGATTCATTAAGGGAGAACATCATTTCTCTGAGTCTGTGTACTTCAAGTCTGGTAGATTTCCACAGACATTCCACTTTATGGCAGTTTCTTTTAAGAAGATAAATATCCTCATTACCCCATGGGCAAGATTTTTTGAGAGAAACAGCACATCACTTAACAGGTGCAATGTTGTTTAAATTAGACAGACAATGATTATTATAAGACAGTACTGTAAAATTAACATTTCCTTCAATAAGAAGGGAACTAGGGTCAAATTAATCTAAAAACCCCTCAATCACCCTTTGGTTGATGATGCGGTGCTGAGCCATAACTGTGCATGAGGGATGTGTAACAGGAAAAGTTATATTAAACAGAATGTAACAGTGATCACTCACAAAGTTTTCCTTTCCTTTACCACATTCAGGCCAAAAGAGAAGACTAGATCCAAAGTGTGGCTTTTCTTATTCTTGTTGTGTGTCCCAAGAACAAGAACCAAGCAAGATGAGGCAGCGTTCAGATATTCGGCTCCTCACCTCTGGACCAAACTTCCTGTAGACCTGAGGTCTGCTCAAACTGTCAGCTCCTTTAAATCAAGGATAAAAACATTACTGTTTACTGAAGCGTACTCTTAAATTAAATACTTACCTGCTGTACTCTACTGCCCTTATGTTTTAACAACTTGTGCCTTTTATTACTTTACCTCTTTTCTTATCATTTTATTTCATTTTATTTTTTATTTACTGTTTAATTGTGTCTTTCTGCTTTTAATGTTGATGTAAAGCACTTTGAATTACCTTGTGTTGAATTGTGCTATATAAATAAACTTGCCTTGCCTTTCGTATGAGTGAGACCAGAAACATGCTGAACTAGGTTAAAAGAGTCTGTTTTTGAGCCATTTCTGCTCTACTTACTGAAGTCCTCCCGTCGATGCAATCTACTTCCGTTCTGGCGGACTAGTTCTGTATTGCTAGCTATCACTGGCGTTGTGCCGAGTGTCGACATAGCACTGGCAAAGAGGATATAGCAACTACATGGATATTTCAATGAAGAAAAGTGGTTCGGGAACGACGTGTGCAGCAGTTGGTTGTAAGAACTCGAGAAAGCACCTGAACGAGTGGTTAGATAGAGAGTGCTACGACCACAAACCAGCTACGAAGAGACAATGTCCATGCGCTCCGTTGTTTACTTTTTTCGCAAGCTTGATACAGACTCGGAATCAAGGACCTGGCTGAAGGCATTGAATCTAAAAAAACCACCCCGCAACATTTTTGTCTGTCCGCATCACTTTGTTGACAAAGAAACAACAAAGGATAATCCTTTCCCTGAGTTGTGGTTGGGTTACAATCGCTCTCCCCAGCCAAAGAGGCGTAAACTCACGCGGCGGACCACTGCCTCCCCCCAGAGAAAGAAACGCAGACTTGAATCTGAGGGTAAGTTCAGCAACTTCAGCTATGAAGCTGACAATACTGTTAATTATGAAGAAGTTGTCATACACTAACATTGCTACTAGTATTTTTCTAAGGCAGTTGATGGTTTTGGAGATGGGACAAACAATGCCCACCATAGCTACATTAATTGTGTGTGTGTGTGCGTGTGCATGCGTGCGTGCGTGTGTGTGTGTGTGTGTGCGTGCGTGCGCCTGCATGAGTTAGTCTACATCACAAATGCAATGCAATGTAGCAGGCTGTTGTGATGATTGTGTGCCCACCATAGCTACATCATTAATAGAGTGTGTGTGTGCCTGCGTGTGTTAATCTACATCATAAATACAATGCAATTTGGCAGGCTTATGTGATGATGATTGTGTGTGTGCGTGTGCTTGTGTGTGTGAGTGCAATGTGACTTCTCCAGCTTCAGTTACCAGTACCCAAGCATTATGCCACGCATAACAGCAACACTGGCTAGGCTCTACATTTACTTTCAAATAAACAAAACGATCATGTTTGTATGACATTACACAACCGACTTTGTTGCTGTGCAGATATTGATTTGCCTCAGAGGCTTTCAGATTGTCCATTGCCTTTCCATCTATTGCCATGGATTGCACGAAGTAGGACCAAATCTTGCTGTACGTTATGCTGGGCCATGTCGTCATGTTATCCTCCCAGTTCTGCACTGAATTCGGGTGGGGTAGAGTAACGCCATCTCCAGTCAAAGTAGTAGAACCGTATTCCCATTGCAATGACATAGTTGTCGACATTAAAAGCTCACGAGCAGCGAGTCTTTGCTTTAGGCTAGTGTTACAAGTTGGCTCAAGCTTGCAACAAAAGAGGAAGCTCACACAAACATCAAATTAACCATTTATTGGCCACAACAAAAGATTTAACAAATCCTACGCAAAAATGTGAAGATCAGTATCAGTAGTGTCATGCGTGTATGGATGAGTGTAAGATGTGCAATGTATAAAGCAAAACAATCAAAAATGTGCATGGGCTGGGAGCTGGGGTGTCCCCAGGCAGCTGCATGGTGGAAGAGAGAGTGAGCAGCAACTGGCAGCTGTCTTTCATGCAGGTGAGCCAGGCTGCACAGGTGGGCCACATCTCCACTGATGACCTTTCACCTACAGGCACTCCAGAACACAACAGTCAGTAAACAAGCCAACCACCAGAGGGCAACCCAAGGGTCGTCACACTAGCATCCATGCCGCTGTGTTTACACCGGTAGACGCTGTTATGTTTGTTGCTCTCAATGAACACACCGGCATGCAGCTTTACTGACCAACTTCAGGTAGACATATTGAACAGTGACGTCACCAACCTGTGACCGCTATATGGCATTCTGGGTAATGTAGTTCCACCACTACTATCAACACAGACGCTGCGCAAACCACTTCCGGCGGAAATGAAATGTATTTGTGTAGGGTAATGGCGGCGCCCAGGTCTTGGCGCGTAAAACTTGTCTATAAACTGTGAAGCAGTATTACATGCAGTCATTAACGTGAAAGTTAAAATATCCAACAACCAACACTGTCTCCAGCCTTATAATAGCTGATAAAAACTCAGCAAATTATTTCAAAAACAAACTAGCAAGACCAGGCGGTCTATAAATTAAAACACAATCAAAGGTACGCATCGTCCCAATCTTTGACACGACACAGCTCATTTAAAACAGTGTGGTCCAGTTCACATTGCCAGGTTTCAATCAAGCACATAAAATCCAAGCACTCACTGATAAAAACAACAGTCAAAATAAAAGTTTTGTTGGTGATGGAACAAGCATTCAACGATGTGAAACGATGTAGTGGGAAATCAGTCCAGGTAAACTGAGGCGAACCTCCCGTCTAAGAGGCATGGCAGAGACGCAGAAGGTTCAGGGGATCTACACCCTGCCAACTACTGCGAGGGGAGCAAGGAGGTTGGGATATAGCCTGGTACAGCCCGAGAACAGGCTCCAACCAGCTGATAACATACTCCAGCGAACAGCAATAAGGAAAAAGGTGACGATGCTTTACCTGGTCAGCCCTGTAGTCCACAGAAAAAGATCCCACATAGTCCTTTAGTCTCACCAGTGTCCCGCTTCTTTTCCCACGATGACGATTTTATTTTCCTCAAAGGGAGAGCCGGTGATCCGGTGCTCCCGGTGAGAAACGGCGGGAGCATTTTATGTCCGTCCTAAAAGATGTCAACTGGATTGTAAAGAAACGAGATCCAGTAGCGGCAGACAGCAAGCCACACAGTGGCATCATACTTACTGTTCTGCCGAAAATTTAAATAAACAAAAAGAATACTTTAAGCCAAAAAAGCCATTTGCCTAATTGCAGATTGACTACTGAAGGCATTGGCTAAGGCAAACCGTGAAGAACCAACTATGCCACTCAGACCTGCCTGTCACATGCTTTGCCCCCTTTGTTATCGGCGTCTTGCTGATACATCCTGATCCATAAGCACACCCCTAAACTTCATGGCTTAACAGGCTTAACAGGGAAAAAAATTGATCACACTAGTGTTAGATCCAACCACCAGGTAGTTCATAGCCCAATCTGTCCTACTCATCACTGGCACAGAGGGATTATATGGATTTCCATGTCTTCCTGCAGTGGCACGTGTCGACCTCCGAGGGACCTCTTTACCACCCCCAGTGGGGGCCAGTGGAGTCGGGGGAGGTGGAACAGGCTGTGTCACCTGTGGCCTGAAGTTCTCAGTAGGTTCATCTGGAGGAGGAGTAGGTATATAAAGTGGCTGCAATTGGCCTTTGAGGGGTGAAGCAGGACCCAGCTGCCTTGATAATCATTGTCATCAGAAGGCTGTATGGCCTCATCGTGTTCCACCTGCATGTCAGGCAGACTGAGTCAGGGTCCACACGGACAGCCTCCAACATGGTTTGATGCACGTTGCGGATCTTAACAAGAACTTGGACTGGTGCAACTGAATACATGACCCCATCTGGAACAGGAGCCCGGACTAATTAATGTAGCGTGGGACTCCAGACATCCTGGATCTTTGTGTAACCCAGCATGGTGCAGTCTCAGACATGCCAGCTGCCCCTCAGCCAATGGATTACGCTGCTTGCCTTCCACAGTGCCAGCCACTGGTGTTATTGGACCCAGTTCGTCACTTGCGAATCTTCTGACTCTCCTACTCTGCCTAGAGGCAGTTTTACAGGCAGCTGAGGCTCTTGTCCAAACATCAAATAATATGGCGACTCACCTGTAGACTGATCAATGTTTGTGTGTAACAGAACACCAATTGTGGCAAGTACTTAGGCCAGTGGCTTTTCTTCTTCACTGCCAGTGTGCAAATGTGCAGTTAAACCACTCACACTGGCCATTTCCAGAAGGATGGTAAGGTGTTGTTCGTGTTTCTGCTACGGGTCTGCTACGGTGTCTCGCAGGGTTCAGCGCAAGGGCCATTCTTGTCCAGTTTATACATGCAGCCCTTGGGAGGTATTATCCAGAACCACATCATTAATTTTCATTGCTATGTGTGAAAGTGATGCACGGACGATGCATTGGTCAGTGACCCCGATTTACAGCAGGCTCCCCTGCTGACGTGAAGACCAGCTCTGCTGGTTGTTAAATAGCTTCCCGAATCTTCCCTCTTTTTTCTTCCAAGCTTCCAAGCTCTTCAAGGGAGCTCTTTGTTAGCTACAAATGCTACATGCTCATCAACAAGGAGAGCGGGGAAAAGAGCCACTCTTCAACAGGACCCCCTGTGGAGCTTAACCATCCAGCTGTTCACCAAGGAACGCTGGTCTGCAACAGAGAGAATCTCTATCTGACTTTCTTCACCGCAACAAAAACGTCAATGGTATTCACGTTCTGGAAGGACTACACCTCATCTCTGATCAGCGCGACTAGCATCAGCCGAGGAGCCATCACTGTTTACCAAGAACCATTGAAAGCATCGTTTGTCCACTCGGGTTATAATGGAGTGACCTGCAAACATTCTTAAGCCTTGACGACCGGAACAGGGACCTGTGCGCAACGAGATGATGTGACCAGGCTACGATGACCTGGAAAAGGAGGACAGCCCAGCTGACAGTGATGCTGCATTCTCCATCTCTGAGAGACACAGGAGATAGAGCACAAGGGAGCCGCTCACAGGTGAACCCCCGGCAGAGCGTAAAATCAGCAACCTGTAGACCGCGACCAGAACCACGAGTTCCACAACCACCAGGATGCCACAGACTACCTCTAGAGCATCTCAAAGTAAGCGGCTTGTGTCTGGGCAGAGTTAATTTAAAGCGATTAGCGTTGAGTGTATTTTCTGTTGTTTTGTTTTGTTTATTACTGTGTAACATGCCGTCAGTCCTCCAAGCGGACCAACAATCATTACATTTGTATTATTATATTGTTAGGGCCTATGTAGGTGGACCCATATAACATGTTCCCTCACTACCGAAGCGGTTTGTGCTCCTGTTTCCCCGTTAAAAGCTTAGAGCAGTGTGGTGAATTTCGCTCCGCACAGTGGCTCCTAAGCAGGAAACAGCAGAATGATAAAGATAACAGTGGTCAGAGATCCCGCCAGTTTTTCTTCCCTCCTTATTAACCCACACAGACAAGTTAGTATCACGGCCATCAGGTTTCCAATACTTTCAGTTACCACTGGGTGGAGGAAACGTTGTTGGCCATTTTCCTGAGACACACACACATACTGACGCACACACACACATACACACACATTGATGGAGGGCGTGGACCCAATGGCCCCACGGTCAGCCTATGCCGGGTGGCTGGTGCTCGGCTGGGTCCTGGTCTGTTGCCATGGTTTTTTTGGCTGCCTTCTCCCGTGGTCATGGGGGCTCCGCCCGGGGCTTCCTTCTGTCGCTCTTTTGGTCCTCCATGGGGCTTGCTGTTGGCCCAGGTTGGGGTTTCTTCCTTGTCGGCTTCTGGTCTCTCGAGTGGCGTGGTTTTGCCCTCCTCCCTCCAAGTCTTGTTGCAGTTGGGTTAAAGCCTTGTTTTCACCTTGCATACACACATACTACTCACTCACTCACCTACATGCTCACCTCACAGTTTCAGGGACAAATAATTGCAGTAGCCTAGTCCTGATTTAGTTTTAGAGACCTAGAATGGTTGCTGTTTTTGTCTCTACCTGTTCCTTTTTTGTCGGTTTTTCTCTCTTGCAGATTTCAAAGGTTTGTGTGCCCATTGTGTTTTCTTGTGTTCCTCTTGTTATGGATTTGCAGCAGATGCCCCCTGCTCTTATCGCCATCATACATATGTAAAAAAAATTAAAATGAAGCTTCAAACAATGCTGAGAAAACTGGCCCTATAGTCTTCTGGCCTGTTGTTGCGTGTACCTCTGAGTATGAAAAAAAGAAAGAAAGACTGCGTTTTGCACAACATTTGGACTATTTTACTTTAATCGCATGCCCTCTGGGCTGTGTAACACTCCCAGTACATTCCAGAGACTGATGGAAAGGATATTTGGGGCACAGCACTGTCAGTCTTTCTTGCTGTACCTGGATGACATGTTTTTTTTCCCCACAGTGTAGAGGACTAGCTAAACCGTCTAAATTTGTTGCTGAGCTGCCTGCAGAAGGCAAGATTAAAGATAAAGCTGGAAAAATGCTGTTTTTTTCAGAAAGAAGGTTCATTACCAGGGTTACCTTGTCTTTCATGAGGTAGTGTCTCCAGATCCAGCCAAGGCATGTACTGTTGCGCACTGGCCCCACCCATCTATTGTGTCAGAACTGCGGTTTTTCCTAGACTTAACTAGTTATTCCAGGTGATTCATGGAGGGATTTTCTAAACTTGCAGCTCCATTGCACCGCCTGGTTGCTGAGATAGCAGGCAGGAAAGGACAAGGATCCCAACTGAATATGGCCTGGACTGTAGCATGTGAAACAAGCTTCCTGGATCTCAAGGGAAGACTATTGAGTACACCTACCTGTGCATTTGCTAATTTTAACCTAGAATTTCTTCTGGAAGTGGATGCTAGCCATACAGGTATGGGTGCAGTGTTGTCCCAACAGTAGGATGGCAAGGTTAGGCCAATTGCCAATGCCAGTCGTAGCCTTGGTCCTGCCGAAAGAAACTACAGCTCCATGAAGATGGAATTCGTAAGAATGAAATGGGCTATGATCGAGAAGTTTCAGGATTATCTGCGGGGCCTCTATTGTATAGTGTTGACTGACCATGACCCTCTGAGTCACTTGGAGAAAAGCAAAGCTGGGTGCAACTGAGCAACAATGGGTGGCTCAGTTGTCTGCATTCAACTATGATGTCCAATATCGACCGATTCGGTTTAACCAAAATGCAGACGCCCTGTCCAGGCCAATTCCCCCTGCCATAGAAATGCCAGGACCCAGCACCATGTCACCTGCAGTATGGACATACATCCCTATTTTGGTGCAACAAGCAGCTTGGAGGCTAAGGTGTCAGCTTGGTGGCAGATACTGCCAGTGGATTTTGCCTTTCTGGAACTTGACAGATGGTCGAGAGTGAGTGAGTGACTGAGGCCATACGAAGGTTATTTGGAACTCAAATGACGTATTTTGAGCTGAGATAGGGTCCAGTAAACCCCATGTGACCCTATACAAGATTACAGGGTATTAGAAAATGGATGAATGTCTTGGAAACTCCTCTGTGAAGGGTAAGGGGTCTCGCCCGATTGTGTCCCTAGTCAGCAGTGGCAGCCGGAGCTCCATTTGACAGAGACGGCACTGCGATTTCTGCCGGTAGTTGCCAAAAGCGGAAGCTGTTGTTGCTGGTCCATTTTCATGTGCTAAATATAGATAATCCATCTACTGACGGTCCATATTCCACATTCTTGCTATATGGGGCTATGTGGATTACCGAAAGGTAATGAGGTCTCACATTTTGATATTGTTCTGCCCTTCAGGCATCCATTTGTAATTTCTGTGCTTTTATTTTGGCGGTCTTTCAGTTTCCTGCATACTCTTATTTTGGCGTTTGTTTTCCGAGCTAAACCGGAAGCTGGATGTAAAATCGGGAGAAACGGCGCTAGGATCGCCTTGGCAACACTTTGAAACAGCAGGCTGGTTAACAGTGCTGACACTCATTTTCTTTTTTTTCTTTTTTTATCCACGATTTTTTCCCATTTTCATCACCCAGTGCTCCTACCCAAGTGCCAGTCCTGGGAATTGCCATCCTCTACCAACCCCGGGAGGGCCCAGCACTGAGCTCAGGTCTCTTCCTTAACCTGAGGAGTGAGCAGGCCGCTTCTTTTCACCAGACAGGGTGGGGTTTCTCTGGCCGGACGTAGCGCGTGGAAGGATCACGTTATTCCAACCAGATCCTCCCCACCCCATCTGGCGCCCCGGTTGGTTGATTGTTGATTTTTATGTTATAAACACTAAAAATAATGTAGAATTGTTGTAAAATATGGATGCTATTTTTGGTTCATGGAAATGTTAGTGTTACCATTCATTTAAGCTGTTTAGTAATTTACATAGCTGTAACTAATGTTCATGGAAACTAGGTGGGTTTAACTGATTGCATTATTTTGTTGTTTTTCTCCTAGTCTCACTCTCTTCATCTCTCTTTATCATCTAAATGAGGATTCAGTACAATGTGAAGAGTGAAAATAAATCTACAAAAAAAATTCCCGGCATTCTTCATGTTCATGAATATAAGAGATTTTAGCTGACTGTCTAGTTGGCGTTAACACACCTCAGCGAGGACAGTACAGATATATATCCCATGACTCGGATGAATAAACTCCTAGACAGGCTTTACTGACCGAGAAACATGACAACCTTTGACATTTAAAACAAAAATGTTTTACACTGTACGATTTTTCAATCATTTATGTTTGGACGAGTGGCTAAGATACATTAATCATTTTTGTATATTGAAGGGCAAGGAATCACCCTTTCACATTTAATTCATACAAGAAGCTAATTGCCATCCATAATTCAGCAAGGTGTTGGGTCACAGTCCTATGTGAAGATGGGAAGCCTTAATTTCAATTTTAAGGCCCAGCTCTGAGGCCTCACTCTGAGACCAGTCCTGATTTCTTACAGCTGACCACATGGCCTTACAACAAAGGAAATTAAGGAATGACTCCAAAGCCCAGCAAGCTTTGCAGTTTATTGCCCTTAGAGGTGCAATAAAAGGGGGTAGGATGGAGGTCACGCACGGACCGTAAGGACAGTGTATTGGTCAGCACACCCGTTTTACAGCAGGCCCTGCTGATGCAAAGCACGTCCCACTGGTGGTTAAATAACAGTGGCTTCCCAAACCTCGTACTCTTTTCTTTCAAGCTCTTCCATGGAGCTCTCTGTGAGGCACAAATGGTGCAAATGCTACATGCTCGTCAACACGGACACAAGGAGAGCGAGGGAAAGCGAGGAAAAGAGCCGCTCTTTGCCAGGACCCCCTGCGGAGCGTAACCATCCAGCTGTTCACCAGGAAACATTGGTCTGCTTCCCTATATCTCTCTCGGACATTCTTCACCGCAACAAAAACATCTACTGTCCTTATGTTTTGTAAGGACTACACTTCATCTCCGATCAGCATGATTAGCATCAGCCGAGGAGCCATCCCGCCAGCTTCGCTCGTGAAAGCCCACTCGCCCACCCGTGTTGTAACTGAGTGACCTGCAAACGTTCAGACATTTCGACGAGAGGAAAGGGGATCCGTGTGCAAAGAGACAAAGTGCCCAGGCTACGATGACCAGGAAAGGGGCACAGCCCGGCTGCCAGCAATGCTGCATTTTCTGTCTCCGAGACAGAGTGAGAGAGAAGAAAAGGGAGCCGCTCACAGCTAAATCACCAGTGCGAGCGTAAAATTCAGCAACCTGTGTACTGGGACCAGAACCAGGAGTTCCACAAACCCCAGGATGCCAATTGCCTCCCGGACATCTCAAAGTAAGAGGCTTGTGTCTGGGCAGAATTAGTTTAAAGCGTGTGTGTTACCCTGCGTTCACACTGAAAGCGTCACGGCATCATAGGCAGCTGGCTGCCATTCATTTCCTATGAAAACGCGCGTCGAGAAGCAGCGGGAGCAGCAGAGGCAGCGGAGGCATCGGGAGCAGTGGGAGCAGCACATCAATTTGAAGTTGAAAAATCTCAACTTTATGCAAATGAGCAGCAGCGATGCCGAGGCAGCGTCCAATCACAGACCGGGATTCCTGAAGCGAGAACCCTCAGTGCAGATTGTACTTTCGTGTACATACAAACGTACACTCATTCACATGCGTACATGAACAGAGCTGTGCACTAACCAACTTATTTTATCAGGAATTAATATATTTCATCCAGCAAACTGACATTTTTGCTGATTTGACTGCCGTTTTTACCTGAACTGCTCACGTGAAACACGTAAGTGATGGTTGAGGAGCTGGATGGTCCGAACGATTTTATTTGCTACATTGATCCAACTCAAAATAATTAAAAACCGTGCTTATTAATCACAAAAAAACAGTTTAAACATCATGACCGAATCCGCTCCGACCCGGTGTGTCAGTGATCAGCGCCAGCAGCGAAGCCTGAATTATGGTTCCGCGTTAAATTGTCGGCGTAGCCAACAGCGTAAGGTTCGCGGCGATGCGCACCGTATGTGCGTCGCCGCAAACCCTACGCCATAGGCTCTGCGTTGGTGTGACGCGGAACCATAAATCAGCCTTCAAAGCTGATTTATGGTTCACCGGGAACAAGGGCTCGCTAGCCGCCCACTGCAGCTGTCGACAGTACATACTGCTTTCAGTGTGAACGCACCAATCAGCGAGATGCTGGCGTCAGGAGATTTTTGACGCTTTCAGTGTGAACGCAGGGTTTGCTGTTGTTTTGTTTGCTTATTACTGTGTAACGCACCGACAGTCTCTCAAGCAGACCGACGGTCATTAGATTTGTGTTATTATATTGTTACGGGCCCGTGTAAGTGGCCCCACATAACGTGTTCCCCCACTACCGAAGCGGTTCATGCTCCTGTTTCCCTGTCTAAAGCTTAGAGCGAGTGTCGTGGATTTTGCTCCACACACTGGCTCCTGAGTGGGAAACAGCAGAACGATAAAGGTACCGGTAGTGAGAGATCATGCCAGTTTACTCCCCTCTTTACTAACCCACACGGACAAGTTAGTATCCCGGGCATCAGGCATCCAATACTTTCAGTTACCACTGGGTGAAGAAACCTTCCCCCGCAGTTTTGAAAAGCGCACGTCCGCTACCTCTCTTTGAGGTCTTGAGTGCCATGGCATTGTTCGCCATTTTGTTTTGGTCCGCGTTACGTGCCGTTGTCCTGACACGCACACGCGCACGCGCACACGCACACGCACACACACACACACACACACACATATGCACTGACACCCACACACACACATAGATGAACTGAAGTTTGTGTTAAATGTTTAGTTAGTTGTTGTTTATGTGTAGTTTAGCCATCAGAATTAATCCCAAGTGTTGTTTCCCTATCTTTTAACACTTCTGTAAATAAATTCTGATTTATTTGAATGAGAGAAGTTGTTTGTGTTTATTTTATACACATTTGTCACAACTGCTGGTTGCAAAGGTCTGTGCTTGGACTCCTTCCTTCACTGTTGTTCTATAACACCACCCCTGGCAACAGGCTGGTGTAACGGTTACCGAAGGTAAGTATATAGATGATATTTATTGAACCAGTATCAGTAAGGTCTAGGAACGACTGTAGAGCCTGAAAACCTGTGTCAGCAGAAATACCACACACACACAACAGAATGGTTTGAATTCAAATGTATTGTTTACCAAATAATAAACATGAGTTTACAAACCCTGCCTACCTAAGCCGGCTTCCTAGTGTGCACAAGTGCACAATAAATGGGCCCATAAAAATAAATAAAATAAAATGGAGGTTTCTTCAAAATGAAGAGTTCAATGTCCAATGTGTACTGCTCCTTTAGGGAAAGAAGCAAAGGTCTTCTTGTGTATGAGTGTGTGTTCTTTAATGTCTGTGTATTCGAACTACCCGGGTAGATTTTGAGTGTTAAGGCTGAATTATGCTTCTGCGTCAAAATGGCGCCGTGCCTATGGCGTGTGGTTTGGATCGACGCAGACGACACGCCGTCACCTGCGGCGTCACTAACGTGCACCTCCCGAAAATTGTAACTATGCGTCGAGGAGACGCAGACCACACGCAGACGGAGAGGGCTGTGATTGGTTCGTTTGAAAGCGAAGCATTTCCGGTTTCCGGTTTGAAGCAGTAGTGAACTTCCAGGGCTCTTTTCTTCGTTTATATGTGATTTTTTTTGTTTTGGTTTTATGCACAATAGTTGTCCTTATTTCTTTGATTTACTGTGACCGGAAAAAGTCGGATAAACCATTCAGAAAAAGATTGCTAACTAGCGGTCGCGGGGGGTACTGCACCGCGGCGAAATGGAGTGACAGAGAAGTCTGAAGGGTTCAGCACGGCGTCACGGCTGCGGCGTGTGCTCTGCGTCGGTGTGACGCAGAAGCATATTTCAGCCTTAAGTCTTATCTGTCTGTTAATGAAAAGGGAATCGACGATGCTGTGCTCTGCAGATGGATCCTGCAGCTAGGCCACACCGCGTTGCTGGTTCCTCCACAGTCAATCTTCCATTTAAACTGGCTCGCCACTGAACATTAAGTTCAGATCCCGATCAACTCGGTCTGGGTAAAAAATCTATGCAAACAGCGAAGAATGCATGTTATAATCTATTTTTCTCTCTATCGATCTCCTTAAATCATCACTATCATTAACATTTCCTCTCTTAGTATATCAATCATGAAAGATACACACTGTCTAATCATTGCAAAATGAATAGAATTACATCACACAAGATATTCCAGTGTCAATTAGCTGCAAATCACGTACACCAAATCACAACATTCACTTCAACATGTAAATGAAATAATATATTTAAACTCACTATTTATATATTTAACACATTAAATCTATTTATGCTCTTTTAACAGCACTTTAATTGTAACATATTTTTAATTAAACATAGGCCCTTTAATATTCAGCCCTCTTTTAACTGTTAGGATGGATCAAACAGCCCTTATATATTCACTTAAGCATATTTAAACCATTAAATTACCTTAACAATACAGGTAATCAATCAATATTCCTTCAGTAACATAATTTTAACCTCAAACAATTAAATACAAGGCACCTTTAATGGTGTAAAACACTGTTACTGCTCTGCTACAGTATCACAGCTGCATAGTGTAAGTGAACCTTAGCATGACAGTGCACAATTAGCTCGCGGCTAATGCTATTAGCTCGCGACTAGCGCGCTTAGCTCGATGCTAACGTAATTAGCGATCTTTTTACACTCATTTATCACAGCTAAAATGATATGTATCTGTATCTGTGTAGTCTCTCGTACTCTTGGCGACAGTATCACAGCTCCAATTGGATTTTATTCATGAATCAAGAGTAACACAGTTAGCTGTGTGCTCTTGGCAATGACTTCTGCCAAAAAGAGAGTTAACACAGGCTGACCGTTTACTCATAGCGGACGCGCCACCCTCTGGTCGGCCAGGGAACTGCACAGTTCCACAACAATAAGTTCGTTCAGGAACCCAGGTGGGTTACACCAGCCCCCGAATCTCGCGCCCAGAAGGCACGCCGATTTCTCGGATTTCGCGGTACTGCAACAAAAAATCCCATGTGGCCCAGAAAGCTTTTTTCCCATAGACCGCAATAGTAAAAGAAAAGCCTCTAAAACTGTTCACAGGACACCTCCAGCTGTAATCACCGGCAATTACTACTCATCACTCACTCATCTTCTCCCGCTTTATCCGTTACCGGGTCGCGGGGGCAGTAGCCTCAGCAGGGATGCCCAGACTTCTCTCACCCCAGACACTTCCTCCAGCTCTTCCGGGGGGAGTCCGAGGCGTTCCCAGGCCAGCCGAGAGACATAGTCTCTCCAGCGTGTCCTGGGTCTTCCCCGGGGTCTCCTCCCGGTGGGACATGCCTGGAACACCTCCCTAGGGAGGCGTCCAGGAGGCATCCGGTACAGATGCCCAAGCCACCTCAGCTGACTCCTCTCAATGTGGAGGAGTAGCGGCTTGACTCCGAGCTCCTCCCGGGTGACCGAACTCCTCACCCTATCTCTAAGGGAGCGTCCAGCCACCCTGCGGAGGAAACTCATCTCGGCCACTTGTATCCGCGATCTTGTCCTTTCGGTCACTACCCAAAGTTCATGACCATAGGTGAGGGTAGGGGCGTAGATTGACCGGTAAATCGAGAGCTTCGCCTTTCGACTCAGCTCCCTCTTCACCACGACGGTCCAGTACATCGACCGCATAACTGCAGACGCTGCACCGATCCGCCTGTCAATCTCACGCTCCATTGTTCCCTCACTCGTGAACAAGATCCCGAGATACTTGAACTCCTCCACCTGAGGCAGGACTTCTCCACCCACCCGGAGAAGGCATGCCACCCTTTTCCGGTCGAGAACCATGGCCTCGGTCTTGGAGGTGCTGATTCTCATCCCTGCCGCGTCGCACTCGGCCGCAAACCGCCCCAGGACAACATCATCTGCAAAAAGCAGAGATGAAATCCTGAGGTTCCCAAACCGGATCCCCTCCGGCCCCTGGCTGCGCCTAGAAATCCTGTCCATAAAAATTATGAACAGGACCGGTGACAAAGGGCAGCCCTGCCGGAGTCCAACATGCACCGGGAACAAGTCTGACTTACTGCCGGCAATGCGAACCAGACTCCTGCTTCGATCATACAGAGACCGGACAGCCCTTAGTAGAGGGCCCTGGACTCCATACTCACTCAGCACCCCCCAAAGGATGGCACGAGGGACACGGTCAAATGCCTTCTCCAGATCCACAAAACACATGTAGACTGGTTGGGCAAATTCCCATGAACCC
Source organism: Cololabis saira (assembly GCF_033807715.1). NCBI lineage: Eukaryota > Metazoa > Chordata > Actinopteri > Beloniformes > Belonidae > Cololabis > Cololabis saira. The sequence goes on from NC_084597.1 coordinate 37,412,303, forward strand.
TCGAGCACCCTGCGGAGGGTATAGAGCTGGTCCAGTGTTCCACGACCGGGACGAAAACCGCATTGTTCCTCCTGAATCCGAGGTTCGACTATCGGCCGTAATCTCCTCTCCAGTACCTTGGCGTAGACTTTCCCCGGGAGGCTGAGAAGTGTGATCCCCCTGTAGTTGGAACACACTCTCCGGTCCCCCTTTTTAAACAGAGGGACCACCACCCCGGTTTGCCACCCCAGCGGTACTGTCCCCTTCCTCCATGCAATGTCGCAGAGGCGTGTCAGCCACGACAGCCCTACGACATCCAGAGACTTGAGGTACTCAGGGCGAATCTCATCCACCCCCGGTGCCCGGCCACCGAGGAGCTTACGAACCACCTCGGTGACCTCGGCTTGGGTGATGGATGAGCACGCCTCCGAGCCCCAACCCTCTGCTTCCTCAGTGGAAGGCATGTCAGTCGGGTTAAGGAGATCCTCAAAGTATTCCTTCCACCGTCCGACAATGTCCCCAGTCGAGGTCAACAGCTCCCCACCAGCACCATAAATGGTGCCGGCAGAGTACTGCTTCCCCCTTCTGAGGCGCCGAACGGTCCTCCAGAATTTCCTCGAGGCCGACCGAAAGTCCTCCTCCATGGCCTCCCCGAACTCCTCCCAGACCCGAGTTTTTGCCTCGAAGACTGCCCGAGCCGCGGCCCGCTTGGCCTGCCGGTACATATCTACTGCGTCAGGAGTCCCACCGGCCAACATAGCCCGGTAGGACTCCTTCTTCAGTCTGACGGCATCCTGTACTTCCGGTGTCCACCACCGGGTTCTAGGATTGCCGCCACGACAGGCACCGGAGACCTTGCGTCCACAGCTTCGAGCCGCCGCGTTGACAATGGAGGCGGAGAACATGGTCCACTCGGACTCGATGTCCCCCGCCTCCCCCGGGATCCGAGAGAAGCTCTCCCGGAGGTGGGAGTTGAAGATGTCCCTGACAGAGGGCTCAGCCAGACGTTCCCAACAGACCCTCACAATCCGTTTGGGTCTGCCCGGTCTGTCCAACCTCCTCCTCCGCCAGCGCATCCAACTCACCACCAGGTGGTGATCAGTTGACAGCTCAGCCCCTCTCTTCACCCGAGTGTCCAAGACATGCGGCCGAAGGTCAGATGAAACGACAACAAAGTCGATCATTGACCTCCGGCCTAGGGTGTCCTGGTGCCACGTGCACTGATGGACACCCTTATGCTTGAACATGGTGTTCGTGATGGACAAACTGCGACTCGCACAGAAGTCCAACAACAGAACACCACTCGGGTTCAGATCGGGGAGGCCGTTCCTCCCAATCACGCCTCTCCAGGTATCACTGTCATTGCCCACGTGAGCGTTGAAGTCCCCCAGTAGAACAATGGAGTCCCCAGTTGGAGCACTATCAAGTACTCCTCCCAGGGACTCCAAGAAGGCCGGGTACTCCCCACTGCTGTTCGGCCCGTAGGCACAAACAACAGTGAGAGACCTATCCCCGACCCGAAGGCGCAGGGAAGCGACCCTCTCGTTCACCGGGGTGAACTCCAACACATGGCGGCTGAGCTGGGGGGCTATAACCAAGCCCACACCAGCCCGCCGCCTCTCACCCTGGGCAACTCCAGAGTAGTGGAGGGTCCAGCCCCCTTCAAGGAGCTGGGTTCCAGAGCCCAAGCTATGTGTGGAGGTGAGCCCGACTATCTCTAGCCGGTATCTCTCAACCTCACGCACAAGCTCCGGCTCCTTCCCCCCCAGCGAGGTGACATTCCATGTCCCCACTGTGAGGGTTGATGTCCAGGGATTGGGTCGTCAAGGCACCCCGCCACGACTGCTACCCAGCCCACAATGCACCGGCCTGCCATGGTCCTTCCTGCGGGTGGTGGGCCTACTGGAAGGCGGACCCGCGTCGCCGTTTCGGGCTGAGCCCGGCCGGGTCCCACGGGCAAAGACCCGGCCACCAGGCGCTCGCCTACGAGCCCCAACCCCAGGCCTGGCTCCAGGGCGGGGCCCCGGTGACGCCGATCCGGGCGACGTAACGGTCCTTGATATATTTTTCATCATGGTAGGCTTGTGAACCGCTCTTAGTCTGGCCCGTCACCCAGGACCTGTTTGCCATGGGAGTCCCTACCAGGGGCGAAAGTGCCCCCGACAACATAGCTCCTAGGATCACTCGGGCACACAAACCCCTCCACCACAGTAAGGTGGCGGCTCAAGGAGGGGGCAATTACTAATCTTTGTATTCTATATTTTTAAGTCATGGACTTTATATCCGTCAAAAATGTTTTATAACGGCCAGAAAAGTCAAAGAAAAGTCTCTTTCTGGGCGTGACGTCACGGCTGACGTCACAGCCGTGTCCGTGCATTCCACGGATGTATTATATTAATATATATTATGTAATTATATTATATTAATACATTAATAATATATGTAATAATATACATGAATTAATATATTATATTAATACATATTATATTAATATTCGCGTCATTGCCCCGGGGCATGATCGGAGGCCCCAGAGCATCATGGGAGGTGACTCAACTGCGCATGCTCTATGGGCCCGTTAACGCGAATATTAATATAATATGTATTAATATAATATATTAATTAATGTATATTATTACATGTATAGTATTACATATATTATTAATGTATTAATATAATATAATTACATAATATATATTAATATAATACATCCGTGGAATGCACGGACACGGCTGTGACGTCAGCCGTGACCTACCCACTACAATATAATTTACAATACCACAGTGATTCTGAGGTACGCTGTTCATAACAAGACAATTTTATCTATCATATATCATGTATGTGTATGTGTAAGTGAAAGGTGAAAAGTCTTTCACACGCAAAAAATACACATGCAAAAAATACACATTCCAGGTCTTAACAAGCATAAAGAACATTTGTTTTATGTAAACAACAAAAGACTGAGAAAAAACACCATGTAACAGGTGAATATCGAACTGAAAAATGTGTAAAAAATTTAACGTATTTGTGTGTGTGCAGCTGTCCACCTGTATTTTAACTGATTTGTCCTCAGTATCCTGTTCTCAGTTTCCTGGTCTTCATTATGGCCTCAGCACTCAGCAAAATCCACCTTCAGCTGCTGCAGCATCTCAGGAGACAACAGCACCTTCAGGTTAGTCATAGCCAAGCCTCCACTGCAACAAAAAACATAGCAAAAGTACTGTTATCAACCTTCAAAAATCTGTACTGTTTTAAACCTAGTACATATTCATTTCATAAAGCCCATGCATAGAATCGAAATGTTGCATTACAAGTGTTAAGTGTATATTTGTTTAATTAAATATAGTACACAAGTAACAAACAAAAGATGATAATATTGTACTCACCAAATAATTGATCCTCTATCTGCAATACTTCTGGCCTTTTCTGGCAGCATCCAACATTTTTTTGTTTCCAAGGAACTTCTGGTACATGCTTGTGCAGGGAAAGGTGAAGTTGACAGAAACTTGGAGCTCTGCCTTAACGCTGTCCACATCCAGACGATTCCTCTCATTTCTCCATGCAGATGCCATCATTGAGAAGACTCGTACTGTGTGTGCATTACTGCATGGGACGGCTGTTGAGAGTTTCAACAGCCGTCTTGCCTTGTGTGCTGACGTCCACATCACAGCGACACAGTGTGCAATAAGCATGCAGATCGTCTTTGCTACTTTTGCTTATAAATGTATGCTCCTTTGACCATTCCGCGTTGAACAAAGTCCGTCTTTTCGGCATGCTAACATTTAGAAACAAGACGACACATGGGAACAGGGGGCGGCTTGTTTACATTTACAACCAATGAGAAATTAGCTAATTGAGTGACACCGCTTTTAGCCAATCATATTTTAAACCAATCACTGAAAGTCTTACATCATTGGATGATTTGCAGCATTGCCTTCAAGTGCAACTCCAAAAAGGAGGACAAGTAGCGTCCGGCTTGAGGCTGTGCAGGACGCCGGACAAGGCATTTAAATTCCGGACTGTCCGGCCTAAATCCGGACGTATGGCCACCCTATCCCTGTGCATGGAAAGGTTCAGATGGTTATCACCTGAGGGGAAAGGACGGAAGGATGAGCTGGGACTTCACTCTCACTTATGATGTCGTTCCAGACAGTAGGCAATCCTTGGAAGAGTGATTTGACCACGGTGACTAAGGGGTTTCCCAGTTCGACATATTCGAGCCGCCTAGGTAGCTGACGATTCCTCTCCGGCCTTCTTATCACGTCATCAGTGTCTGCTTGTTCCTCCGTCTCCTTAATCTCCTCTTCTCTTTCGTTTTCAAGGATATGTGTCTCATCACATTCTGGCATGTCGGGGAGGACTGGAAGTTGTTCAGGGTAGTCCTCATCCGACAAGTCTTTTACAGGGTCATCGTTGTCAGGTAAGTTTGTCTTTCTTTCCACAGGGAAAGATAGCGGACGCGCCACCCTCTGGTCGGCCAGGGGACTGCACAGTTCCACAACAATAAGTTTGTTCAGGAACCCGGTGGGTTACACTGGCACGTAGGGAATAACAGTTACCTTGAGACTGCTGTTCAGTTATTATTTTCCTGATAAAGTCACGTGGTGCCCCGTTTTGATTGATTCATTTTGATAATTTATTTTGATAAGTCATCTTCTTTATTAATTATTAATAACTACCGTAAGACAATTATTATAACTCTTTAACAACTGAACCAGAACCCCCTCTGTGGCACAACAAAGGCGAGTGTTGAAACAAGCTTATAGGCTTCAGGTAATGTTAATTGAATTTGAAGATGAAGTATCTCATATACAAACTGTTTGTGACTTCATGCTGTGCTATAATTACATGGGTTGAATGAAGGTGAAAACACAACAATGTTAAAAAAGCATACATACAAACAAATAAAACTCTTGCATTCTCCTCATCAAACACTATAAAGATTATGCAAGCTGTTTCTGTTGTTCCTTAATGTGTCAAACAGTGCCATAGACATTAGTTATTTTAATTTTCTTCTCATTTCCCATGTTACGCAAATTTTGTGAATTCTAAGGAAATAACAAGTGTATTGTTTTCTTGATTTTACTACAGCTGCTGTTGAAAAGAAAATCTGGGTAAATCAGCCATGAGAGTGTATAATTGACTCAAAATAAACTGAATTAGATTAAATTAAATCTATAAACATTGTCTATAAAACACATCAGATTACTAAAAAACTGGCTCCCAGCAGATTCTATTGTAAAGATGTAATGTGCAAGCACAAATACTACTACAGGACACAAGGCACTCTGTCAGGATTAATAAGGCTCTGACTTCCCCCACCCAGGAAGACAAAAAGCGCATTCACATGCACACTCACGAAAGACATACACACACCTTCAGGCCATTGTATCACTGCATCAACATTAGTCCTGTTAAAGCAGATTGTGTAGCTGTCTGATCCAGTCAACCAAGAAAGATAAACCCACACCACGTTTCAACCCCATAAACATTCTCTTAATGCCCCTGTGTCAGACAAGAAACTTCAATACAGAATTTGCTCCTGGCACCACAGCAGCCATTTTGGCAGATTATGATAATGTATTTTGTCTTTAAAATTCATAAGTCCCTCCGGACTCAATTGAAGCATTAACTGAAATTGCTAAAAAGTAAGAAGGAAGAAAATATAAATGGGTACTGTATATAATAACATAATTACACTTAAACACTAAGACCTCATGATGCTTAAATAGTGATGTTAACAATTACTTCCTCCAGTTGGGTGGGTGGGAACTGATTCTTCGGGCTTCAGCACTGCCTCTTCAGCTTTTAGCCCAAGCCCTCTGTTCTTCTGATGTCTGTCTTGGACACTCTCTAACACCTGGCAGGAACCCAGTTCAGTTCATATTATGAAAATGTGTACTTGCCCTGTATCTATGGATTGTTTGTGGAAAGAGAGAGTCCTCGTGTCCTTCTTGTGTTTTGTATAGTGTCACGACAAATTAGGTGAAGCCCATTTAACTCGACTTTTTCCTTTTTTGCATTATTTTGCCACAAAGTTTGATCTGATCCTCGTCATTTGAGTCAACAACACATAAACACAATGTACTTTAGTTAAAAGCACATAAACAATTAGAAATTATGCTTTATTGAGCATTGATTTTGGATGGATTGAAAGAGAGCTAATTCCTTCAGCCACAGTCAATTGAGGTAAGTAGGGTGACTGACAAAAGACAAGCATTTTACGTTTGCGCTACATAAAAAGCATTTGATGATGTGACAATGCCTCACAAAAGGAGATTTCTGAAAAAATACAATGTAATGGTAATAAGGGGTTCACTATCTTGCCAGGGCAGAGGCGATCTGGAAGCACAATTCTTTGGGCTTCTGAAATGAAGAACAATGGCACTGCACCACCAGTCCTTATTGATGATGTTCCTGAAGACAGAAACAAATTAGTTGGTATGGCAACAATACAAATCATTCACATAAATTAGTAGTCTACACTTATAAGTATTGTGAATATTTGTTGACTTGGGATGCTCATAGATAGTATATCCTTATTTTTATTCTCAATGAGTCCAAAGCTTTCAGCTTTATGTATTCTGAGTGTAAGGCCACAGACCACCATTTTAGTTTTATCTCCATTGTTTAAAAGTAGGAGGAACAATGCGGTTTTCATCCCGGTTGTGGAACACTGGACCAGTTCTATACCCTCCGCAGGGTGCTCGAGGGTTCATGGGAATTTGCCCAACCAGTCTACATGTGTTTTATGGATCTGGAGAAGGCATTTGACCGTGTCCCTCGTGCCATTCTGTGGGGGGTGCTGAGTGAGTATGGAGTCCGGGGCCCTCTATTAAGGGCTGTCCGGTCTCTGTATGATCGGAGCAGGAGTTTGGTTCGCATTGCCGGCAGTAGATCAGACTTGTTCCCGGTGTATGTTGGACTCCGGCAGGGCTGCCCTTTGTCACCGGTCCTGTTCATAATTTTTATGGACAGGATTTCTAGGCGCAGCCAGTGGCCGGAGGGGATCCGGTTTGGGAACCTCAGGATTTCATCTCTGCTTTTTGCAGATGATGTTGTCCTGTTGGCTTCATCGGACCGGGACCTTCAGCATGTGCTGGGGCGGTTTGAGGCCGAGTGCGACGCGGCAGGGATGAGAATCAGCACCTCCAAAACCGAGGCCATGGTTCTCCATCGGGAAAGGGTGGCGTGTTCTCTCCGGGTGGGTGGAGAAGTCCTGCCTCAGGTGGAGGAGTTCAAGTATCTTGGGGTCTTGTTCACGAGTGAGGGAACGATGGATCGTGAGATTGACAGACGGATCGGTGCAGCGTCCGCAGTTATGCGGTCGATGTACCGGACCGTCGTGGTGAAGAGGGAGCTGAGTCGAAAGGCAAAGCTCTCGATTTACCGGTCAATCTACGCACCTACCCTCACCTATGGTCATGAACTTTGGGTAGTGACCGAAAGGACAAGATCGCGGATACAAGCGGCCGAGATGAGTTTCCTCCGCAGGGTGGCTGGACGCTCCTTTAGAGATAGGGTGAGGAGTTCGGTCACCCGGGAGGACCTCGGAGTCGAGCCGCTGCTCCTTCACATTGAGAGGAGTCAGCTGAGGTGGCTTGGGCATCTGTACCGGATGCCTCCTGGACGCCTCCCTAGGGAGGTGTTCCAGGCATGTCCCACCGGGAGGAGACCCCGGGGAAGACCCAGGACACGCTGTAGAGACTATGTCTCTCGGCTGGCCTGGGAACGCCTCAGACTCCCCCCGGAAGAGCTGGAGGAAGTGTCTGGGGTGAGGGAAGTCTGGGCATCCCTGCTGAGGCTGCTGCCCCCGCGACCCGGGAACGGATAAGCAGAAGAAGATGAGTGATGAGTGAGTGTTTACAAGAAGAAAAAAATTAATTATCCAGAACTGTATATCTACCAGATATTAGTTGTATATGATGTGAAAATGTGGAGATGTGTCAGTTGGATTTGAAACCAATATAGCTCTATGTCATCACCATTATAGTGGGAAGATATATGACATTGTGAATTGCTTGAACCACAGACAGACAGACAAATAAAAACAAGTATCAAGTAAAGACTTGAGGCTCTCGAGGACCACACTTACAATCCCCTGAATGCCCAGCAAGTCTTTCCCCACATAAATCATGTCATGCAAGCAAGACCATGTGGCCAGTCTACCACAGGGCCACATATATAAACAGACAACCATGCACACGTACGGGCAATTTAGAAATATCAATATACCTACTATGCATGTTTTTGGACCGTGGGAAGAAGCTGGAGTACCTAGAGAGAACTCACGCAAGCACGGGGAGAACATGCAAACTCCACACAGAAAGACCCTTACCCCAGGCCCGGGAGTCAAACTAGGAACTTTCTTTCTGTGAGGCAACAGTGCTAACCACCAAGCCACCGCACTGTCCATGTTTCAAAAATCTATCTTCAAAAAGTTTTTAAAATTACACTGTTCAGTAATTAATGTATTAATAATGTGGTGATCCAAGCCTGGTTTATGACACCTCAACTCAAAGACGCACTCTACCCATATTCACATGACCTTTCTTCAATAGGTCACACCTGGGGAGGAATGGTTGTCTGGTGCCCTGTAAAGATACACATTTTCCATAAACAAACCAAAGAAGAATTTGGGAGCGTCCTCAAAAGCAGGATGAGTAGAATCCACATCAACCTCTCCCTGAATAAGGAAGGAAGGAACCCCCTGTCGAAAGCACCAGGCCAAGACTTCAGAGGAGGCCCAGCAGTGCCTGGCACAACGAGGAATAAAGGACTCTATAGTTGTAAAAACTTTTCAAAATCCATTTACATCCTCTCAGGCCTTTCACAACTGAGAGAAAACTTTAAGAATGGAATGTGTGAATTAACTTAACAAACCTTCAATGTGATTTCCCATTCTTTAAAATTAAAGTGTATCGGAGTCACGTGACGCAAAGTGAGAAGAAGCCACGGAGTAGGGAGCTCCGCACTGCATTGCTAACTTTATCCTTTAAAACATTTACACAAGAGATATTTCATTCAGTTTACTTGTTCGTAATTAAAGGGGGTGTAAAAACTCATAATGTAATAATGGCTCATAATGTAATAACAGCTCATAATGTAATAACTTAAATGTAATAAATGTTCATAATGTAATAAAATCATGAGCGCATAACGTAATAACGGCTTTGCGCATAATGTAATAATGTAATAACTTACTACATTATGAGCCTTACTGGTGCCGCTCATAATCTAATAACAGCTCATAATGTAATAATGGCTCATATTGTGAGAAAAGTGTTGCATCATCATAATTTTTACCTCTGCCATTCCTGCAGGGGTGGAAGGAAATCCTTTCACCTCTGTGTGTGTGTGTGTGTCTGCCAGCAGGTTCACACAATTTCTGCAACACGTGGTGGCGCATTGGCCAACTTAGATGCCATATAACTCTGCCCCCAATATGCGGCGGGCCACATTAACAGGAAGAGAAGCCTAATTGTTTAACGCATCATCCCCTATAGGTCAAGTCCATGGTATAAAGGTCACACTATAGCACACACTGACAACAAGAATGGACTTATGGGCAGAAGTCTGTGTTTGTGTTTGACTATGATTTGTACATAGGTGGCGCTACAGTAACCAAATCAAAAGCTGGCAGGACAAGAGGGTGGATTAGGTAAGAAGGAGGGGGGCTGTAGTTCATGTAGTTTAAAAGAGCATTTCCTTTGTTTACTATTGCTACAATAAATGCAGGACACAATAACTTCTACAATAAAAACACATTTGTCACAGGTGTGGTTTGTTGAGGACCCAAACGCAGGAGAGCAGGATTAACCAAAAACACGAGAGCAAAAACCAAAAACCTGACAGGACACATGGAGGAAGCTACAGTACGGACCGACATGGAGCAGGGGAAAGACAAGACTAGATATGCAAGACTAGAGACACAGGTGCGGACAATCAGGGCAGATGGGAAACAAGAGGGGCAGAACTGAAAACACAAACTGGGGGAAATGTCAAACCCTGACATTACCCCCCCCCCCCCCCCTCAAGGGACAGATCCCAGATGTCCCAAGGAAAACCCAACCCAGGGCGGGCGGAGGGGGCCCGGAGGGGGGCCCAGGCCAACACACGGCCAAAGTTCCCGGGGGCCGTCCTCGGGACCGGACAGACCGGCGAGATAGTTCGGGGGGCCGCCCACGAGGCCGGGCAGACCGGCAAGACAGTTCAGGAGGCCGTCCTCGAGGCCTAGGTGTGGGCCTTGGAGTGGACCTTGGCTTGGGCTGTGGTGTGGAGCTTGGCTTGGGCTGTGGCGTGGAACTTGGCTTGGGGGCAGACAGGATACGAGGAGCCGGCTTAGGAGCAGATTTTGGGGGACAAAGGATCCTCGGAGCTGGCTCGGGGGGACCCCGGGTCCTCGGAGCTGGCTGAGGGGGAACCCGGGTCCTTGGCGCTGGCTGAGGGGAAATGTCAAACCCTGACAACATTGGTCTTTTCAAATAAGTAAGTGAACACTCTTTACTTCCATACAACCTGATGAGGTCCTTCCAGTCAAAATTTTGCTGTTTTTTATTGTTGGTCTTACTGCCAATTTAAAGCTATAGGGTCTATGATATTCAGTTTAAAGGCCCCCCCCCCCCGTCATGACTCACATGACCCCTTCAGGTACGGGAGCCAGCCATACTTTCAAATTCGGAAATGGGAGGTGGGAAGTAGGTGAGGACTGTCCAATCACTGACATTCAGGCCTATTGGTTGGCTTCTTTGCAGGATGACAGCAGCTAGAAGATTTTTTTTTTCTCTGGTTCTTTTTGCTGATCATATTTCATAGGTAACACTATTGGGCCATAACAACCTTCTAAATTATTTTAATAAAAATCCCCGGTTACACTCTGGACAGGTCGCCAGTCCATCGCAGGGCCAGTAGCATAACATATTCATTCAATTTACTTTATTTTGGAACTGCAAGAATGAGAAGTGCATTTAAGAACCATGTAAATTTTACAAACAAAATGTGAGAATGCAATTACTATTACATACTTGGTTTCACTAATTTAGCTGAAAACCCATGCTGTTTGCTTTATTTCCACCTTTAAGAGGTAAAAATTATGATAATGCAGCTGTTTTCACAATATGAGCCATTATTACATTATGAGCTGTTATTACTTTATGAGCAGCGCCAGTAAGGCTCATAATGTAATAAGTTATTACATTATTACATTATGCGCAAAGCCGTTATTACGTTATGCGCTCATGATTTTATTACATTATGAGCCGATTATTACATTATGAACTTTTATTACATTTAAGTTATTACATTATGAGCCGTTATTACATTATGAGCTGTTATTGCATTATGAGTTGCTACAAACGGCACATATCTTGGTTCAAAATGAGACTTAATCTGGAAGATAGATGGTTGGCCCTCAGCACAACCGCATGCTGGTTGGTCTGGTCCTTATCCTGGTCCAAACCCCAACAATCAATAAGTGGGATCTCCTTTTAAGCTTCAGCTGTCCAGTCAGCCAGTTCCTAGTAGTTCGATTCCGTGAAATCGTTAACCCATCTGCCATACGATTACGCTTATAGGTTTTGCCAATGTATGACGCATTTGCGTGATGACGTCATGTACACACTTCGCATTTTGGCTCAGAATGTTTACAACATGGTGTGGAGGCAGAAACGCACATTTAGAAAACATGACTATACTAGAGCCAGGTGCAACCATAGACTGTATATAAAAATGGATGAAGCATTCATTCACGTGACCCATTGGTTTCTGAAGACCAGTTTTGAAGCCCTTTTCCTTCGTACAGACCACAGCCATGTCACTCAGCTAGCCCTCGCACACTGCACATTAATCATAGTTAGCTTTGCTCACAGCTCTTTCAGCTGAACCCCGTTGAAATATATTGACTTAATAATATATTGACTCAACAGTGAAATCAAAATTGACCGTCCCGTTTAGCTGACGATGGGTTCGCACAGACAGATAGTTGCTTTGCAAAGTAGCAAAGTTGCAATGTAGTACTGCATGAACATCATTGCAGAAGTGAGATGGTTGGTGCTTGGTTGCAACAGGTTCAGAGCTTTGATCACATCAAAGGGGGGGGGGGTTGGGGGTGATACATCCAACACTGAAAAAATGTCGGCATAAATATTGTTAATGTCCAAAAGTTGATAATTGCGATTTTATTTATGTCACGATGTTCATTTGAAAAGGTTCCTGTTTTTCAGCCTAAGCCAGTTTTGATATAGTTGAAGTTGAGTGTAAAATATTGGTGTATACTTAAAATGAAAGTGTTAATGCAACCAAAGTCATTTGTACTATACTTGTACTATATATAACTGGATGGGAATCGATAAGAGAATCGATAAGGAACCAAATCAATAAGCGATATCGATAATGGAACCGGAATCGGTAAAATCTTAACAATTCCCATCCCTACTCACTTGCACTCACATACATGGACTACACATTAAAACTAAACACTTGTTTAGGGACTATTTTGCATATGATCCAGTGTAGACTTTTATGTGGTGTGTGTGTGTGTGTGTGTGTGTGTGTGTGTGTGTGTGTGTGTGTGTGTGTGTGTGTGTGTGTGTGTTACTTTTCTGGTCATCAATAAATTATCTTTTACTCTTGCTTACTCCCCGTAGTCAATCAACCAAGTCAACTTAGTCCCTCAAAGCATAGGTGTTGTCACTGTGGATCTGCAGAGTCAGCACATCAATCTGGCACAGGTTTTACGCCAGATGCCCTCCCTGATACGCACAGGGAGAATGGATTTGGGCACCGGACCCACAAAGGAAATCCCAATGCTCTACCAAATCCCAGACCCCCACCCCCTTTCACTCACACACACGAACCCCCCACCCCTCCACCCTCCCAGAAGTGAACGGAGCTAGTACCCACTAACTCTTTACACTATTCTGCACATCTGTAAATAATATAATTGCACTGGACTTTTTTACCAACTACCTCCTTGCACTACTGTAAATACTTCCACACTGTGAATGCTGCAATCACAGTGTGGTATACTATACTACTATAACTCAAATCTGTTGTAAATCAATTTAATCACACCTCATCTGTTCATAATATTATCACTTATTCATGAACCTTATGACAACAGTTATTTGTTATTATTAATCTGCACTATGTACATACATATTTATATGTACAGTATGTGTATGTGTATATGCTGTACATTGTGTTTATTTCACTGCATAGGCACTTCCGGTTAGATGCTAACTGCATTTCGTTGCCCTGTACTTTAACATGTGCAATGACAATAAAGTTGAATCTAATCTAAAATCAGCGACTCAAGGTACTCCACCAACATACGCCCTGCATTACCCTCTTTTCTTTTTCTTCTCATGTTAATTCCACAGAACAAGCCAGAGTGTAAAAAACTTCTTGAATATTACTTTCAAATGAGAATAATATCTTTTGGCTTTAAACTACATAGTACAGTAAATTTTGCATTGCTAAAATATGAGAAATTGCCTGTCTGCATTGGGGAACTGCCAATCTGTGTTTAAAATTTGAACTTCAGATATACAAATGTTGACTGCTTGTCCCGAGAGCTACTACCTCTCACTAAAACTTGGATCAAGTCTGAAAACAATGCTACCCCAGCTGCACGTTCCCTCAACCCATTATACTTCCATACCTCCTGTTTGTCCCAACGTAAAGGGTGAGCAGGCTTATTGATTTGCCTCCTATGAAGACCTTTCAGTTATGATGACTGCTTTGGTCAAAGTCAACTGGTCAATTGTGTATGAGCTAGACACTGATGTCCTCTATCCCTAAGCATGATGGTCCTCCACTCATTATTGGTATAAACATCCACTTACTGTAGATGACCCCAACTCTATGGACATCCAGCCTCTGACTATTTTAATCTAATCAGGGTTTCCATCCCGTTTACTCTCAAAGATGGCAAAGAATTCAATTCAAAAATGTAATTTTATTAGTAAATCATATAAATCATTAAATTAAAAATTAAATCAAAGTAAACCAAAAAAGTATATGTAGGTTTAAATGTAGAGTGTCAGTCATGTAGGCTGTGGGTGGGTGAGTGAAGTATGCTGGGTGCAAGTTTTGTATGCAGGAGGAAAGAATACTTAGTTCCCCATGGCACGTGGAAACCCAGAACCAAGCCCTAGTCTGGGAGCAGCAAGAGGGAGCCTGCAGGGCTAGAGAGCCCCTAAATACACTGGCTCACACAAACAAACAGTTGAGGCCAATTGGGCTGACGACCTGCCCACAACTTCTATCCAGGAAGCAGAATGGCCAATCAGTAGGGAGAGGGGCAGGCCGTCACACCCCCCACTCGAGACCTGCCTCTCCGGGTGGAATCTAAGAAGCTGGCACCCAGGTTCGTCGGCCCATTCCCCATCCAGAGGATAATCAGTCTGACAGCGGTGAGACTGAGGCTTCCACGCTCATTGCGCGTCCACCCCACTTTCCATGTGTCTAAGATGAAGCCGGTCCACGAGAGTCCTCTGTCACCGGCTGTCCCACCTCCTCCTCCTCCTCTTCCTCGCGTCATCGAAGAGGGTCCAGGCTTCTCTGTACAACTCTTGGTCCGGTCCCGTCGTCGTGGGAGGGGACTCCGATACCTAGTCGACTAGGTAAGTCCACTCACTCTGATCACTCCAACCATCCAGCTGAATAGATGGACTGGTCCAGCTCACACTCCCGGAAGCGGGACCGGGAGCACAACCACAAATCCCAGGACGCCGCCGACTACCGCCAGGGCATCTCAAAGTAAGAGGCTTGTGTCTGGGCAGAGTTAGTTTAAAGCGGTTAGCGTTGTCTATTGCTGATTGTTGATTTAACGGCGGTTGATTTAACGGCGGTCGTTACGTGTGTATTATATTGCAACCGTTTTCCTTTCCTTCTTACTAACCCACACGGACGAGTTAGTACCCCGACCATCAGGTCTCCGATACTTTCAGTATCTGGGTGGAGAAACCTTCCCCCATAGTTTTGAAAAGCGCGCGACTCAGTCACCACGTGACTTTGTTAGCCGTCTTTTCTTTTTGCCTCACCACGTGTATGAACAGTCATCGTGACATTGTCCACCAATTTGTTGTAGGTCCACGTGACGTGATGTTGTTGGCCATTTTGTTTTGGTCCACGTGACATTGTTCGCCATTTTCCTTTTGGTCTACGTAACGTTGTTCGCCAATTTGTTTTGGTCCAAGTGACGTCTGCCATTTTTCTTTTGGTCCTCGCGACGTGACGTTGTCCGCCATTTTGTTGTAAGCCCACGTGACGTGAGGTTGTTCTGACACACGCACACACACGCACACACACACACCCACACACTTCTTAGGCTTCATGTGTAGTTTAGGCATTGGAATTGATCCCAAGTGTTGTTTTATCATCTTTTAACACTGAGAAGTTGTTTGTGTTTATTTTATACATATTTGTCACAGCTGCTGGTTGCAAAGGTCTGTGCTCGGCCTGCTTCCTTCACTGTTATTCTGTTACCCTCTGCCACCCCTGGCAACAGGCTGGCACATATGGAATAACTGTTACCTTGAGACTAATTCTGCTGTTTATTCATTATTTTCCTGATAAGTCAGGTGGTGCAGCGTTTTGATTAATTCATTTTGATAAATAATTTTGATAAGGAATCATCTTTATTAATTATTAATAACTCTTTAATGACTGAACCAGCATCCTCTTTGTGGCACAACATAACTCCAACCATGAAGCACAAGCGTTAAAGTACTGCGTGAGGTACCTTAAAGCAGCATTATAGGCATGAGATTTCATAACAAGAAATACCTTACTTGAATACGGAAATTGGAATTAAATGTGTAAAATACTCTGCCTTTATCCTCCGCAGGACTTTCCTGTGCCAATGGTGTATATACACAACTTGACATAAATTGTCTGAGGATACTCAATGAATTTGGAGGATATTAAACAAGCACTCATGCATGAAGCACTGTAAGCCTTAAATCATTCTCTATTGCAGTGGACGTGACAGTGAAATATTTAATAACGGTTAATTTTGAATGGGGTCCCATTAGGGGTGGAAGATGGTGCAACTCTCACTATGCAGCTCTCACAAGATGCTTTTCGTGCATAAGAAAATTCCCAGTGCTGGGTACAGTGCTGGGTAGAAGCATTGGATGTTTCCAAGGATGCCTCATTGTATGAGTAACAGTGCTAATCTCAGATGTCAGCGTTAGATCCTGTCAAGGCTGGAAAAACAGACACAGAGAGATGTGTGCAAAAGCAAAGGCTCTTCTACTTGATGCAGATATGGTACTGTAGAGTCGCTGAATGCCTTTGATAGTGGTTAGGGATAACGTTAGATTGACAGCATAATATGGTAAGGGAATTTGTTCTGTTTTGGACAAGAACAGTACATTAGAATCTGACTCTCATACTAATGCTCGCTGTGTTGAAACATGAAAAAAGAGATGGTGAAAACAGGAAACAACACCAATCCAAAGTAAAAAAAAAAAAAGAGCTTTTTTATATACAAAAAAGTAGCTTAAAAGCTTGAAAATCTATTGTAAATTATTTTATGATTTATAATTACTGTAGCTTCTGTTTTCAAAAAACAAGCAGCTTTACACAACTGTATGCTAAGTTAATTACTGATTATTGAGAAAATTGAGGCATTGTGAAATTATGGAAACAGGGCTTACACAGTCACATTCAAAGATTTTTTTTTCAGTTGTTGTACTGCCTAGAAATGTTATATATAACTGATAACAGGAAATATTTAGGTATCCTCCCAGAGTAGCAGGAGAGGTGGGTGGTGGTGAGAGGCAGATCCAAACATCTCTGCCTAGGCTGTCTCCCATGACACGAACCTGGATAAGCTAATAAATGGATGGATGGATGGTTGGATCATGCTAAAGTGTACCTAAAGGAATACATTGTGTCCATTGACAATGCCACAACAAATATGTAGCAGAAATAATCACTCAATTCAATTCAATCAATTTGAATTAAATAAAACAAGATAGACTTGGATTATTTTGTGTGCACCACATTGAAAGCAGTTGGGTCATTCGTAGACATTGTTGGGCCACAGTCCTATGTGAACAGGGGAAGCCTTCATTTCAACTTTAAAGGGGACCTATTATGGCATTTAATGTATATTTTAAACAGGCCTTGAATGTCTTAAAAACAATCTAAAGCTTGTTTTTTCTACATAAAACAGAAATTCAGCCTGTGGGCTGAAGTCTCTAGTTTTACCGCTTCTAACCCCTTTTTCTGTGAGTGATCCTGAGAGGCGGGGAGGCTATGATAATGAGGCTCTGTGCTGATTGGCTGCTTGAATGACATGTAGGAGGGGAGGGCACAAACCCTTGCTCCGGCCAGAGCAGTGGCTCCGTACACTATTAAACTGTGTCCCATGCGAGAAGCTTCTGCGACAAAATAAATTCCATTGCATTATTTTTTTTTGTATTGGACTGTCCTAACTGGCCACAAGTTTAACGGTTTCAGTGTGGACAGAGAGCGTCCGATGTCACCCAGCTCGGCGCGATAGTCGGACGCTCTCATTCAGTTACACGGTTTAAACGGATCTTAAAGCCTGATTTACGGTTCTGCGTTAAATCGACGTGTACCCTACGCCGTAGGCTCTGCGTTGATGTAACACAAACCATAAATCAGCCTTTAGTCACCTCGTCTTCACACAGGAAGATGTAATTCAATTCTAAACAGGTACACCACAGTTCTTTACTCCAATTCCTCAAGACAAATGAATCATGTTAACTGTAAAGAAATCACAACACTGAATTTTCACAAATGGCAACTTTATTGTTAAAAAATAAAACATAAGTTGTATATAAATAACAGTTACCTTGAGACTGATTCTGCTGTTTAGATATTATTTTCCTGATAAGTCAGGTGGTGCCCCGTTTTGATTAATTCATTTTGATAATTCAATTTGATTAGTAATCTAATTTATTAATTAGTATCCTTTATTAGTTTATTAGTAACCTATTGTACGGAGCCTGTGAAGGACCATGCAATATATTTTTAATGTCAACAGAATCGAGCGCACGTTTTATTAACTCGTTCGCGCGATTTAATAAAACGTGAGCACATTTAATTAAATCGTGTGCACGTTTTATCAACTCGTGTGCACGTTCTATTAACTCGTGTGCACGTTCTATTAACTTGTGTGCACGTTTAATTAAATTGTGCGCACAAGTTAATATAACGTGCTCACGAGTTATTAAATCATGAACACGATTTAATCAATTTGATGTGTGGGTAGAGAGCAGGTAGGGGCGGGGTAAGCACGGGAGTTGTGAGTGTGCGCATGCGTGTGGCGGTTGGTCGGAGCTCATTGGGAGGACCGTCAGTTGAGCGGCTTCCTGGGCCTTGGAGTTGGCCCAAAATAAAATCAATGATGACCTAGATCATCATAATTCCGACGGCGGAGATTACTTACCCTGGTCCTCGAGTGGCACTGTCCTCCATGTCTTAGATGTTTCCCGGCTTCGACACACCTGATTTTAATTAACGGTGCTAATTAGCTTGTCATCAAGGTCTGGATAGTTCTGTTGATGACACAGCTCCTTGTTTCACGGTGTGCTGAAGCAGGGTAACATCTAAGACATGCAGGACAGTGGCACTCGAGGACCAGGGTTGCCTACCCCTGGGCTAGACTGATCACTATACCATGTTGGGTGGCTAGAGTTGCCAGCATTTCTTTTTGCGCCATGCCTAACCCATGGTAAATTCTTAGGAGATCCATGTTTAAAGGATCTTAATGCCCTTAAAGCTGATAACGTGCGCACGTTTATTAAATTTTGATCAAGGGTAAGTAAATCGTACTCATGATTTTATGATATATTGTGCGCACAATTTTCCAAAATGTGCGCACGCTTTGTTAATCGTACCCACGCTTTAATAAATGATGCTCACGATGACACATAACGTGCTCTCGATTAACTTTAACGTGGCCACGAAGTTACTTTTTTTTCTTCACTTGCGCTCTTACAGGCTCCGTACTATTGTATCTGTAGGAATTTTTAATTTTTTTCCCGTTTTTATTTTTCTGACAAAATGAGGGCCTTTTTTGCCCCCCTAAGCGTGCCCCAAAAGTCACCAAATTTTGCACACAAGCCAGGCCGGGCAAAAAATGTAATGGTTTGCATTAATGGGGGTGGTCTAATGGCTCAACAGCGCCCCCTAGAAAACTTTGTGCCTCAACCCCACAATACGGGTTGACGTACATGCACGAAAATCGCTACACACCTGTCTTTTGGCGCCATGGCTGAAACTGAACAGGAAGTTGGCCATTTTGAATTAATCGTGGAATTTTGGCGCAATTTATGCCATTACTTCGGCCGCTTCTTCGCCCGAGCAGTAACGTGCACCAAGGTGTGTTATACATCAAAATGTGCGTCTCGATCCTGCAACGAAGCGCATTACTTTTCTCAGTCAAAAGCGTTACCGTGGTGACGACAGACGCCAGAAAAGCCCCCCCCCCCATCTGATTGGTCCATATTTGATAGTTCCTACTTTCTGCTATTACTTTTGAATGGTTTGGCATAGAGAGCCGTGGGTGGTGTCATCGGACTCGGTTTTGAGTCCTTGACTTTAATTGGTGCAAATTAGCCCCGCCCCTTCATCTGATTGGTCGATATCTGATAGTTCCTACTTTCTGCCATAACTTTTGAATGGTTTGATATAGAGAGTCGTGGGTGGTTTCATCCGCTAAATGTCCAGGCCTGAAGACATCTACATGCAAGCAGGGGTGAAAGTAAGCCAGAATGATCCGGTACTCCATACCACCAAAAGATTCAGTGCCGGTACGCAGTACCGGGGGAGAAAAAATGAATTTGTGACAATATACTTCGCATACAGTGGGTCTCACACTCTCAATCTCTCACACCAAAGACGGCAGCGCTGACCACTCAGCCAAATGCCTCAGCTCTGCTTGCGTCTGGACGTACAGTTATACAAACCTATCACAGACAGAGCGAGGAGAAACATAGCGATATAATCTTGCTACACTAAGGGTTCCGACCTTTTTTTTTTGTACGAATATTTTTTTAAATATTTGTACGATATAAATATTAGTAAAACCTAGGGGTGTAACAATATATCGTGCCACGAAATTTTGCAATACAAAAACGCCACGAAACGTGTCGTGGAGGTGACAAAGTGTATCGCGATATTGGGTTATTAATATTAATCTATTGTGTTGACTAGAAACGCGCATCCGACCGCGCCTCGACCCGCGGACCAAAATCTTCCTCCGCTCAGAAGAAAGTAGTACCTTTTTGCGGTCCCGATCACAGGACTCTTGCAGGGTTTTGAGCTCTGAACTTTTAAGTCTGGTGTAGAGTTAAGCCTTACCTCATTAAATTAAACCTTTTTCGGGTCGTGAGTAGGATAAACACGGGGAAACTTCTTCCGAGTTGGAGTGTACTTTAATGTCCGCTCAACAGCGTAGGATTTTAGAACATCAACACAGCACCTAGTGCTGTATCACTTCGCCCAATCTAAAACATACTAACAACAACTACAGATAAACTGACTAGTGTCATTATAGTCCCTGATTTACATCGGAATATAAAGAATAGATTTATAAAATAATGAACCCTGAATTACCAAAATAACCTTCTTAACAAAAATAAATCTCCTCTTACACTTATAAGGTGAGCATAAATCAATCTTTTTCATGATGTAAAATTGTATGTGTGTGTATGTATTTATTTACTTTTATTTATTTATTTAATTTTAGTTAAATTTCTGGAAAAGAAAAAAGTCAAATCATACATGAGCGAAACTATTCAGTTTGTGGCGAAATATTTTTACTTGTATGAAACTGAAGATCATAATGCAAACCTGACATTTACTTTTAGTTCAGTTTGTGGAAAATGGTTGGTCTGGCTTTTTCTTTAAAACTTAAACAGTTATAAAGCATTACAAACTGTAACAATAGGGCAAATGCACAGCATTGTTTTGTATTTTGTGTCTTTCAAATAAAAGACAATTTTTTCTAGTCATATGTTCCTCATGCAAGGTTGTTAAAAAAATACTGCTATAATATCGTATCGTATCGTTATCGTGACCTCAATATTGTGTATCGTACCGTATCGTGAGATTAGTGTATCGTTACACCCCTAGTAAAACCCCACTATTTGTGCTATTGTGAATAGCGTATTCCAGTCTTTACTTCCTAAACACACACACCTCATGGAAGAGAGCGTTTGATTTATTGTTCACGTAACGTTACTTTTTATTTTTTCACGACCAAACCATGCACTTTATTTATGTAATTTGCACCGGGCTAGGACAAAAAATAAATGATTCCACCCAAAATTCCAAAGATTTTTGTGGTTGGCCCACACATTACCAACATATTTAGGGCCCGAGCACTTGCAGTGCGAAGGCCCTATTGTAATTGCAGGAATTATTCTTCTTCTTCTTCTTCTTATTGTTCTGACAAAAGGAAGGCCTTTTTGCCCCCCTAAACGTGCCCAAAAAGTCACCAAATTTTGCATGCAAGTCAGGCCTGGCGAAAAATTTGATATTTAAGGGTTTGCATTCATGGGCGTGGTAAAATGGCTCAACAGCGCCCCCTAGAAAACTTTGTGCCTCAAGCCCCACAATGCGGTTTGTCGTACATGCACGAAAATCGGTACACACCTGTATCATGGGGCAACTTAAAGAAAAGTCTCTGGGCGTCATGTCGAGAAACCGAACAGGAAGTCAGCCATTTTGAATTAATCGTGTCACTTTGGCGCAATTTATGCCATTCCTTCTGCAGTTAATACGGCCCGAACCGTAACGTGCCCCCAAGTGTGTTATACATCAAAATGTGCGTCTTCATCCTGCGACAACACGCATTACTTTTCTCTTTCAAAAGCGTTACCGTGGCGACGCTAGACGCCAAAAAGCGCGCCCACCCTTCATCTGGTTGGTTCAGACCGAAAAAACTTTGCGCCTCACGCCCCAGAATACGGTGTGACGTACATGAACGAAAATCGGTGCACACCTGTATCATGTCGCAACTTAAAGAAAAGTCTCTTGGCACCATGGCCGAAACCGAACAGGAAGTCGGCCATTTTGAACATTCTGAATTAATCACATAATTTTGGAGCAATATATGCCATTCCTTCGAGAATTAATACGGCCCGAACCGTAACGTGCACCCAGATGTGTTATACATACAAATGTGCGTCTCCATCCTGCGACTACACGCATTACTTTTCTCTTTCAAAAGTGTTACCGTGGCGACGCTAGACGCCAAAAAGCGCGCCCCCCCTTCATCTGATTGGTCCATATTTGATAGTTCCCCAAAAGGCACCAAAATTGGCATGCAAGCCAGGCCTGGCGATAAATTTGATATTTAATGGTTTGCATTAATTGGCGTGGCCTAACGGCTCAACAGCGCCCCCTGGAAAACTTTGTGCCTCAAGCCCTACAATACGGTTTGACGTACATGCACGAAAATCGCTACACACCTGTATCATGGCACACCTTAAAGAAAAGTCTCTTGGAGCCATGGCCAAAACCGAACAGGAAGTCGGCCATTTTGAAATCTGTTTGGTCCATATTTGATAGTTCTCCAAAAGTCATCAAATTTTGCATGCAAGCCAGGCCTGGCGATAAATTTGATATTTCATGGTTTGCATTAATGGGCGTGGCCTAACGGCTCAACAGCGCCCCCTAGAATACTTTTCTCTGCCATAACTTTTGAATGGTTTGACATAGGAAGTAGTGGGTGGTGCCATGGGACTCTGTAATGAGTCCTTAAGCTTCGTTGGCCTTAATTAGCCCCGCCCCTTCTTCTGATTGGTTGTCCCGATTTTCTGCTATAACTTTGGAATGGTTTGATATAGAGAGTCGTAGGTGGTGTCATCAGATTCTTTATGGAGTCCTTGACCTTCATTGGCCAGAATTAGCCCCGCCCCTTCTTCTGATTGGTTGTCCCTTTTTTCTGCTATACATTTTGAATGGTTTGACATAGGAAGTCATGGGTGGTATCATGGGACCCTGTAATGAGTTCTTAAGCTTCGTTGGCCTTAATTAGCCCCGCCCCTTCTTCTGATTGGTTGTCCCGATTTTCTGCTATAACTTTGGAATGGTTTGACATAGAGAGTCGTGGGTGGTGTCATAAGATTCTGTATGGAGTCCTTGACCTTCATTGGCCTGAATTAGCCCCGCCCCTTCTTCTGATTGGTTGTCCCTTTTTTCTGCTATAACTTTTGAATGTTTTGACATAGAGAGTAGTGGGTGGTGTCATCAGATTCTGTATGGAGTCCTTGACCTTCATTGGCCTGAACTAGCCCCGCCCCTTCTTCTGATTGGTTGTCCCTTTTTTCTGCTATAACTTTTGAATGGTTTGACATAGGAAGTCGTGGGTGCTGTCATTTCTGATATGCTTATGGGGGGCGGTGGACGTGAGTGCGAGGGCCCGTTCATCGCTGCTTGCAGCTTTAATTGTGATTGGTTTTCATTCCTCGTTTCAGGAAAAAAAAAGAAAAAAGCGGCAAAAATGTTGAAGTAATGTTTTTTTTTAAAATGTTTTAAGTGTTTTGCTTTGATGAAAAAAATGCTTAAGAAGTTATCTTCCATTTTAATGCACACGGGGTGGCCTCTGTCAGTGTGCTGGCTTTCTTTCTGTGTGCAGTGGCCTTTAACTCCAGTTTCAGTAATATTTATATGAATTATATTTAGGAAAAAAATATTCAAAGGTTTAATTTAGCTGGAATACATGATTGAAAAGATAACTATTTGCTCAATGCACTTCATAAGGACAAAGAATGCTGTCTTTAAGCTAACAATTGCAATGGTTTTTAGTGGCACGGTGGCGCAGCTGGTAGTGCAGCCGCGCAGCCGTCAATTCCCGCCAGGGACGCTGTGTGAGCTGAGTGCATGTTAAGTTCCCCCATGACTTCAGCGCCCACACCCTGGGTGGGGTTGGTGAAAGGGCCTTTCTGTGTGGAGTTTGCATGTTCTCCCCGTGTCCCTTTGGGTAACTAATGTGAGCTACCCTCACAAAAACATGCACACAGTCCTGGGCTATACATGCCCCCTCTGGCCAGCCGGGGTGCCAGATGGGGTGGGGAAGACCTGGCCGGAATAATGTAATCCTTCCACGCACCCCATCCTGTCTGGTGAAAAGAAGCGGCCTGCTCAGTCCTCAGGGTAAGAAGGAGACCTGAGCTCATTGCGGGGCCCTCCTGGGGTTGGTAGAGGGGAGCAATGCCCAGGAATGTGACTTAGGTAGAGCACTGGGTGATAAAAATGGGAAAAAAAAACTATTGAAATGGTTTGATACCTTAATTGGGGTTACTGGCTTATTGTTAACCATGTATACAATGTGGACTCATTGGGTTCTCATAACTGAGTCCTTTGTTGAGCGGGATATTAATTACATTATAAGATGTCATAAGTGATGTACATGTACACTGCCCATGCTTTCTAATTCCTTGATTTTACCTTTAGGTATATGGATTAGATGACATACAGGAGAGCAGAGGAGCACTTTTAACAATCGTCTCTGATTAACTGGAACCACTCACAAAAGTAGCTGGTGGAGCATGTTTCCTGCTGTGTGAATCTAAAAACACACAGATTTTGCAGAATAATGTTGGTACAGAACTTTGGCAAAGACTAATCTTCAAGATGTCAGAGGCACTTTTGCTCTGAAGGAGTGCAACATCTCATAGCTGCTCAAAAAGTAATGACTCTTGAGTGCATTGTCATGTTGTGGCTTTGATAAATCAGTGCTCTTGACTCTTCATTTGGAATAAATCTCATCCCTTGTTTGTTTCTTTCAAACAGAATCAACAGTGACATTCAAATGTCGACAGAATAGACAACGTTAAGCCTGCTGCTTCACTTGCATGTATGCATCATTCATACTTCTCTCCCTCTTTTCCCAATCCCAAGTATATGCTTCTGCCTTTTTAATCAAACCTGTTCTCATAATCAAGTAAGGAATAGTAAATAACATTAAAAAAGGTATTGTTGTTGGATGCTGGGCGTCTTGTAAAGTACATTACAGTAATGTCAATACTATGGAGAGAACCAAGACAACAAAATGCACTCACCTTGTGATTGCATCCTCATTAACATACTTCTCAGACTTGATTGCAACGTGCTGAGTGATTCTTCAGAATTTAACAATTTAATGTGCAAAGCACAACTTGAGCGTGAGCTGGAAAACTCTACCTGACAAACGTCCCATGAGACTGATGCTTTTAATTAGGGGGGGGGGGGGGGGGGGGGGGGGGGGGGGTGTAGTCTTCTAAATAACTCCTGAAGAAAGCTTTTCAATGTGAGCATGAAACATTTAATTCAAGTAATAACTGAACTGCTTACAGTCTCTAGAGTTGTTTTTTTTTAAATGATACAATTTTAATTTGCTGTAATGCCAAATGCTATGGTTTAGCTGACAAAGACACAGTGTTTACTGAAATGTAATTAGAAAAACACATGGTTTCTTAATGATACAAAGAAAGCTTAACATTGTACAGGGATTGCACACTCCACACAGAAAAGCCCCCGTCAGGAGTCAACCGAGGAACCTTCTTGCTGTAAGGCGGCACTGCTAAACACCAAGTGCCCCCCAATCTGTTCAATATACCATATTGGCTACACTTAAGGAGCTCTTTTGATCTATAAGTTTGTTCAGACATTTAACATTCCAGTGTGAGACTTATTAGCAACTCCAAAATTGGAACTGAACTGACCAACACAAATGAAAACGTGTTACTCATTTGGATGTTCTCTGAGTAAAAACAACTGCAGCATCAGCATCAGCATCAGCGTCATCACAAGTACAAGTTAGTCCTATTGTTATTCCACTGAAGCTAAAGGTATTTCCTCCAGCAGCCTGTCAGGCAAGATTAAAGAGAAGGTGGAATTGCCATTATTTATGCAGACTCCTTTAAATGTATTAGAGATGACCTCGAAATATAACATTCCTTAAAACATCTCCAGTGAACAGAGAACAAAGCTTGATGTATTGATCTTCTGATGGTGTGGTTATGTTTAGTCTGTCTGATTGTGTTTTGGATACAAGTGATCTAGTTTCTGCAAAGCTTTTGAAAGTGCCTTTGCGCTTCACCTACCCGGTTCCCTTACCCCAGAAAACCCTAATTTCTGCTATCATGCTTGAATGTTCCAGGTTATTAGTTTAACACCTTGTGTATTTGTATCTAAAGCAAAGTTTTTCTCTTTCACAAGGCTACCTAATGAAGAAAATTACTCTGATGTTTTTAACGTAGAAATTCTTAAATCCATAGAGTAAATTAGTTCTGACAGTTCCTCTAAGGCTGAAGCTTTGATTACTAGGAGAAATAGTCACACCTGATTAAAGTCAGTATGGCCTTGTCCTTGAATAATAAAGTAGCACAAGCACAGGCATCAAGCTATAGTAAACTGAGAACATCACATGCAGGACAAGCAGTTCCACCGTCATAGGTATAAATCATCTTTTCTAAAAAAACTTGCTGTGCATCAGCAACACTTTTCCCCCCAATGACTAGGAGAAAAAAGAGCAGGTTGATAGTCCTACTACTACTACTACTACTGTCATTCAGCAGACGCTTTTATCCAAAGCGACTCACATATGAGAGAACAACACAAGCACAAAATCACATACTGTAGGAGGGTACAGCTGGAACAGCTAGTACAGTCCTCCTGTTAGTGAAGTCCAGTTTGAAATTACTGTGCAAATGGATGTCTCAAAACCATTACTGTTTCTCTTGAAATACCATTTTTCATGTAAAAGAGAAGTTCACACTGATGACCCCATGTATCCAACAGTTTTGTCCGCTTCCAACTCCCAGATTGCGCAGCGCTGCACTTGTGCATTCCTGATTAGTCTTAGTTTAGAAACGCTGTGGGAAGGATTATTTGCAGTCTTGATTCCTCCTGGTAGGCCTCATGTGCTCATCAGTTTACTGGGTTTAGTGTGTATGTGTAGCAGGCGGAGCAAGTCCTCTGTTTTATGGACAATCTTTACCATGTGGCTGGCCAGCCCTCAATATTTTAATCTCGATTGCAGAAAATTCTCTGTCCAGTATTAAATCTGTTGGAGATTTTAGCAGGCTTTCCCTTTTTTTAAGTAAATGTAATTTGCAGTATTGTATTCTTATTTTCAGTTTGAAAAAAAAATTATTTAAACATTACTCTGCCTGAGTCTCTCTTTCTCCAAACACCGTCTGTATCGGTATTCTTTCCTGTGCGCTAAATTTTAGGTGAGACTTGTTTACTCAGTTACACCTAACTGTAAAGTAACAAAAATGTTTCAACATGTCTTTGTAGCCTCTACCTGCAGCTTTGGCATTGTTAGGCCACAGTCCTATGTGAACAGGGGAGGCCTTAATTTGAACTTTAAGGCCAAGCTCTGAGGCCTCACTCTGAGACCAACCCTGATTTTCTTACAGCTGACCGGATGGCTGAAACAAAGGAACTTCCATAATGACTCAAAGCCCAAGCAGGATTTGCATTTATGGCCCTTCAGTGATAAGGAATAGCCTCCTTATTGGGCATGGACCCCAAACCGCATGGGGGGGCGCAGTCGCAGCCTGGGCCCAGCTATAAAAAGCAGGCTCCCCCCACTCTCTCCCTCTTTTTCTCTTCTTCTCTTTTCCTTCTCTCTTGTTCCCAAGGTTTCTTCTACTTCGGACCTGTCCGCAGTCCCATGGAGTTCTCTGTGAGCTATGAAGAAGGCCACAGCTCCTATTTTAGCATGAAGAGCAACTAACAATGGGCCGGCCTCCTCCATGATCGTGACTGAAGAAGCGTCGGATGGCCATTGAATGGCAAACATAGTCTGGAGCGCTACAACGAGTGACCCGCAAATGTTCTGAGCCCCGGGTTGAAACGAACAAGGGACCCTTGCATGCCTCCACGTGAACGCCTTTGGACCGTCCTGGACCGGACGGAGGCCCAGCTGCGCTGCGTCTCTGTGTGGGAAACATCAGAAGAACTTGGTTTTGGGGGGGCATTGCTGCCTTGGGCCGTCGTTGCTGGGCGGGGGCCGTGTGCACCTGCGTCTGCGGGAACTCTGGGACTTCAGGGGTGTCCGTTGGGGGGGTGCGGGGGGGGGGTATCTGGGTCCGGGGGGCGGGCCTCCCCGGGCGGGCGCAGCAGCGGGGGGAGTCATTCCCAGGTGTCTATGTTATCTGTCGTCAGTGTGAATGGAAGGATGTTGTGCCATCTCCCCCTCTGCTGGTGGCTCCGGCGGCGCCGGCGGCCCTGGCCTGGCTCGGTGGGCCGGACCCCGTCGACCTGGATAGCCAACGGGGGAACGTGGGCGCCTACTGGGGCCAGTATCACTGGCCCTGCCTCCTGACTTCGGCCAACGCTCCCCCTCCTGCACCTCCTACATGACTCACGCACACATAGGTCCGAGGGGTTGGGGGGTCCGGGGCATGGGGGACACTGTCCCACGTGTCCCGGTATTCCCTGCCCCACGATTTTCATAACGTCTTAGACACCGCACACTCAACAATTAATAGAGATATACTTAACAAGGATACTTAGCGTCTTTGGAGTGGGGGGGTCATCGTCAAATATGATACCCTGACCTCCCCCTCCCTGTTTTTATTGCATTAGCCAAATCCATTCAACACCAGGGGCCTGCTTCACCCGCGTTCCCTCGTCGGCCTGGGGCGGGGTGGTCGCCGTGCCCGGTTTCTCGCGTGGGCTCGCCGTGCTGCCCGGGGGGCTACTTGGTGGTGGAGAGGGAGAGGGAAACGGTGAGTGAATGAGTGTCCATGTCTTTGTCGGTGAGCGTGGGTATGTAAGGGTCCTGCGATGGAAGACGCACAAAATTTTGGGCCTCCATCAGCAGGACAAAAAAAATAATAATTAACCCACCCTTGTGCACATTCAGGCGTGCTGCAGTGGAAGTGCTTGTATTACTTGCATGTAGATGTCTTCAGGCCTGGACATTTAGCGAATGACACCACCCATGACTCTCTATATCAAACCATTAAAAAGTTATGGCAGAAAATAGGGACTATCAAATATCGACCAATAAGAAGAACGGGCGGGGCTAATTTGCACCAATTTTGTTCAAGGGCTCAAAACCGAATCCGATGACACCACCCACACGTCAAACCATTCAAAAGTTATGGCAAAAAGTAGGAACTATCAAATATGGACCAATCAGATGAAGGGGGGGCACGCTTTTTGGCGTCTATCGTTGCCACTGTAACGCTTTTGACTGAGAAAAGTAATGCGCGTCGTCGCAGGATCGAGACGCACATTTTGATGTATAACACTCCTGGGTGCATGTTACGTTTCGGGCGAAGAAATGGCCAAAAAAATGGCATAAATTGCGGCAAAATTACACAATTAAGTCAAAATGGCCGACTTCCTGTTCGGTTTCAGCCATGGCGCCAAGAGACTTTTCTTTAAGTTGAGACATGATACAGATGTGTACCGATTTTCGTGGATGTATGTCAAACCGTATTATGGGGCTTGAGGCACAAAGTTTTCTAGGGGGCGCTGTTGAGCCATTAGGCCACGCCCATTAATGCAAACCATTAAATATCACATTTTTCGCCAGGCCTGGCTTGCGTGCAAAATTTGGTGACTTTTGGGGCACGTTTAGAGGGGCAAAAAGGCCCTCATTTCGTCTGAAGAAAAATTCCTACAGATACAATAGGGCCTTCGCACTGTCAGTGCTCGGGCCCTAATTATATCATAATTAATTATTTACATATTAATTATAATTATATTATTATTAATTATAATAATTATATATATATATATATATATATATATATATATATATGTATATGTATATATATGGGATACTTTGACAGGTGGGACATGTTTCCATATTGTGAGCCTCTTGGAAGTTCCTGTAAAAAGGACAGTAGTTGGACTTGAAAGTATTTTGGGCAACTTGATGTTCATTGATTTGTCCTCAATGACTGGATCGTGTTTGCTGCACATTTCCCTAACAAACTTGAAAAGGACTAAACATGAACAGAGGAGCCCATGATTTTTCCTACTAGTAGAAATTCCTTACTAAAAATGTAAAGTTTCAAGTTGATGGACAGATAGTATTGTGATGCCATACCAAGACAAATGTCAATAATCTAAATAGTTTTATTAATATATTGTCACACAAATAGATCACTTTGGGGCTTAATATGAAAAGATAGACATCTGAATACATTGACACTAACTAATTCCCACATAAATTACCTCTGCAGGATCTCCTTCTACCACCTTTGCAACATCGCCAAACTCCATCGCACCCTCACCCTCCCAGATGCTGAAAAGCTGGTCCACACCTTTGTCTCCCCAGACTGGACTACTGTAACGCACTTCTCATCGGGATCCCCAGCAAGAGGCTCCAGAGGCTCCAATACATCCAAAACTCTGCAGCTAGGATCCTGATGAGAGTGCCCAAACACCCATGGGTGACAGGGCTTTTAGTGTCGCTGCCCCACGTCTATGGAATGCCCTCCCTGACAACCTGAGGGCACCATAAACCACGGACGATCTTAAAAGAGGACTAAAAACCTTTCTTTTTTAGCTCTTTTTAGTTTTTAATTGTTTTATTCTCTTTTCTGCCATGTCATGACTTTTTATCGCTTTTATCTCTTATCTTCATTTTATTATTTCTGTTTCCTTTTAATTATCCAACTATAGCACTTTGAGATTCTCAGTAATGTAAAGTGCATTATAAATAAAATGTATATTTTTTTTATTAATATTAATATTATTAATATTCTGAGTTTTGTCAGTTAAACTTTGATACAGCTGAAATATATTTTCTTGTTCTTAAAATAACATTTCCATAATGCAAATATCAAAAGTGTGGTTTTCTGTTTACTGTTTTGATAGTTCTTTTCCTAACTGTATTCACAAATGTGTACTGGAAGCAATGGTAGTGGTAGTACTATTTTTAAGTGATAAAAAGTGCTATATTTTGATATTGATATTATATTCTGATAGTAACTTTATTGCTGCCAAATAACCAATAAATACTGTACTGTTGTTTTAAAATGTGTTTCATGGGGTCCACGACATAAAACCTGAATTACGTGCAGTAGAATACTTAAACATATTCATAGAAAATATAATTGTTATAAAAGCAGAAGGTTTCTGAAGCCTATAATCATAAATGTTCATTCTGCTTACAGTAATACATAATTAAAAATATATAATGTGGATTTGAGTCAACAAGATAGATGATTAAATACAACCAAAACATTGATCGGAGTGGGAGAAATCAATGAGTGCTTGTGGAAAGCTCTTCATTTGTTCTGTCTGAGTTTAGAATGAGATTTAAACTGAAGCTAGGATGAGAATAGACTGAGTTTATAGAGAGAGCTCTCTGATTTCTCTGCATGAGATCACAAAGAGACACAAAGGTTAAGAAACTCTGAGAATTACATTAGAGCTTCTTGAGATCTCTTCTGAAACCTAAAAGGAGACTAAAATGAGATTTAGTGCATCTTATTACTCAGGAGAAAAAGATGAGAAACAGGAGAAATAAACCTTAGTCTCAGTTTGGTGTTACACAGATCTCATAGTTTTCTAGGCGAAGTAAATGAAACATTTTTAAGATCTTTTTTCAAATTTTCTTTTCCTCTGGGATTTTATATGAAGTACATGAAGAATCTGAAAAGGCTGGATGAAAGACAGGTTTGAACTCTCATGACAAACATGAAGTCCCAGAAAAAGCTGGCTAAATGACATGTTTGAATACAGAGTTCAGCCTTCACTGCTTTGACCTCAACTTGACTTGTACTCATTTATTGTTGAGTTGAGTTAGAAGTTTTGTTAGTGGTTGTAACCAAGTATGTATTAGCAACACAGGACTTTACCTCAGCTTTAGTACATGTTTTTATACACTGATAGCCTGAGAGTGAAACCCCATTGGGAGTAACTACTCTATGAAATATTATATTATGGGAAAAAAATAGTTGCAATACTAATTTTTGGATTGGTCTGTGTATTCTGTAATAAAATCCAGCAAATCCTCCTGACAGTCCAAATAGTTGGCAAACAACGAGTTGCATTGACCACATTAGCACAAAATAATAAATCAAAGCATTTGTGTGAAACATGGAAAACTTTATTCATTAAAAAAAAGCTTCATTCCACCTGAAAATCAATTAACCAGACGTTTCACATCTATAAATGTATGCCTTCAAAATGTGGTAAACCAGTTGGAGAAAGATTAAAGTTTCTGAGCTGAGCAGACAGAGCCAGCAGCAGCAGCACAATTACAGATCCAGGATGCCTAATTAAAGAAAGCATCTAAGGAACATTTGTAGGTCATTTGAAGGTAAAGCAAGTTTGATTGCAAGAATAGAATTCACCATCTCTCATTTGGAGGGTCCTGTACACTAAACAACAGTGCGGCATTGCAATGTTTGTGAACGACAAATGGTGCAACCCGGGACACATCAGGGTGAAGGAACGGTACTGCAGTAAGGACTTGGAGCTGCTAGCTGTTAGCATTCGGCCGTACTACCTCCCGAGGGAGTTCTTGCACGTCATCGCAATAACGGTGTACATCCCCCCATCGGCCGACGCTGCTGCAGCCTGCACTCTGTAGTATCCAAACTTCAGACAGCGCACCCCCAGGCTTAAGAAAACTCAAATATCCTATCTAAAAAAAATTGAATATTCTGGGAAGCTTAATCTTAAACTGTAAACCATAATCAGCAATATTAAAATAATAAAAGGCGTGCAATATTTCAGTTTATTTGTAATGACTCCGGAATGTATACATTTTTTGTTTTTTTTATTACATTACAGAAAATAAAGAACTTTATCACAATATTCTAATTTTCTGAGACAGTCCTGTACATGAACAAACTGGAATCTGTCAGAAAGATATGATTAAAACCAACGTGGAGCTCTCCCTTTAATCCCAACAACATGCTATAACCTATGCAGTAAAATGCCATGATCTACAGTGTCAAAAGCAGCACTGAGGTCCAGTAGAACCAGTATGGACACTAATCCCTTATCTGAGACCATAAGAAGGTCATTCGTGACTCGAACCAGTGCTGTATCCGTGCTATGATGCATTCTGAACCCTGACTGAAAGACTTCAAACAGATCATTTCTATACAAATAGTCACATAACTGGCTTTAAACTGCCTTTTCGAGAATTTTAAATACAAATGGAAGGTTGGAAATTGGTCTATAATTAGCTAAGGGGTCTGGGTCAAGAGAAGGTTTTTTTAAGTAAAGGTTTAATTACTGCAACTTTGAAAACCTGTGGTACATATCCTAAGTTTAGGGATAGGTTGATTTGGTTCAGTATTGTCGCACCAATAAGAGAAAAAACATTTTTGAATAGTCGAGTCGGGATGGGGTCTAACATACATGTGGTTGGCTTAGCTCTATTAACGAGTGAGGTCAGCTCAGGGAGGTCTATAGGGTCGAAACAGTCTAGAGTCAAGTCAGAGCCTAGGGAAGTCACTAAAGCTGAAGAAACGCCCACAACCGGCTGGTTGATTTTTCTGTAATTCTTGTGATTTTACTGTTAAAGAAGCTCATAAAGTATTCACTACTGAGAGCTGCAGGAATGCACGGCTCAACAGAGTTGTGACTCTTTGTCAGCATG
This sequence comes from Cololabis saira, assembly GCF_033807715.1. Classification (NCBI taxonomy): domain Eukaryota; kingdom Metazoa; phylum Chordata; class Actinopteri; order Beloniformes; family Belonidae; genus Cololabis; species Cololabis saira. The sequence continues at coordinate 37,445,841 of NC_084597.1, forward strand.
GCTACAGTGCAGAACAGAAAACGTGGGTTACTTTTGTTATCCTCTATCAACGTTGAATAATAAGCTGTTCTGGCTTTGCAAATGGCTTTTTTTATATACTATTAGAATATCTTTCCATTCGCGATAGGAGTCTACAGACTTACGCGAGTACCACTTCCTTTCTATTTTACGCACGTTTTGTTTCAACATGCGGATATCTGAATTATACCAGGGAGTTAAGCTCCTGTGGCTAGAAATCCTCCTTTTCAAAGGAGCAACTTCATCTAAAGCTGAATGCAACAAATCAGCAGTGTTACTAACAAGAAAATCAACATCTGCAGAGTTAGAACCTAGGCCACTGGCCTCGACTACTTCACTATTTTCCACTGTCGTAAGATGAGCAATGGCCTCCTTAAATCTAAAAGCTTCATCAGACAAACATCTGCTTTTTTTTTTTTTTAAACCTTTACCAGGCAAGCAAATTAAGAACAAATTTCTTATTTAAAAGTGCAGCCCAGGGGGGTAAGGGGAGGGAGCTAAGATGAAAAAACAAAGTTATATAAATACACAAAAAGTAATACCTCCTATTTTGCACTTCAACATCGACAATATTAAATTCAAACGTTATTAAATAATGGTCAGATAAAAGGGAGTTTACAGGTGACACCAACAGATCAGTTTCAACACCGTAGGTGAGAACGAGATCCAGGGTATGATTAAAACAGTGCGTCGGTTTGTCCACTTTTTGTGAGATACCCATTGATTCTACAAGAGAATTGAAAGCTTATTTAAGATTATCGCTTTCAACATCCATATGAATATTAAAGTCGCCCGCTATGATTAATTTATCTGTACTGATCAATAATCCAGATAGGAAATCTGAAAATTCAGACAGAAACTCTAGATAAGCACCAGCAGGGGGCCGGTACACTACCACTAACAAAACTGGCTTCTCTGATTTCCAGCTCGGAAATTTCAGACTAAGCTTTCAAATGTATTATAATTGCACTTAGGTTCAGTTTTTGTTTGGAGACTGGAGTTATAAATTGCTGCGACTCCTCCGCCTCGGCCCGTGCTTCTAGGAATATGATGATTAAAGTAGCCGAGCGGAGTTGATTCATTCAAACTAACATACTCTTCCTCCTGTAGCCATGTTTCTGTTAAACAGAAAATATAACTCCTGCTCTCTGTAATTATATCGTTTACTAACAGAGACTTGGAGCTTAACGATCATACAGTATATTTAGTAGTCCGCATCTAATTTTTCGGTCTCTTATTGGTACCAAATGCGCATTAGTTTTAATTTTTACAAGGTTATTTTGGGTAACGCCCCTATAACGCTGCACCTGGAGAACTTTTGGAGGGCGGGGAACTGCAACCACTTCTATTTTGCTAGGCACCTGGTTAGAGTCGCCAATTACATAATGCAATCCTACAGTTTTAGAGTCGCCAACTACATAATGCAATCCTACAGTTTTATTGGCAGGCGTTGGTCCTCGAGAAGCAGCAGAGAAGTGTGTTAGACTGCAGCTCTGCATCCTTGCCTGGACCCTGCATTGTCAGGGGGAGTAATAAAACTGGCCAAATTACTAGAGACAAGAGCTGCACCATCCCGGGTGGGATGAATTGCTGTTTCTTCTAATCAGACCGGGCTTTCCCCAGAACGTCTCCCAATTGTCAATGAAGGCCACGTCGTTTTCTGAACACCACCGATACAACCAGCGACGGAGCGAGAGCATGCAGCTAAACATGTCATCGCTGGTCAGATTGGGGAGGGAACCAGAGAAACCTACAGAGTCCGAAATACTTTTGGCGTAGTTACACACCGAGACAATATTCATTTTAGTGACTTCCAACTGGCGAAGACGGGAGTCATTGGCTCCGACATTTATGATAACTTTACCAAATTTACGATTACTCTTTGCCAGTAGCTTCAAATTCGCTTCAATGTCGCCCGCTCTGGCCCCCGGGATGCACCTAACTATGGTTGCCGGAGTCGGCCTCACATGCCTGACTATTGAGTCGCCAATCACCAGGGTCGGCTTCTCAACGGGTGTGTCGCTGAGTGGGGAAAAACGGTTAGACACATGAAGCGAGTGGTGGTGTTCCGTGCGCCCTTTAGGACTACGCTTCCTCTGAACCGTCACCCAGCCGCCCTGCCTGGCCGGCTGCTTGGGAGCTGCAGGGGAGCGGCTAACAGCAGCTGCTATAGGCCGGTCCGCCGCTAACTTAGCCTGGCTAGCTGACGAGTCTATCGGACCATGGTCTAGTTGGCGGAACTGGACCTCTAACTGACTGAGCCTCGCCTCCAGTCCTACAAATAAACTACACTTCAAGCACTTACCGTCTTCGCTAAAGGAGGCAGAGGAATAGCTAAACAATTCACACACTGAGCAGCAGAGAGGTGAAACGGTGGGAGAAGGGGAGGCCATGCTAAGAGGCTAACAGAGGCTAACAGACAGAAAATGTATTGGTGATTGGTGACAATGAAAGTTGCAGAAGAGAAAAATGTGCGAGTGTTGAAATAAAGACAGAAATTTACCAGATATAGTATTATTTTACCAGAAAACAATCTAAGTTTAGACAAAAAAGTCGGGAGAGATCAGAGCCTGCAAACGCCGTGCAACGGCAACAGACCGCAACAGCAGGAAATTTCTCTGGTTGCATGGCTATCTAATGATATCCAGAGGCAGTTTCTTTTTTGTCCATTGGTCCTGCCTCCTGTAAATGAAAATCAAATCAAAAGGTTGCACATTTCTTAGCACGTAATTTGAAAAAATAAAAACAGTTGTATTGCTCTTTTTATTGATCAATGAAAACACTCTTCATACTTGTGATGAAAAGCCTGACATTATGTGCTAGTTTCATTAACAGAATTATCATTAAAAAAGTAACAGTATATTCCTGTTTCTTGCCACTGATGTCAGGTTTGGAAGCACACCCTTAAAGAGTTGGATGTGGTTTTGTTGATTTGACGTTTCGCAACCTCTGTCAGAATACTTGTACAACTGGGGCCAAAACTGCAATCACAAGGACAAATATCTTTTCTGCTGTAGGGAAATATTGTAAGCTGTCTTCTATTTAAGTTTTCAAAGTGACCAACAACACATTTCCCTCATCTGCTTATTATAAATTTTCTGCAACGATGGAGAAACAAGCTTCTCAATACCTGAAAGACAAAAAAAGAACAAAAACACATAGAAACAAAAAACGAATTCAGCAGATCTTGAAGAGGCTCACAGAACGATAAGCTCAGGGCTTTGCTTTCACTACCATTAGCAAGAACATGTATGTTCATTCATGGTCCAGTGCCATGCTGCAGAATTAATCTCTGCATGAAGGGAGCCGAAAAATAGGTGTCACATATCTGTAAAAGCTGGCATTTAATGATACAGTCATCATATCTTTCTGAAGTAATGAAGTCTGGAGGGCATTTCAAAGACATCACTCTATTTCCAACGTTGAAGGGCTGGGGCGGAGATGTAGTTGAGTTTAGAGGCTCCCAGAGGGAAGCAAACAATTATCCTATGATGTGATTTCTCTCTCACGCTTGCATATTATACACAATCATATTTAAATGAAAGAAGGCTTACATAAATGTTTCTAAATGCAAAAGCTCTTACCTTAGAAAAACAATTTTACAGTTTCCCAACAATGCGGTGCCTGGCAGCCTGCAGCTATGTGAGGGCATGCTAATTTAATTTTAATGCATTCATCTGTGTATTAATGAAAGTGATGCAAACACATGACAAACAACGTGCGAACAATTGTGACTGTTTATGTAAATGAGTTTCTCTAAAAAAGAAACAGTTTAATGTACAAAGGGAATTTATGAATTTATATATCTAAATATGAAACCTGAGGAAAGAAAGCACAAACAAAAACAAAAAACAAAATGTTTTTCCTCAGTACAGAGGCAGTTATTAGGAATTCATTCCTGGCAAGTATGCAGTCACCAAAAGCGGACCTAATATGGCATCTAATACCTATTTTAAACAAGCCGTGAATGTCTTAAAAACAAGCTTTTGATTGTTTTTTCTAAATGAATTAAAACTTCAGCCTCTGAGCCATGTCTTTATCTTCCCATTCTCTTTTAACGGGCTGCTTGTGCTGACGGCATATGTGACAAAACATCCCTATTCAAAATTGAGATTATATCAGTTGTAAATAAACATTGTAGAAGATTTTTTTTACCCATTTTGTTATAACAGAGTTACAGTACATGCATTTGACTGGGGGAAAAAATGAACCTTTAGTGGTTCTAGTGGAAAGACAATCTATTGTCTCTGTTATTTTCATCATTATTGCTTACCAAAAAAATAAGCTCAATCAGAACAAAAATGTAAGCTAAACAACAAATTGGAAATTTACCATGGGAAGTGTGGTACAACCAAGGGCTGTATTTATGGTTATGAAGCCATTCAGGATCCCAGCCAGATGTTCTGTGTTTAAATGCGTTGTTTTTTACTGGGTCACTAGTCAGACCGGTGTCAGCGATGGTAAAGGCTGATTTATGGTTCCGCGTTACACCAACGCAGAGCCTACGCCGTAGGGTAAGGCAAAGCAAAGCGAAGCGTAGGGTACGCGGTGACGTGCAACGTACGGTGCGTGTCGCCACGTACCCTACGCCGTAGGTTCTGCGTTGGTGTAACGCAGAACCATAAATCAGCCTTGATGTGCCTGGCGCTAGGACCCCGCGGACGCATGGTGTGTCGTCGGGCTGTTTTTTCCTTCATGCTTCCCTGCAGCGTCACATGCAAACACAAACACACGTACATGGCAGAAAGATTTCTTTATATCATGTTGTCTGTCGCCCACAATATTTTTTCTTTTTTTTGACAGCGCCATAGTTGGCTAGCTACAAACTCTATACATCCCATAATGTATAATAATATGCCCACGCTCTCAGCAGCGGTACTCGCATCGTTACTAGGCAACGAAGCAGGTTGACTCAAGTTGCAGAACAGCACTGCGCAGAGGCACTCCTAAACGTAAATGATCATTGATTTTTTTTTTTTTTTAGGCCTGGCGGGGGGTCTCGTTGGCCTGGCGGCCCCGCCAGGCCTATACAATGGTAGGGGAAACACTGGGTCCGATTTAAGTCCTGTATGACACTTAGTTAGTCAATAAGAATGTAATAATCTTCTTAGATATAGAAACGAAGTCTGATAGGAAGCAAACAAGAAAACCTTCAGATCATCCTAAAATCACCTGAGACCGTCAAAAACTATGAAGCAGCTGAATAGACTGCTGGCCAATGAAGATTTTTTGCATTACTAAAAAAAAAGTGTTAAATAAGTACAGTTAGTTTTTAAATTCAATTCAGTTGAAACATACTTTATGAATCCCCAAAGGGAAATAAATTAATTTTCACTGATTGTTTCGGCATGCTTTATTTAATGTGTTGTTGGAGCCTTGGAAAAAGTTCATATGTACAAAACAGATCCACACAAAGGAACTCTGAGTTGGACATTCTGTATTTCAAAGATTCTTTACAAAACCTTCACAGTGTCAGGGTTTTAAAATAGCAGGCAGACACAAGTGCAGTAATCTAGAAGTCAGTGCGTAAAGACACGTAGAGAGACACAGGTTAGTAGGTGTAGATTGACATGTGGACAAAACAATACTGCATGAACAACTGGGGATTGTGTAGGGTAAAAATAGGCATGAGTCCAGCTAAAATGGTTTAGGTGATAAGGACACAAGTGCAGTGCATGATGAAGAGAACTGAGGAATGCTGGGAGTTGGAGTGTTACGGCCGGCAGAGAATCCAAAAGCAGCACACAGAGCACAAAGTGGTAGTAGTCAGGTTCACTTTATTTCTCAACAGGAGGGAAGAGCAGGCAGGAAGGCAGGACCAGGATCAGATCACGCGTAACAAGAAGCTGCGTACTACACTAACAGCGTGTGCATGTCTGTCTGTCACTGTAAGAAGATTTCTTTTACGCGATCACATACACGTGCGTTCGCATTCTCTGACTGTTCGCAACCGGAAGTACATTTCCTCCGTGCGCAACAGACGCATCACATAAGCGTGTCGTGTAGTTTCTCTGTGTTCCATTTTCATCCAGTATATGGTGCTATCGAGTCAATAATAGGCACAACTGTCCTTAAATGAATAAAGAAAGAAAGTAAGACAGCTTCCTTTGCTGGGCCAGAGAAGCTTAGGTAGCGTGCAGTAGCACATGGCTACTTAATATGCAGAATGACATCATTCTGCATTCTGCACTGCGGGAAGTAGGGGTGCTGGGGGTGCGGCAGCACCCCCTCCTCTTGGTACCGCACCCCCTCCCCCAGCTCCCGCCCCCCCTCCAGACAGGAGGGAGGGATGATGGAAAAATAAAATAAAATAAAACCTGTCACATTATTCAAATAAATAAAAAGTTGGCGTAGGCTACTGTATTTTATAGTTATGACGGGCTGTAATGACGGGCTGCTGTGCTAGTGTGCCACTGTATAAGCCTAGCCAGGGCTTAATTTGAGGGGGAGCAAGCCGGAGCGCGCTCCGGCAAACCTGTAACAAATAAATATATACTTTTACGCACCGCTGCGCGCTCATATCAATTCCAAAAACACAATAAACAGCACAACGGCATAAACGTTATACAAATAGTACATCTATGTGGCTTGTGATGTAGTCTGCGTACGTAACAATGCACGCACGCACGCACGTGTCACAAAAATGTTCTATCATCTTCATGCGTGCGTTCATGCGTGCGTTCGCAAAAAACGTGTAAATGTTACACGTAGTCACTACGCGTACTGTGATCACCGTGACCGTTATAAATCAATGGGGAAACTACATTACATGTTACCCGTTGCTTTGCTGCACTGGCGTCAAAGCACATACTGTATATACGTGTATGTGTGCGTGAGTGTGTGTGTGTGTATATGTCTATGTGGCTATGTGTATACTGTATGTGTGTGGGTATGAGTGTGGCAATCATGTATCATGTCGCAACTTAAAGAAAAGTCTCTTGGCGCCATGGCCGAAACCGAACAGGAAGTCGGCCATTTTGAACTAATCGTGTCATCTTGGCGTCTCCATCCTGCGACGATGCGCATTACTTTTCTCAGTCAAAAGCGTTACCGTGGCGACGCTAGACGCCAAAAAGCGCGCCCCCCCTTCATGTGGTTGGTCCATATTTGATAGTTCCTACTTTCTGCCATAACTTTTGAATGGTTTGACATAAAGACTCGTGGGTGGTGTCATCGGACTCGGTATTGAGTAATTGACCTTCATTGGCATGAATTAGCCCCACCCCTTCTTCTGATTGGTCCATATTTGATAGTTCCGATTTTCTGCAATAACTTTTGAATGGTTTGACATAAAGACTCATAGGTGGTGTCATCGGACTCGGTTTTGAGTCCTTGAACATAATTGCTGCAAATTAGCCCTGCCCCTTCATCTGATTGGTCTATATATCATAGTTCCTACTTTCTGCCATAACTTTTGAATGGTTTGATATAGAGAGTCGCGGGTGGTGTCATCCGCTAAATGTCCATGCCTGAAAAATCTACATGCAAGTCATACAAGCGCTTCCACTGCAGCACGCCTGAACGTGCACAAGGGTGCGAGGGCCCGTTCTTCGCTGCTTGCAGCTTTAATTGTGTTTATGTCCAGCTGACAAGTCCAAGAGTCAGCTTCAGTTAGTCTTGTTAGTTATTCTTCACTGACTCCAGAGGGGGACATCCCGTGCTCATTAGCTGGCTGCTAACTTTTATGCATGCTGTGTGGTGCTGGAAGCTGGCACACTTTTCTGCTACAAACCACTGCCTGCTGCAGTTGAAAAAGTTGAATGTAAGAGTTGTAAGATAAAAGCCATGCAATTAATTGCTAGTGGTAGTGAAATTACTTGGGGAAGAGCTGATTAAAAATGCTAATTCTTTTTAAGAGCATTTTTGATTTCTCAGTAAAAGTGCAAGAGAATAGATGGAATTTTGTTCATCAGATGCACATCCTGTAGGTACAAAACAGAAAAGAATGACATTTATCTTTAGGGAATGCAAACCACAAACTGTATTTTTAAAGAGGAATTCTCACTGTAGAGCATAGTTAGTACTGAGATTCGGGATTTTAGAGTAGATTATACATATCAAGCTGTGGTACATTCAATATAGATTAATTTAAACACCGAGCCAAAACAAACAAGGGTTGAGTGTTTTCCTCGAGGACACTTTAAAGGATCGATAGGCTGATTGATATACATGAAACTTGCACAAGGAAACAAATCTTCACCATGACTTGTGAAGTAAATTAAGTCTTATATTGATAATTACACGTTACTGGTTTTTCACTGCATAATCAGCACTACTGAGTGCAACCGGTAAAATAATTCATTTTCCTCTTGCACCCGCGCCTTCCTGAATGGTCTGCTGTGTGGATGACGTAACTGCCTTTTTCCACAATGGAGAGAAATGATGCAGACAGAAAACAATGGATATACAGTAAGTTACCACATATCACCTTAAACAAAAAGCTAAATCATAACCCGGCAGTGTGAAATCAATTCATACCGTCCATGCTGTCAATGATAGAAAGTAACACATGGGACCAAAATGAGGGAGTGGTATATTATCAAAGAGAAAGAGAGGGAGCATAATGAAGGCTAAATAGCTGGATACCTCAAAGGATTTTATAGAATGGTATGCAAAGATTCTCTGAGTTTTCCAAATTTAGACTGGAAAAACTGGTAATGGCTAACTAACTACACATTGTGGTTTTAACGAACTCTAGAAAATGTAGTGGAAGTATGCATCAAATATGGAAATGTGTATCTCAAGCACCACAAAACAATTTAGCAACTTCTGACTTACTTGGGAACTTAATGTAAAGTTAGACAGCATATTATATCACTGGAGAGATACCTCAAGATTAACAATGGTGTCCGTTCAAGTCTGACAAAAGTGAGGGTGTGTAACATAAAGGAATAAGTTACCTTCTTGACTGTGGTTTGTCTTGATTCGACTTGCATATTTATGTTGGGTGATATTGAAGATGTGTTATTGGGAAGATTATATTGAAGGTTCTGAAAGTCCAGTCTAGTCCATTAATAAAGAAATTGTGCTTTAGTAAATTCAATGGAACCCACTCCCAACGTATAAGTTGGTATGCCTGGGAAAATAATTTAACCATAGTGACATATTAAAATAAAGTTTCTCCTGTAACAACAGTCACAAGTGTCTTCAAACCTGCAGTCAGTCTTTCTGATTGTAAATGAATAATAACTAATCTATATGCTGTTTGGCATCATGTTGTTAATTCAGAAAAAGTACAAGTACCTGAAAAACATGAAAGTAAAGCAAAGAGTAGTCTGAGGACATCAGGAAGAAAATTATAGACAAGGCAAGTTTAGTTGTATAGCACAATTCAACAACAAGGTGATTCTCCTGTACCATTCCTTCAGACAGAGAGGATGGAAGAGTCTGCTGCTGAAGCTACTCCTTAAACTGTCCAGTGTGAGGAGGTAGGAGGTATATATATATATTTATTTATATGTGATCTTCCATTGAAAGCTTCCCTTACCGAGATTTTCTTGGACTACAAAGTGCTTGCTCAGCATTTTTGATGATAAAGGCCCAGCTTATCTTGCTTAAAGTGATGTCAGCAAAACCCCCTTTTTAATAGCACATGGCTCTTAATTCATTGCAAAGTATGAACTTTTTCTGCGGAGAAGAGAGGGGAAGGCTATTAGAGAAAATGGGGAGAAAATTAGAGGGGTGTACTCTACTCAGCTAATTACTGTGTATATTTTTTCTTCATATTTTCATTGAAAGGTTTCAATGCAGAACATAAAAAATATAACAGTAATACTACTACTACTACTACTTCTACTACTGTCATTTAGCAGAGGCTTTTATCCAAAGCGACTTACATCTGAGAGAACACAAGCAAGAAATCACATACAGTAGGAGGGTCCAGCTTGGATAAGTGCTGGTCAGACTGCTGTGAGTCCAGTTGGACACAGGTGCTGCCATGCAAATGCTAGGGTTTTCTTTTTCTGTGTTCCCTTCCCACCAAACACAACAGTCCTTTTATACAAGAAAACTACGTCTTAAAAAGTGCTGTGTCTTGGGAAGAGTCTTTAGCTTGCTTTTGGAAGTAGGTACGCACCCTGCAGATTGGACAGAGTTTGGTAGGACATTCCACCATTAGGGAACAATGAAGGAGAAGAGTCTAGCTACTGATTTCACGCCACATTGTGGTGGAAGCACCAGGCGTCTTTCACTGGCTGAGCAGAGCTGTCGAGAGGGAGTGTAGCTCTGGATGAAGCAGTGAAGATAGGCAGGAGCCGTTTGGGTAATTGTTTGGCTGCAACTGGAAGCCAATGCAGAGAGATTAGCAGCGGACTGCCATGAGTTGTCTTGGGTCGGTTGAAAACCAGACGTGCTGCTGCATTCTGGATCATCTGCAGTTTGGTTTAACTGAACACGCAGGGAGGCCTATCAACAAGGAATTACAGTAGTCAATGTGTGACATGACCAGGGGCCTCATTTAAAATGGACTGCGTAGGATTCATACTAAAAGTGCACGTACGCTCAAAAGCCGAAAATGGTGGGCGCAAAAAAAAATCCGGATCTATAAAACCGCGTGCACGCAGACTTCCACGTAAGGTTCTCTTTATAAATCACAGTCCAGCTGGAAGGCTGCGCACGTGAATCCGCCTGGTATCCCGCCCTCTACACGCCCACTTTCTACCAAAAATGGAATCATTTTGCATATGAATGAGCCTGCTGAGCATGCGCAGTGGCTTCCTGCAACCTGTTTGGCTTCAGAATGAATGAATGAACGTGTCGAGCCACCGTGCCACTGAATTTCACTGAGATCTAAGATCTAGATGTTGTTGATGAGGAGGAGGACAGGAAAACCACATTATTTTGTGGTCACAGTAAAAGTAAAATAAATAGTATAAAATAAAGCGAGTGAGTGGCAGCACGCCGTTGCTGCGCGGAACGCCGTGAGTTCCCCGGTGCAACAGGGGGACACACGTCCCCCCGTCTTTTCAAAATCTTGTTTTTTTTCCCCTTACTTTTTACAGTTTAAAAACTAACGGTAGGCTCAGCCTTAAATTGCAAATTATCAAGACACTGTATGAAAGCGATACGAGAACGGCCCCGCAGCCCCGCATCACCCCCTCCTCTCCCGTCTCCCCTCAGAGCGGCTCAGGGCGGGTTTATGGTTCTGCGTCACCAACGCAGAGCCTACGGCGTAGGTGCGCGTCGCCGCGTACCCTACGCCGTAGGCTCTGCGTCGTTTTAACGCGGGGCCATAATTTAGTCACCATACACCCGCACGTAAAGGTTTCACGCGCCCGTAAAACTCATATATATGAAAACAAATCTGAGTCCCTTTAGGGAAGAAATGAGGGGCTCCGTGGGGCTCCCTAAACGCAGCCCCTCATTTGTTCTGTCCTAAAGCGGTGGAGGAGGTTCCCGGCGTGTCCTGCACCGCGGCTGCAGCTCCAGCAGCACCAGAGTCCTGACTGACTGAGCTTCACACACAGAGGAACACGATCAGCGCTATATTATTTTATTTTATTATTTTATTATTTTAAGTCTGATATATTTTGTGATATGTGATGACATTATTAAGAGTATGACATGAATCTGGCTTCATTTCACCACCTCAAACCCTGCGTCGCCAGTTCCCCGTGTCTTAAGTAAATTCTTACGGGAGGGTCCTAGTTGCCGTAAAGATAAGCAGATTTTTCGGTTAGTTTTTTCTTTTTAGATCCGAGGATTTGCGTAGAAGGCGGCTTCCGCAACTTTCAGGCGCTTTTTCTGCGCAAGCAAGCTTTATAGATGAGGCCCCAGAGCCTGAACCAAGAGCTGTGTCGTATGTTCTGTCAGGTAGAGTCTGATTTTCCTGATGTTGTAAAGAGCGAATCGGCAAGACTGGGAAACCTTGGCAACATGGTCCTTAAAAGGTCAGCAGGCTGTCTAATATGATACCAATATTCCCTAGCAGAAGACGTGGGCACAAGTGTGGTGGAATCCAACTGCATGCTTATCTGAGGAGGTAAGGAATGACTGGCTGTACAGACAATAAGCTCATCCATGGAAATATTTAGCTGAAGGTGGTGGTCCTTCATCCATGCAGAGATATCAAAAGAACAGGCCAATATTTGCATTGAGACGGCCGTGTCGCCAGGTGGGAAGGAAACGAAAAGCTGGGTGTCATCGGCATAGTAGTGGTAGGAGAAACCATGAGAGCTGATAATTCCACCTAGTGAAGTGGTGTATAGTGAAAAGAGAACACTGATCCATGCGGCACCCCTGTTGTCAGCTCATGCGATCTGGACACTCGTCTTTGCCATGATACTCTGAAGGATCTTCCTGCGAGTTAAGACATTAACCACAAGAGGGCAGATCCTGATATGCCAAGCTTTGAGAAAGTGGAAAGGAGATGGTGGTTGACTGTGTCAAAGGCAGCAGACAAGTCAAGCAGTATGAGGACTGAGGATAGACCAGCAGATCTGGCAGCCTGTAATGACTCAGTAACTGAGAGAAGAGCAGTTTCAGTTGAGTGGCCCTGCCTAATGCCAGACTGATGTGGATCATACATGCAGAGGTGTTAAGTAACGAAGTACAAATACTTTGTTACCTTAATTAAGTAGAAATTTTGGTTATCCATACTTCACTGGAGTAATTATTTTTCAGACGACTTTTTACTTTTACTCCTTACATTTTCACGCAATTATCTGTACTTTTTACTCATTACATTTTAAAAACAGCCTCGTTACTCTATTCCTTTTCTGCCTTTAAAAAAAACTATCCATTTAAATTGCTCCATCCGGATAGAGTGAATTTGGTTGTGGTTGTGGCACAGATGTTCATGTCCAGTTTTGTTCTTACATCCGTTGCCCTCAGATTCCTGCAACTAAACTTGGATGTACATTCCAATAAAGGTTAGGATAAATGATAACATGCCTCTGAAGTTTGACTTTTTGCACCATTACAATACTTATAGGCAACTAGTCATCATATCTTCTGCTCTCTGAAACACATGTTAATGCTCAATAGTACACATATATGGTTCTTAAATATATTTGCATTATACTAAGATGCATTAATTTTCAATTGCTTTTGTCCTTAATGGCTTTTTCCCCCCTTACATTACTTTTACTTTTATACTTTAAGTAGTTTTGAAACCAGTACTTTTATACTTTTACTCGAGTAAAAAACTTGAGTTGATACTTCAACTTCTACAGGAGTATTTTTAAACTTTAGTATCTATACTTCTACCTGAGTAATGAATGTGAATACATTTGACACCTCTGCATACATGCAGATGTCGTGAAGGAACTGTGAGACCTGTGTTAGGATTTCATGAAATTATTGAAGCTCAAAACTGTCTAGGCTCTCTCTTCAAAGTAATCTCATTCTGATTGAGAGCCAAGGGTAGACAAAAATTAGATTAGAAGTTAAATGCAAATACACATTGTAGGAGAGGAGACGGGGGAAAGGTGACACCTTAAGGTGATTTCCCCTTGATAGCAATACACATACAATTTGTTGAGAGAAGACAATGGGGAGACACAGATGTTTAGCATTGGGGGGTCTGATCTGCGGTCTGGTTTGACACCTCAGATGGGAGACAGTTAAAGGAAATGTAGAGCTGAAAGTGACAACTGGACTCATGAAAACGTGGTGCATTTCTCTCATACCTACGTGGTGTAAGACAAATGTACCTCCGGCCGGAAAAACCTTGTGCTTGACATGATTAAAAGTTGTATTAACCTGTAATTCTTTCCACTAGTCTTTCTTGATTCACCAGACAAACGAACACGTACTTTCTTTCACCTGACTGAAGACTGCTCGTCCTTGAATTTTAGTCATGAATGGGAGCAGTGAGACCATCCGGTAGTTTTCAACCTGGTGTGGGTTTTTTCAGCAGTGGGGTGACTCGAGCTTGTTTGCAGGCAGAGAGAAAGACACCAGATTAATATAGTAATAATAACAAATATTATTAGTAATAATCAGTTAGCATTTCTCTGCCTTAAGTCACCCTTTTTCTAGTAAAACTACTGTAATGCCCTCGCGTGTGAAATTTTTACCAATAAAGGTCAAGGACTCAAAACTAAGTCTGATGACACCACCCATGAATCTTAATGTTAAACCATTCAAAAAATATGGCAGAAAATAGGAACTATCAAATGTCGACCAATCAGAAGAAGGGGCGGACCTAATTTGCACCAATTATGGTCAAGGACTCAAAACCATGTCTGATGACACCACCCACGACTCTCTATATCAAATCAATCAAAAGTTATTGCTGAAAATAGGAACTATCAAATATCGACCAATCAGAAGAAGGGGCGGGGCTAATTTGCCTTCTTGACACCTGTGTAAATAACTTCTGATTTGATTTGAATGAAAGAAGTTGTCTGTGCTTATTTCACACATATTTGCCACAACCGCTGGGTGAAAAGGTCTGTGTTCGTCGGACTCCTCCCTTCACTATTATTGAGTAGAATAATTTACCTTGAGACTGATTTTTGCTGTTTAGTTATCATTTTCCTGATTACATCAGGTGGTGCCCCGTTTTGATTAAGTCATTTTGAAGATTCAATTTGATGAATAATCTACTTTATTAATTATTAAGGATCGTCCTCCGACAATCATTAATAACTCTTTGATAACTGAACCAGCACACCCACTGTGGCACAACAGTTTGAATGAGAGAAGTTGTTTGTGATTATTTTACACGTATTTGTCACAACTGCTGGTTGCAAAGGTCTGTGCTCTGACTCCTTCCTTCACTATTATTCTGAAGAATAACTTACCTTGAGACTGATTTTGCTGTTTTGTTATCATTTTCGTGATTAAATTAGATGGTGCCCCGTTTTGATTAATTCATTTTGATATTTAAATTTGATAAATAATCCACTTTATTAACTATTAATAATTGTCGAAGGACAATCATTAATAACTGTTCGATAACTGAACCAGCACCCCCCCTGTGGCACAACAATAAGAAATGGGGAAAAAGCCAAAAAGGCTGCTTGATTCACCTGTGTTACGAAATCCTGCTGTAAGTGACCAACAGGGGGCTATACAAGGCCGATTGGGTCTATGCTGGCATGGTGCCCCGAAAGTGATAGCGGGGGTTAGGTGTGTCGTCACACGCCGTTTTTGTCTCACGTGTAAGCCGATTCACCCGAGTAGAGAAACTGATGAAGATCGGTACGTAACCCAAATATATTAAGGCGACAGCATTTTTATATTATTGTATTAATTGTGACATCTGTCTAGCTGCTGCCAGAAGAGGGTTATGTGGAGCGGAGACGTTTGAAGCAAATATTTACGCCCTTGGTAGGCGAAGTGAGGTGATTATTGTTTATGTTTGGACTATGGCTGTCATCTGTTCTTATAATTAATATATTTTTGTAATGAAAGCTTTCATGTGTTTTTAAGTTTCACGGTGCCAAGAGAAAATAAAGGTGTGCACCAGTCGAGCTCCAGCCTTTGTCTTGAATGCCGAGGGACCGTAACAGTGAAACTCAGCGCTTATGGAGGCAGTGAGCCACAACGCTGCATCGGAGCGACGCAAGTGGGTTGCGCACTGGAGGAAGTGATATCGGACATTGAACTGAGATCTCGAAACGGACAACATCACCAAGCAGTGGCTTCATCGGGCTATGGCTACAGCGAGAAACTCTGGTTTAAGAGGGGTAATTTCACTCACAGTCTGAACTGTTTATGCCAGCAATTGATTTAATGGACACTCATGATTAAATGTTCAAGGCCCAATTCATTTATAAAATGTTATTTGTGAATGTGTGATGGTCTCCTGGTTAAATGCTTAAACTTGTGGTTTTGAACAAATGATAAGGCTGCAGCTTAGCCTAACAAAGTAACTCCAGGGAAAGCCTTATAGATGATTTTGTGATTCTGGCTATTGTGGGACTGTTTATTAATGCAAACTTATGTTAAACATAAGTGAAAATCATAACCTTTAGATTTGAGTTTTTGTAAAACACTTAAAGCCCCCCCCTTAGCTAACAAACAGTCATAGAGGTAAAATGCTTGCACCTGCTGAAGAAACAAAGAGTACCCCAGGGGCTCAACAAACAAGCTCCAGCTCACAAGAGAGAACTTTAACAAATAAGGGCCAAGAGCTGCAAACCCAGGAAGCAATAAAGAAGGAAAAGGCATTTGGCAAAGCCTATGAAATTTGGAAATCAACGGCCAAAGGCATAAGATCTAAACTAAAGACTTTATGTACACCAGGGGATCTTGAAGAGTTCCAAAGCGACATTAAGAAAAAATATGACAACGTGTGCCAACATTATGAACGGACTAAGGGCAACCTTGGGATTTCTCCAGAGGTCGTAAAGAAAATGGATGCATGTAGCGTCTTGTCATCGGAGATTGCTGATATTATAAATAAAAGAATGGAGACCATCGATGAAATCTTTAATGATCGTCTTGAAAAGGAAAGAGTGAGGATGCAGTTGAGCAAAAGAGAATATGGATCTGTCTTTGGAAGAAGCAACACTGAAACAGTTGTTTCACAGCTCAACAGATGTGATGATCAAGATAGCAGTCTCTCCAGGTCCTCTAGCAGTCTCTTCAGGTCTTCTAGTAATCGAGCTGATGCAGAGGCAGAATTGGCAGCAAAGGTGGAGCAGGCAAAAGGCCACTCAAATTCTACAGGATCAACAAGCAGAATTGGATAAAATGGAGATCAAGTGGAAGCTAGAAGAAACAAAAATGCTTGCAGAACTCAAACAAAGGGAGACTGAAACTAAACTGGAAGAAGGTAAATTAAGGTTAAAGCAGCTGCAAGCAGAGGGCGAAGTAAAGGTGGCAAAGGCCCGTGTCGAAGCATAAAACAATTTTGACATGCCTGGAAATCGTGTGGATGAGACCGACAAAGTTGCTCTTGACAGCCCTGTTACAGAATATCAACTTATGCTAAACCCTCAAGCTACGCCCTTTCAACTTCGACCTTTGGCATGTCAAAGGTTAACCCAGGAAGAGGCCAGCATTTCTCAGGCCAGTTTGGCTCAAGCAATAACAAACTAATTTACCCTAAGTGGATGATCAGTAGAAACAGTAATAATGCTGTTTTCTGTGGTAGACAGACTGACAAACCCCACAGCCTCAATCCCCCCTGAACTGTTGTCTGAAAAGGCATGCAATGACTTTGCTGCCTTTTTCACAAACAAAATATCAAAGATAAGACAAGCAATGTGCAGCTCCAGCTCAGGAATGATAACACTTGTGCCTTCCCATCCTCTAGTCAATCTGGGACATTTCAGCCTCTTAGATTATACAACCCTAATGGAAATGGTTTCAAAATGAAAGCCCACAACATGCTGTCTTGATATTCTGCCTTCAAAATTTTTAAAACAGTTTTTAACTGCATAGCTCCGGATGTATTGCAGATAATAAACACTTCTCTTCAAGCAGGCCAGTTTCCCCAGGCCTTGAAAACCTCTTCTAAAAAAATCAAACCTGGATGCTACGACACTTAGTAACTAATATCAATATCAAATCTGCCATTTTTGGGGAAAATAATTGAAAAGGTTGTTTACCAGCAAATTCACGCTTTTATGATGCAAAACAATCTTTTTAACATATTTCAGTCTGGATTTCGGCCACACAACAGCACTGACACTGTACTCAACAAAGTCTTAAAGGGGACCTATTATGAAAAAGTTTTTTCTTGTTTTAACATATATAAAGTGGTCTCCCCTCACCCTGCCAACACAGGAAAGATGAAATCCTATGAATTTCTGCAAGGTCTGTACCCCCCGCCCAGCTGAATCAAGTGTCATGTGACTTCTACGAGCCGTTCAGAATCTTCTCCTGTCATTACATAATGACAGGAGCAGATTTCCATAGGTCGGCCACCGCTGCTGAAACCACGCCCACAACTCTCTCCGCCGGCTGGAGCTCCGCCATTGTTTAGCAGTGGTGGCTGTTTGAACAACGAGGGACAGTTAAAATTAGGTTTTGCATCGACATTTACCCTCATTAAAGGATCAGTTCCAACAGCACGGACCCGGCAACTGCACACGAGTCAGCGGTAAGGTGATTTTTATTATGAGGTATTATGCGGTATTTTTATTATGTTGTTTATATTTGTCTACAAGTATGATCTTTTCATGGGCTAAGTATTTAGCTTAGCTCCGGAGCACCGGAGGCCACACACCGGACCGGACCGGTGAAGGGCCCCGGTGGCTCTATTAGTACCATAATACATTTTTCTTCTGTTTATGGTTTCAGATCTTCCAAGCAATGCACCTGAAGCTGTACAACGACACCTTCAGAAGAAATGCACGGTCCTTTCTTGTGCCAGCAATAGTGCATACATGTTATTTATATACAACTTATGTTCTTTTTTAACAATAAAGTTTGTAAAATTTGTGAAAATTCAGTGTTGTGATTTCTTGTAACATATGAAATGATGAGGAATCGAATTGGAAAAGTGGGTGTGACTTACAGGCACTTTGCTTCAATGGTTCAAATCTTACTTGCAAGATAGATCACATGTGGGGTTCCTCAAGGGTCCATTCTCTGACCGTTTCTATTCAACATCTATATCCTACCCCTAGCTCAGATTATGGAACATCACAACATTTCCTACCATACTTATGACGATGACACACAACTGTATATTTCAGTGTCATCACATGACTACAGTCCCCTACTCTCATTGAGTAACTTTATTCATCAAATCAATGAGTGGATGTGCCAGAATTATCTCTAGCTAAATGCAGAAAAGACAGAGGTGATCATTTTTGGCCTTAAAAATGAAAGGGAAAAGATCAGTGCTCACCCTGGCTCAATTTCATTGACAGCTACAAATCAAGCCAGAAATCTTGGTGTAATTATTGACGCAGACCTGAACTTCAACAGCCATCTAAAGTGTATCACTAAATCTGCCTATTACCAGATGAAAAACATTGCTAGAATTAAGGGGATTCTGTCTAAACAAGACATGGAAAATGGTATTCATGCATTCATATTCAGTAGGTTGGATTATTGCAATGGCATCTTTACAGGCCTTAACAAGAAATCAATCAGGCAGCTGCAGCTGATCCAGAACCTGCCGTCAGAGTCCTTACAAATACCAGGAAACTGGACCATATTACACCGGTCATGAAATCACTACACTGGTTTCCCGTGAGTCAAAGGATAGAGTTTAAAATCTTACTGCTGGTCTACAAAGCACTGAATTTCAATTCAACTCAATTCAATTCAATTTTATTTATATAGTGTCTAATACAACAGATGTTGTCTCTAGACGCTTTCCAGAGATCCAGAACATGAACATAGACATAAACATAAACCCCCGAGCAATTATTACATAAACAATGGCAGGTAAAAACTCCCATAGTGGGAGAAAAGCCTTAAGCCAAACAAGTGGCAAGGAAAAAATGGTCTTGGACCAAAATACATGCTTGATCTGTTAGTTCCTATGAAGCTCCCAGACCCCTGAGGTTCATCTGGATCTGGTTTGTTGTGTGTCGCAAGAACAAGAACCAAACAAGGTGAGGCAGCGTTCAGTTATTCTGCTCCTCACCTGTGGAACAAACTTCCTGTAGACCTGAGGTCTGCTCAAACTGTTTAAATCCGGGCTAAAAACATTACTGTTTACTGAAGCGTACTCTTAAATTAAATACTTACCTGCTGTACTCTACTGCCCTTACTTTTTAACAACTTGTGCTTTTTATTATTTTACCTCTTTTCTTATCATTTTATTTCATTGTATTTATTATTTTCTGTTTAATTGTGTCTTGCTGCTTTTAATGTTAATGTAAAGCACTTTGAAACACCTTGTGTTGAATTGTGCTGCATAAATAAACTTGCCTTGCCTTGCCTTGCCTTACAAGGTTTGCACTGGCCGCATCCGAGGTACAGAAAATGCACCAAAATAGGAAGCTGGTCTGTGATCAAGATTTGAGAACTGGATAATGCTACCCTGATCTGGGTAGTGCCCTGAAAATCTAAATTCATCATTGAATGACATACTGTATTTTCAGATGACTCAAACAAAGTAACAATAACGTGTTATCTTGAAAATGTTAAATAGGTATAACCTTGAACCGCCTAATTGCATGGTAACAAGCATAGAATGAATAGTTTTTTTACTTTTATGTTCCTTTTGCAAGGATCAATTTTAAAGAAACCATGGGCCAGCAAATACACAATGATTTAATACAGAGACATTTCTAAAGGGATTCTGCTATTCATGTAGCAACAACGCTGTTACTGACATGATGATTAAGAGATTAGCCTCTTGAAATGCTCTATGAAAGCATGTGTTCACCTCACACAGCTCATCTGTGGGTTAGACTTGGAACAGGCACCGAACTGTAGTATATTTTTGGTCTGCTTGTCGTGGGTGGGAAGAGGAGTTTGTGCTCACTACATTTTGCCCTTAAAATGGAACATATACTGGAAGGTAGAAAGGTAGACTGCTGTTGCAAAAAGTGTAAATAAATGAGAAATATTATATATTTAGTAAAAATGTGCAGCAATGTAAATTAAAGATGTAGATATACAATAATAAATAAAAGGTTGTGGAACTTTTATGTTTACTGATTTCCAGAAGGCTGTGCCTCAGATGGTAGATATTAGTTCAATTCTGTTCACCTGCTTAAATACCTCTGGGCAAGACAGGAGGCCCATGTGATATATAACCATCTTACCTGGCAGCACTGTTACCTTTGGCAGGAGGTATAAGGAAGACTGAATGGCGAAGAGGGTAAGGCACTTTAAAAAGGATTTTAGAATCAAGACCATACGCAGTCATTTTGAGAGAGCATAGTGATATTCTTGGAGGAGAGAGCAATTTATTCACGAGAACAATCTGTTACAATGGCTTTAGGTCCCAAAGCAGGGCATCATACATTAACTGCACAGTAAAAGAATTCAATAAATTTAATACACGCCATCTTTTCACATTTCCCCATAGTGGTCAACATTAATATTTAGTCTTAGTTGAACATGATATAATTTAATAAGAAGGACAATCTTTACTTTGGAAAGTGTATCTTGTCAATTTGTTTGTGTAAAGGCTTTCACATGCAAATATGCAAAACCTTTTACACCACTCAGTCTTTCTTTTGTGGCTTATTACCGCTTTCACCAGCAAAATGGAAAATGCACCCAGGATAGTTTGCTGATCCATCTCCTGGCTCCAGCTCTAATCAAAGCTTAAAGTTGTAGTCTTGCAAAGTATTTGTTTTGGATGACCAAAAGCATTTTTAGGTATAGCAAGTTTAGCTATGAAAAGAATTAATAAGATGTTGACTTTTGCAATGAATGTTCAAAAGCAATTTAATGCAAGAAAAAGTAGGCAGGCTCAGGGCTGAGAGGCATAGACTGGCGTGAGACTCATTGTAGAGTGTTTACCATCTTTGCAACTGTTGCACTGGCATGATACTAAATTGGTATTCTCTCTGTTTTGTATGTTTTTCTGCCATCATCTCTTTAAAGTCAGTGTTGATATATATAGATTTTAAATTGGAAGAAGAAGCAGTGTATGCTGTATATGTAAAAAGATATCTTGCTGCAGTATCATCACCGATAACACTTTGTGTCGTGAGTCATGCTGCATGCAGAGCATGTGCAGCTGCTGTAAAAAGGAGAAAAAGAAAGACAGAAGGTGGCAGGGTGGTGGGGGGAAGAAAAATAAAGAGGTATCTGACTGATGGCAACAGGGAAGCTTTGTCTATTGTAAATTGCCACCTGTTGAGAAGGGAGGTTGTCTGTGCAAACGATCCTTGTGATGTGAAATCTCAACAGCAGTTCGGTGATGTGCAGGGACACATGGGGATGAAAACAAGGTGGTGAGAGATGAGTGGCAGACTAGCAGTTCACCGAGTGACATGTGGCATAAGCAGCATGGACAATCCGGGATGGAGGTTAAAACAGCAAGAGTAGCAAACTCTCCTGGGTGGCAAGAGAACCAGCAAGAGTGAGCGAAGAGGTTTCCTTGTGTCATGTGTTTGTTTGTCCGTGCGTGCGTGCGTGCGTGCGTGCGTGCGTGCGTGCGTGCGTGCGTGCGTGCGTGCGTGCGTGCGTGCGTGCGTGGTTTTATGAACTGAAAGAAAATGGGAGCCAAGAGGAAAATGGGAAAAAAAGACTCATTATTGACTTATTCTCGAATCACGTGTGTGACTTAGTTCATATACATATACATATATATATATATATATATATATATATACACACAGTACAGACCAAAGGTTTGGACACACTTCCCCATTTGTTTGAATGAGATGTGTGTCGAAACTTTTGGTCTGTACTGTATATATTTAGTCCACAGAACAAAAAATTAAATGAGGGGGAGAAGAAATAAGATCTCAAAATAATCAAGCATTAACCATGATAAAGTCAGTGACTGAACAGTTTGTAAATGCCAAAGACAGTCAGATAGCCAATCTTTTTTACTTTCTCTGTAAAATACCCTAAAATACTTTGTTGTGCATTTAAGGCTGTACAAGAAACTGAATTTATTCAAACTGAAAAGAACTGAAAACAGACCTTGGCCGGGTTTCCGAGATCAGTTAAGAAGCTCTTAAAGGAGCATGAGGCTCCTTTTAAGAAATGAGACTCTCTAGCGCCACCCTTCGCCACGACGGCCGTCGGGGGTACTGCAGCCAACAGTGAAGCCGGCACGGGAGAACGGGGAGAACGCACATGCAGCGTCATGTGACGTCACATCCACAAGGCAGCGCGGGAAAAGCGGCCCCAGCCTTGCAGCACATTTTGCAGCACACAGCCTGTTCAAGGCAACGGACAGATATACTAGAGGGCTCACTCTTTTTGGTTTGGAACGCTTCATCTTACATTATTACTAAAAAAATTAAAACGTATACAATTTTTTTTCATAAATCTAGCCTCAAGCTCCTTTAGCAAAGAGCTTCTTTCAAACCTTCTAGAGGAGGCTGTGAAAGGAAAACGCGTTTTCCAGAGTCGCTCTTAGCTTAAGGAGCTCTTTCATTAAGAAGGAAATGTAAGATGCTGCTGACCCACTCTTTACAGCCTTCTTAGTGAACAAAGACTCACAGATCCACCCGCGTCAGGCAAATCAATATCACACCAAGCAATGAGATATTAAAACAATGCACACCGCACAAATTTTGATCTATTTTATACTTACATCGGTGACAGCAAAGGGGGAAAAAAAAGAAAAATAAGGAATAACAAGTGTGTTCCTGTATATGCTTTATGCATTACGCACAAATAAAACGATCATCATGACTATCATTTATCATAATTTGTCTGCACACATCCCAGGGCACATCAAAAACATATCCACATCCACCCTCAAAACCTGCCACATTTAACACATCAGGCAACTGAGTCTCATTATGGGAGACTTCATACACTGCTCTATATAAAGGCGTTGCCACATCACACGTGTGAGATACTATGGCTGCTATACAGCATATTCTCGCTGCAAATCAACCGCATCGCCGTGTGCAAAGCAGAACTGTTTATATGAACGCATCCGTGTATCAGCACTTCAATCCCCTGGACTTGCTGTTGGACCGGGCTGTCCAGATGAGGTACCGGCTTCCACGGGCTGAGATACAACGCCTCATCACGTTGGTGTCTCCACATATCCGGAGGGCAACCCGGTGCAATTTCGCCCTGAGCTCGGAGGTCCAGTTACTGGGTGCACTGCATTCTTACGCAGTGGGGAGCTTCCTGGAGGTGGTGGGGGACGGCACCGGACTGAGCAAAGCGTCGGTATCACGGAGTGTGGCAGCCGTGACACCGATCCTCCTGCGCCATGCCCGATCGCACATCAAGATGCCCACCACAAGGGAGGAGATCTGCGAGGTCCACCAAGGATTCCACGCCATGGATGGGATCCCTCGGGTGATTGGTGTAGTGGATGGCACCTTGATCCCCATAGTCGGGGATCCACATGCCCAAAAGCTCTTGAAAATGGGTTGAACCTGTGATGTCATGCTATACTTTTTTGTGTGTTTTTTCTATTAATTTGGTCATTAAGGTCCACAGAATGAGAGGCCTGCTCTGCCGGAAACATTGCGAAAAAAAGTTATGGCCATTTTTGTATACTGAAGCCTGTATTTTTTGACTGGGTGACGCGAACTAGGTTTATTTTCTTTAAGTGCTCAATAAGTTGGTTAGGCTGTCAATAAATGATTCCCAGATACACAGAACACATATTTGAAGAACACCAAGTCAAAAAATACACTCACAAAGCCTTTTCTAATGATTTTTAGTCATTTTTTGTACAAAAAATACAACCGTTTTTTGCATTTTTCCCAATACTTTCATCTTCACTTCAATAGTAATCAACTTTGCCATGGGTTATGACATCAGCTAATGTCTCATTATTTTCATCAATCTTAAAAGTCATTCCACAAAAAATATTATTAAAATCAAGCCTAAATCAAAGGAACTGTGTTGACTTTATTACCCTTATGCTCAAAATTCCCAGGGACTTTTTTTGTTGTTGAAAAAAAACTGTACCCCCCCAAAAAAACTAATTCAAAACATATATATTTTTTTATAGGAAAATAAACAGTTGTGCACAGTAGATTTGTTATTGTTGATAAAAAAAACTGCATATTTGAAATCATTTCTTTGCCTTTTGTCAATTCACAAAATAATCGTAATCGAAAATTGGATTTTGAGAGAAAAAAAATCGAGATTTTATTTTTGGGCAAAATCGAACAGCCCTAGAGCCATGAAAGAAAGATCTAAAGTCAGGGAGAAGTTTTGGACTCAGACCAGAATTTTAACAGCCACATTAATACAGTTGTTAAGTCAGCCTAATATCACCTGAGGAACATATCAAGGATTAAAGGACATAGAAAAATGTGTCCATGCTTTTATTTTCAGTAGACTGGACTACTGTAACACTGTTCTCATGGGCCTCCCTAAAAAATCCATCAAACAGATGCAGTTAGTTCAGAGCGTTGCTGGCCAAGGTCATTTAACTCCAGTTCTTAGATCTTTACACTGACTTCCTGTCTCTCACACTTATTATCACTTTTGTCAACATCAACTTTCAGTCACCATTGTTGGGTTTACTTTCTTTGATGGAAATGGGTAGCAGCAAATTTGTCTGTCATGTCACTCTGTATTAGACATGGTTGTGAGAAAAAAGTTAGAAAATCTGGGAAATGCCTTAAACCACACAAATCAGTATTGCCACATGGGCTCAGAAGTATCACTCATAACAGCCCAATGCTACATTTATTACATTTATTAAGTTCATTATGCAAAAAAGTTAAAGGTGACCTATTATGAAAAACACGTTTTTTCTTGTTTTAACATATATAAAGTGGTCTCCCCTCACCCTGCCAGCACAGGGGAGACAAAATACCATGAAATTCTGCAAGCTCTCTGACCCCCGCCTTTCAGAGTCCCCCAGTGTCACGTGACCTTTTTTTGAGCCATTCTGAATCTGCGCCTATGGTGACGTCACCATAGGCGCTCATTTCCATAGGTTCAGCCTCCGCTGCTGAAACCACGCCCACAACCAGCTCTCTCCGCTGCTGGAGCGCTGCTTCCTTCAGCCAGTCGGACGCGGCGCCGCGGCGGAGCGGATCCAGGTTAAATCATCCAGGTTCCCGGGTGGTTTGGGAGCTGGGTCCTTGGGGGTCTGTCCCAGGGTGGACCAGCTTCACCCTCCGACATTTTCAGGCAAATCTGTCGGTTTGGTCCCCGGTAACGGGCGATGCGCCGCGGATGCGCTCCGGAGCGGATCTGTGCGCCCGCCGTGTGGTTGCGGCGCCCGTCGCGCAGCATCCGCCGGTCAGATCCGGCTGAAATTCCGCTGGTCGGTCCCCGGGAGTCCCTGCTACCAGTCCAGGCCGGTTCCTGCGGTCCCGGCCGGTCGGAACCGGTCAGATTCCCTGGTTAAAGTCGCGGTGATGCGCGCTGATCCAGCAGCGCTGCTCCCGGGTGCCCGGTGTGGCTCCGGGGCCAGCGTTCAGCATCCGCCGGGCAGATCCGGCTGAAATAGTGCATAAATGTTATTTATATACAACTCATATTTTATTTTTTTAACAATAAAGTTTCCATTTGTGAAAATTCAGTGTTGTGATAATTTACAGGCTCGGGCTGCTCTGGCGGAGCGAGGTTTATTCTCCTCCCCTGCTACACGTCATTCAGGGAGCCAATCAGCACAGAGCCTCATTATCATACCCCCCCCTTCCCTAAAAATGAGGCGCAGAAAAAGAGGTTAGAAGCCGTAAAACTAGTGACAGGGCCCACAGGCTGGATTTATGATTTATGTAGAAAAAACAAGCTTTAGATTGTTTTTAAGACATTCAAGGCCTGTTTAAAATATACATTAAATGCCATAATAGGTCTCCTTTAACTCAGATGGGCAGAAAGACAAAGCCCACATGTTGAAATAAGTGAAAATGGCAGGATTTATAAATGTATGAGGTGCATCAGTCTTCATGGCATAAGGAATTTGCATATACAGAAATATGGAAAACTCTTTGGCACCACATATATCTGTTTTTAGTTTGTATATCAATATACAGATAGAATAGATACATAACCTAAACTGGTCAACCAAAGTCAGTATTTAGTGTGACCTCTAAGAACCAAATACAGACTGAACTTTTTTAAGGAGGATGTCATCATACAGATGTTTGCAATGATATTAATTAATTTTATTCTATTTAGATTTAAGAGAGCCATGTTCTTGGATTAAAATATATGGATGTTATAAAAGCCTTGATAAAACGGCAAGACTATGGGTGCCTAATGCTTTTGGAAAGTACGATATGTCAATGCTATGATGCAGAGGTAGGTACTTTAAAGGGGACATATTATGGCATTTAATGTATATTTTAAACAGGCCTTGAATGTCTTAAAAACAATCTAAAGCTTGTTTTTTCTACATAAATCAGAAATTCAGCCTGTGGGCCATGTCTATAGTTTTACCGCTTCTAACCCCTTTTTCTGTGCTTCATTTTAAGGGAAGGGGGGGTATGATAATGAGGCTCTGTGCTGATTGGCTGCTTGAATGACGTGTAGCAGGGGAGGAGAATAAGCCTCGCTCCGGGGAGAAGAGCAGCCGGCTACATGTCCCATGTCAGGGAGCTTCTGCGACAAAATAAAATCCATTGCTTTATTTTTTTTGTATTGACTGTCCTAACTGGCCGCGAGTTTAGTGGTTTCAGCGGGGACAGAGAGCGTCCGATGTCACACGTGATAGTCGGACGCTCGCATTCAGTTACACGGTGTAAACGGATCTTAGACCCCGTCCACACGTAGCCGGGTATTTTTAAAACCGAATATTTCCCCCCTCCGTTTATAAAATAATTTGTATCCACATTATATCGTTTAAAAAAAAAAAAACCTTCCACACATAACCGAAGATCTGCGTTTTCGACCACATTCATAAGCATTCCAAACCTGTAGATCATCTGCGGTGCGTCTGCTTCTCGGTTAACGAGCCCCCGTGTCCCGCCACGGAGCTGCCGGGGAAGCTGCGCCTCCGCGGCGCAGCTTCCCTGGCAGGCGCGTCTCCTTCTCGGTTAACGAGCCCCCGTGTCCCGCCACGGAGCTGCCGCGTTATCGACGCAGCAAACGGTGGTCAAGAGCATAGACCATTTATTTAATAAATAGCTTGGAGAACAGATGGTGGATCATCTGTAGTTCTGTAGTAAGTAAGTAAGGTAAGTGTCGATGCAAAATCTCATTTCTACTCTCCCTCGCTGTTCAAACAGCCACCGCTTCTAAACAATGGCGGAGCTCGAGCCGGCGGAGAGAGCTGGTTGTGGGCGTGGTTTCAGCAGCGGAGGCTGAACCTATGGAAATCTGCTCCTGTCGTGACTCACGACGGGAGCAGATTCTAATCGGCTCAAAAAAAAAAAATCACGTGACACTGGGGGATTCTGTCGGGCGGGGGTCAGAAACCTTGCAGAAATTCATGGGATTTTGTCTCCCCTCTGCTGGCAGGGTGAGGGGAGACCACTTCATATATGTTAAAACAAGAAAAAACGTGTTTTTCATAATATGTCCCCTTTAACGTTTTAGAGATGTGTGCTACCTTCAAGGTGACTTACTTTTAGTCAGCTTTTTACAGCAGGACAAATGAAGAGCTCTGTAAATGCCGGTAAATTGTTTTAACTGCCACCTGGTGGTCAGTTTTCGCCAGTGTGGTTTAGCAGCGAACGCAAAGGTAGAAAGGGGAGGGGATGATTCTGCTGCGTAATCTCCACACCTGTTGCATCTCAGCTGTTGTCTCCCGTGGGTCGGCTTGGCGTTGTGCTCCGTTTCTTTTGTTTGTTTCATGACCTTTATTCAAGTAAGTTTGAATTTGATGACGGGTCTTAATTAAAATGGTACTTATTTTATGG
The DNA here is from genome assembly GCF_033807715.1 of Cololabis saira. Lineage (NCBI taxonomy): Eukaryota > Metazoa > Chordata > Actinopteri > Beloniformes > Belonidae > Cololabis > Cololabis saira. Next base: position 37,474,148 of record NC_084597.1, read on the forward strand.
GTTTTCTTTCTTTGACATTAATTTGGGTTGTTGTTGTTTATTTTCAAGTTTGATTAATTGTCGGGATGGTTCCCTGAAGGCATCAATCACTGACACTTTCCAAACAAGCACCCTTGGTAGTGGAACGAGGTATTTGTATTATTTTAAATCTTTGGGATGTTCTGTTTCATTAAATGATGCTGCTTTTGCTATTTTTTAATATTAATACATTTAGAATTTTAATAGTGGTCACTGACTGCGCTCTAATAAATGTATCTTTTTATATTTCTGTTCATGGATGGAATCATGGAATGTGATGTATGTATGTATGTGATGTTTAATTGTGGAATGCTTGTTAATTTACATTAATCCCCCCCTTTTTCCTTTTTTCTGTATCTTCCCGTCAGTTTTCACGGTGCCCGGTATGGTAATAAAATGTGAGCACCCGTACGAATCTCTCCGCCTTTTTATTAGAACCAAGGGTCCGCTACAGTGAAAACTCGCCCATCACGCCCGAGCCATCTTCCTGCATCAGACGTCAGGAGCCGACGCAGCCGACGCGAAAATGCGGTGAAAGACACTGGACTGAAAAAATAATAATAATAATAATAATTCATTTTATTTAACGGCGCCTTTCATGTCACCCAAGGTCACCTTACAGAATAAAAACAAAACAATACAATACAGGAAATATAATAGTAATACAGTAGAAATTATAATACATACACACATACACAATACATACAGATAGACAATCAAGGAGCAACAGTACAGATAACAGTATGGTGGGAGGTAGTGTGTGGTGACCGGTCAAAGTGAATGGGCAAGTTTAAACAGGTGAGTCTTGAGTTGCGTTTTGAATGTGGTGATGGAGTCTATTTGTCTTATGTATGGGGGGAGGGAGTTCCAGAGTCTGGGTGCCGTACAACTGAAAGCTCGGGCACCCATGCTGCTAAGGTGTGAGGTGGGAGTGGAAAGAAGTCCAGCAGAGGTTGAGCGGAGGGTACGGGAGGGGGTGTATTCTTTCAGTAGGTCACAGAGGTAGGTGGGGGCTAGGTTGTGAAGGGCTTTGTGGGTGAGGAGGAGGTTTTTATAAATGATACGGTATTGGACTGGGAGCCAGTGGAGTTGGATAAGAACGGGGGGGATGTGGTCAGATGACTTGATGTGGGTGATGATCCGGGCGGCCGAGTTCTGAATGAGTTGTAGTTTGTTGGTGAGTTTGGTTGGGAGGCCAGTGAGGAGAGCATTACAGTAATCGATACGGGATGTGACGAATGAGTGGACCAGAATTTCGGTGCTGGATTGGGACAGTGCTGGACGAAGTCTGGAGATGTTGCGGAGGTGGAAGAAAGCAGTCCGGGTGATGTTGTGGATGTGAGGTGCAAATGAGAGTGTATTGTCCAGAATGACGCCGAGGCTCTTGACGTGGGGGGAAAAGGGTACCGGGAAGCCGTCGATGATGATGGGAGGGGCGGGAGAGGGTTGCGACTTGGTGAGGGTGGATTTGGAGCCGATGAGAAGAGCCTCAGTTTTATTGCCGTTGAGTTTGAGGAAGTTATTGCTCATCCAGGTATTTATGTCGTGTAGGCAGGTGGTGAGGGAAGCGGGAGGAATGGCAGCGGTGGGGTTGGAGGAGATATATATCTGTGTGTCATCGGCGTAAGTGTGAAAATGGATCCCATGGTGACGGAGAATTGAACCTAGGGGTAGGAGGTAGATGGTGAAGAGAAGTGGACCCAGTACTGACCCCTGGGGGACACCCATTGTGACACCCGTGCACCCGGATTTATGGTTCTGTAGTTGGACAAACTGTTGACGGTCAGTGAGGTAAGATGAAAGCCAGGAGAGTGCAACACCAGTGATCCCAATGCCAGCCAGGCGGTCCAGGAGTATTGGGTGAGAAATGGTGTCGAAAGCTGCGCTGAGGTCCAGGAGGATGAGGATGGTGAGTAGGCCAGAGTCAGCTGCACGGAGGAGGTCGTTGGTGATTTTAACCAGGGCTGTTTCAGTGCTGTGATTGGGGCGGAAACCGGATTGGAAGGGTTCGTGGAGGTTATTTGAGTTTAGGTGGGACTGTAATTGTGCTACTACCACCTTTTCCAGAGTTTTGGAGATGAAGGGAAGGTTGGAGATGGGCCTGTAGTGATTGAGGTCAGATGGGTCTGCACCTGGTTTTTTTAGGGTGGGTGTGATGGCAGCTAGTTTGAGGATTGGGGGAACGGTTCCATTTAAAGAAATGTAAATGGAGTAACGTCCTACAGCGCCTTTGAGTTGAATGTTAAGAAATAAGCCCGAAGGTTATTAGAGGTTTTAAGGGTTTAAGAGTTTTTGTTAAAAGTTTGGTAAAAGCTGCAGCATGAATTTCCTGTTTTTTAAATGATGTATTTACAATGTCACTTTAAACGAAACATTTGAAAGGGTTAAGTAATATAATTTGTGTGATTATAGCACTTATGTGTGTTCAGTTTGGTCACTGTTTATTTAATGTCAAAATTTGTGACTGTGTTAAAGTATCAGTTTGGGAACCAAAAGAACCATAACCCAGCAGATCGAACACAAATCTTCTAAGTAAATCAAGCAATCAAATGTCACTCAAATCACAAGAGATGGACAATAATGGCCAACCATCAAGGGCCAGCTCCCTTGAAAGAAATTTAACAGATAAAGTTCGGGAGCTACGGGAGGAGAAGGCTAAACAACACAAGAAAGCCTTCAGTAAGGCATATGATTCCTGGAAGCAAACAGCAAGGGACTCCAGAACAAAATTGAAGGTATTTTGTGCACTGGATGACCTTGATAATATTCAACAAAACATAAAATCCAAACATGACACAGCAGGGCTCCAGACTGCGACCAAATGCTCGCATTTTGCGACCAAAATTTGAGTATGTGCGACTGAATTTCATGTCCACTCGCACACGTGCGACCAGTAAATTTGCCAGTTTTTTTTTTTTTTTTTTTCTTTTACACGTTAAACGTGGAAGGGGTGGGTCAATGAACCCGCATATTGCAGGCCAATGACTGTGAAAGGGAATGAGTTGGGGGATCTATTTATTTATTTATTTATTTTTTTTTTTCGTTTAATTTCACCAGCTCAAAGCAGGTATTACGCCCGGACCACATTTAATGCGACACAACACGCTGCCGCCGCCGCGCGCACATAAAGTTAGATGAAAGAGACGGCGGGTATGTTTGGTTTTAGTAACATCTTGCTCAGGCAATGAGTCTGCAATGGCCCAGGCGGGAGACACATGTAGCTCAGTGCTTAACTTTTATTTTTAATCCACTCTATATTCTTCTGGTTGTTCTCCGATATGTTCCCCGCCTGAATTATGGTTCCGCCTTAAATCAACGCAGAGCCACGCCGTAGCCTACGGCGTGGCTCTGCGTTGTTGTAACGCGGAACCATAAATCAGCCTTCACCCGGTAAAGAAAAAAAAAAAAAAAAGAAAATGTTCTCCAATACAGCAGGTCTCATCATTTTATTTTGAACACTGCCAAAACTCTAACTTAAAACGTAACTAGAACTTAAAATTTGCTTGACACAAATGAAAGTTCAATTTTAACACGTGGGAAAAACACCTAACCTTTTAAGTGATGTGTGTTATCAGGTGTAATGGCATTTTTAGGTTAGAAATAAGAATATTTCTTGGTAAGATCCTTAGTTATTTGAGTGAAGGCAGTGAATTTGGTCAACTGGTGTAAGTTCAGGGTTTTAGTAAAGACACAAGTAGGGAAATGTTATTGGCCAGTACCCCCAATATTTGTACATTTGTTAAGTACTGTGTTTAATATATAATGACAGCAATGGTGCTGTCAGTTTACTTTATGTTGCGGCATCTTTAAAAGTGCACAATAAAATGTAACACTGCATTTGAAACAGCACATTGTGGTAATTCATTAATCTATTATGAAATACGTATTACTAATACACTGAAATGTAGTAGAAATGTAAAAATTTGGTTAGCGTGTCGATAAACGATGTGCGCTCCTAACATTTCTGATTGTGCCCCTAAAAATTTTCAGTTAGGGGCTACTGTGCTCCTAGTGAAAAAAGTTAGTCTGGAGCCCTGCACAGTGTGTGAACTCTATGAGCCCATTAGACGCAACTGCACTTCCACCCCAGAAATGATTAGGAAAATGGATGCTGTCTCTCCCTCACAGTTGAGATTGGGGAACTTGTTGATAAAAGGAAGGGAGATATTGAAAAGACGTTTAATGATGAACTGGAGAAGGAGCGGGTGAGGATGATGCTGAATAAGGAGAAATATGGCTCTATTTTTGGACGTACCAACACAGAGACAGTATGTTCAGAGACGTCTTCAAACCACTCTTCTTCCTCTCACTCCACTGTTTCTAGTAAACGAGCTGATGCTGAAGCAGAACTTGCAGTGAAATTGAAGCAAGCAGAGGCAACACAAAAAATCCAAGTTCAACAAGCCAGAATGTGCAAACTGGAAAACGACTGGAAATTAACTGAAGCAAAAATGCTGGCAGAAATGAGACAGAAGGAAGCTGAAATGCACCTAAGGAGAGAAAATGAGAAGTTGAGGTTAAAACAGCTGGAAGCAGAAAATGAGGTGGCGGTAGCAGCAGCCCGGGTGAGAGCTTATAACATTTTTGAAGGCAGTATGAAGAAGTCCGACGAAGAGAATGAACCTGCTGAAATGCACTCTGTTCACCATAGGATGGAATCCAAAGATTCACTAAACCCAAATGTTGTGCCATTCCAGCCTCAGACACCTCGTGAAATAAGCCAAGATGTTGTCAGCTTAGCTCAAGCCATTGCAAGCTCTTTAAGTGTAAGTCGGCTGTCCCCCCCTGAACCAATATCATTTTCTGGCGACCCTTTAAAATTTATTGACTGGAAGATCTCCTTCACGGCCCTCATCGACCAGAAGCCCCTCCCAGCTTGTGAAAAGATGCTTTATCTTAAACACTATCTTACAGGAGAAGCATGCAAGGCTGTTGAGGGGTTCTTTTATAGGAACTCTGAAGACGCTTATCAGAGCGCTTGGGCATTGCTTCAGGAAAGATATGGAAATCCATTCGTCGTTCAGAGGGCCTTTCGAGAAAAACTTATGAAATGGCCTAAGATCAGTGGAACTGACCCTTTTGCCCTTAGAGAATTTGCAGACTTCTTGAAAGGTTGTACTGAGGCTATGCCCCATGTTAAAAGGGTTAGCCATTCTAAATGACTGTGAAGAAAATCATAAATTACTCAAGACTGGATAGTGCGTCAATGGAGCAGGATTGTCACAGATGAGCTGGATGCATCTGGTGACTACCCAAGCTTTTCATGTTTTACAGACTTTTTACAAAAGGAAGCCAGAATAGCATGTAATCCCATTGCCTCGCCATTTCTGTTAAACTCCAAAGTCATGGATGACAGACTACCCAAAAGAGCCAATATTCTGAATACAAGTGCCCAGTTTAACAACTCTTCTGCAGGGATGCATAGAACACCCTTTTCCAAGCCAAAACCACCTTGCTTGGTCTGCAAGGATGAAACTCATGGCATAGCTAGGTATTCTATCTTTGCAGAAACCCCCATTGAAGATAAAAGGGCATTTATTCGAGAAAACCAACTTTGCTTTGGCTGTTTGTGGAAAGGGCACATCTCAAAAGGACTGTAAAAGGCGACATACATGCAACATATGTGGCATATGTGACATATGAAGATAGGGAGAATGCATCTGTGACAGCATTGGAGCAAAACCCCACTCCTACAGAGAATGGCGCAAGTCAGGAAGTCCATAATGTACTGTCCCATGCTGTGATTCAAGGTTCTTCCTCTACCTCTAATATTGTACCAGTGTTCTTGTCATCAGCGGAAGAACCACATAGAGAGGTACTCACTTATGCTTTACTTGACACACAGAGTGACTCAACCTTTATTTTGGAAGATCTACTCAAAGAGCTTAACGTGAAAGTGCCATCTGTGCAACTAAAGCTAAGCACAATGACGGCTGTTGACACTATCATAACAAGCAAGATTGTACACGGTTTGCAAATCAGAGGAATTCATTCTGAATCCCATGTCCAGCTACAGAAGGCCTACTCTAGGGACTTCATCCCAGTGGACAAATCTCATATCCCAACTAATCAGACGGCACTGCAGTGGCCCCACTTAAGACACCTGGCTGACAAACTATCACCGCTGCTCGACTGCGAAGTGGGACTGTTGATCGGATATGATTGTCCGTTTGCATTAGCACCTTCACACATTGTTAGAGGTGATAAGAATGAACCCTTTGCACAAAGAACAGAGCTTGGGTGGAGCATAACGAGATCATCTAATCCCCATCTTGACAGACAGGGAAGCCAGAGCTTCGTCCACAGAGTAGCAGTAAAGGAGATATCCCCAGCATCAGCTGCTGACGTTCTTAGGGTTCTTGAGTCAGATTTTAATGAAAGGAATCATAAAGATAAGTATGTGTCACAAGATGACGTTCACTTCATCCAATTCCTAAGCAACAATATAAGGCAGAGGGAAGATGGACTTTATGAGCTACCCCTTCCCGTCAAGAGTAGTACTCCACCCTCACTACCAAACAATAAAAAACTGGCTATGGTTCGTCTGCAACATCTGAAGAAGAAATTGAAGGCTAACAACCTCTATAAGGCATTCATGGAGGAGCTCAGTGAGGCGAACAGAGTCCTATCCCAAACTTTGGAAACAAATGGGCTGCATATCACGGACTTGGAAAGCATTGTCACTGACTTGAAAAATCAGCTTACAAGTAGCATAAAAGAGAAGTCACATCAGGAAATCGAGCACCAGTTACAAGAGACCAAGAAACAGCTTTTGGAGAAGAAGTCATTTACTGCAGACCTGAACACACATCTGGAGAAACAAACACGCCTTGAGAAACAGCTGGTTGATGAAAACATGAAGAAGGAGCTTGCGAAAAAGGAGATGGCGCTTCAAGCCAAGGAGCAACAAGTTCAAGAGAAAATTGTTGAGATGGCTCAGAAAAGCTCCCAAGGCCTTAGCAGCGCCATGTCAGAGCTCCAGGCCAGCCACAAGGAAGAGCTGGAGAAACTTCATACCAACCAGAAACACGAGGTGGAGGAGCTGGAGCTTCGTTGGCGAGAGAAGCTAGCGCAACAGGAGGAGGAAACCTACCTAGTTCCAGTCCTCCTTTTCGCCTTGACCCTATTGAGGATAAGGGCCTACTTCGGATTGATGGGAGGCTAAAGGAATCATCCCTCAGCCGAAAAGTAAAACACCCAGTCATCCTTCCAGAGAACTCCCACATTACCATGCTCATTCTGTCCCATTATCATAACACAATTTTCCATCAAGGCCGAAGCCAAACTCAAATGGAGCTCAGAACCAACAGGTTTTGGCTTATTGGTGGGAGTAAATCCGTCGCCAAACTGGTACACAACCGTGTGAGGTGTAGAAAGTCGCGACATCAAGTAGAGGAGCAACGACTGGCTGAACTCCCAAGAGAACTGTAAAACAAAAAAAATAAATCATGTATGATTCTCATGGTCATGAATTATCATAACATGATTGGTGGGAGTGTAAATGCCGGTAAATTGTTTTAACTGCCACCTGGTGGTCAGTTTTCGCCAGTGTGGTTTAGCAGAGAACGCAAAGGTAGAAAGGGGAGGGGATGATTCTGCTGCGTAATCTCCACACCTGTTGCATCTCAGCTGTTGGGTCGGCTTGGCGTTGTGCTCCGTTTCTTTTGTTTGTTTCATGACCTTTATTCAAGTAAGTTTGAATTTGATGACGGGTCTTAATTAAAATGGTACTTATTTTATGGGTTTTCTTTCTTTGACATTAATTTGGGTTGTTGTTGTTTATTTTCAAGTTTGATTAATTGTCGGGATGGTTCCCTGAAGGCATCAATCACTGACACTTTCCAAACAAGCACCCTTGGTAGTGGAACGAGGTATTTGTATTATTTTAAATCTTTGGGATGTTCTGTTTCATTAAATGATGCTGCTTTTGCTATTTTTTAATATTAATACATTTAGAATTTTTATAGTGGTCACTGACTGCGCTCTAATAAATGTATCTTTTTATATTTCTGTTCATGGATGGAATCATGGAATGTGATGTATGTATGTATGTGATGTTTAATTGTGGAATGCTTGTTAATTTACATTAATCCCCCCCTTTTTCCTTTTTTCTGAATCTTCCCGTCAGTTTTCACGGTGCCCGGTATGGTAATAAAATGTGAGCACCCGTACGAATCTCTCCGCCTTTTTATTGAAACCAAGCGTCCGCTACAAGCTCATTATGCACAACTTAACCACAATGTGACATAGGCATGAATTGGTGCTTGACCAGCCTGCCAGCATGCCAAATCTGTCTCCTATGAAAGATTTATGGCAGATCACAAGGAAATGATGTGCATGAACTGTTGAGCAGAAAAAAATCTGTAATAAAATGTGTACTTTAAAGGAAGGGGTATGGTTATTTTTTAGAGAAATCTATTAACTTCGTTAGGCTATATCTCACATATTGGTCTTTTTGTTATAGTTATGTTTATTATCACTTAACATGAATTAACGTTTGGAAATGTTTTCTTGTCTGTGTTTTGAAGATCAAAAACGGCAGAAATTTTACAAGACGAAAAACAGAGTTAGCTATGGATTTGGCTATGATTAAACTGTCATCTGCATATCCTCTTTCACTGTATCCAGAAATCTACTCTCTGTTCTGAATGGCATTTCCATCTCCAGCACTCTCTCCAGTCTTGTCTTGTAACTGCAAATCCTTTATCATTTGCAATTACAAAATAAATGTTACAATCCTAATTAAAGCTGCAAGCAGCGATGAACGGGCCCTCGCACTCATGGCCACCGCCCCCCATAAGCATATCAGAAATAACACCACCCACGACTCTGTATGTCGAACCATTCAAAAGTTATGGCAGAAAATAGGGACTATCAAATATTGACCAATCCGAAGAAGGGGCAGGGCTAATTCATGCCAATGAAGGTCAAGTACTCAATACCGAGTCCGATGACACCACCCACATGTCTTTATCACAGCCCGTTTAAAAGTTATGGCAGAAAATAGGAACTATCAAATGTCGACCAATCAGAAGAAGGGGCGGACCTAATTTGCACCAATTATGGTCAAGGACTCAAAACTATGACCGATGACACCACCCACGAGTCTTTATGTCAAACCATATCAAAAGTTATGGCAGAAAATAGGAATTATCACATTTGGACCAATCAGAAGAAGGGGCGGGGCTAATTTGCACCAATTATGTTCAAGGACTCAAAACCGAGTCAGATAACACCACCCCCGACTCTCTATGTGAAACCATTCAAAAGTTATGGCAGAAAGTAGGAACTATCACATATGGACCAATCAGATGAAGGGGGGGCGCGCTTATTGGCCATAAATAATCCATTTTAATTTACAGGACATTATATTTTATATGTTTTTTCATTTTCCATGAAATGTAAGTTCCACTTTTATGTAAACATTTATCAAAGTAATTTTAAAAAGCCACATTTTTATTGAAAAAAAGGCAGCATTCCACATGCACTCCAGCCGGCTGATTTCAGATGATCTGTGAACATGTCCTTCAGTGCCCAATTCAGTTAATGACAGCAGGTCTTGCAATAAAGCATTCCTGTATTAAAAGTCCTGGGAAGCATGCAGCATGTCCAAACGACAAGTCTAGTAATAGCCTCACATTTCTCAGCTTTTTGGCTGACCTGCAATCCTTTTGCCGAGTCCCCATGCTGTTGTGACCATGATGCTAATTGGCAGGTCTAGTTACAGAGGGACTGAAGCACAACAACTGAACTGGCAGAAACAGCTCATTTAATGGCCCTGTTAATACTGGGACACCAAGCACATGTTCTTGCAGTTCTTTGACTTTTCTTCATGTTTAATTCAGGTTTATTGCTGAATCATCTCTGTTTCATTTCATTTGGTTTTCTTTATTTTATTAACTATACCTGATGTGTTTTTTGGGGGTGTTTTTTTTAGTATATCTAGCAAAATCTAATTGCATCTGCTGCAGAAAATGCCAAATAACACATGAACAAATTTGCAGTGTTGCCAGGTAGGTGGCAGTTTTCGTTAATTTATTTCACTGTATGCTAAAATTGTGTTACGTACATGAACTGTTGCAGTCCTCAACTATAGTCTACTATAATCAGTGGCGGAGCGTGGGTCTCAGTACGGAGGGGGCGGAGCATTCTTGATGGGCCCTTATGATAGTCATTTTAACGTTCAACAACACTTCATCCTACCCCCCCTACCCAAACAACATTTATTCTCACTTTTATTGAGCCAAGCAAGCATATTGGCCTATGCTGCAGAAAGCAGAGTAAAGTCACAAACTTGTTCAGAAGAACACACACATAAGCCTGACAGCTGTCAATCACAATCACATGGCGCTGAAAACTCAGATAGTCACGTGACTCGGTTCCATCTTGGATACAGCTTAAATACAAAAAAAAAACATAACTGGTCTAAAATTACACAATCTGTTTAGATAGATATAGACACAGCGGTCTATAACATCATTTCTGAGCTCTATAACAGAGAATAGACTCGGCGGTCTAGTTGACAACAACACAAAGCACATTCAAATAAGCAGGTGGTCAAGACACATTCTGATAAATAAATTATTTATGAAGATTACACTGACTCACCAATGGCAGTTGTGTGGTGTGTTAGGAAGTTGACTCTTCCATAACCCTTGGCCCAAACAAAATAATCCAGGTAACGTGGAAAACAGGGTAACATTCAAAACTCTGTACATGCTTAGTCCTCTTTTAAAGTTTAGCGCTCGTCTCCTTCATGGCCGCAAATTTGCTGAGTCGGGAAATTGACTGTAACTGTTAAGGCTGATTTATGGTCCGCGTTACACCAACGCAGACCCTACGGCGTAGGGTACGCAGCGATGCGCACGTACGGTGCGCGTCGCCGCGTACCCGCTGCATAGGCTCTGCGTCGATTTAAATGGGACCTATTATGAAAAACACGTTCTTCTTCTTCTTCTTCTTTTGTATTTCCGGCAGTTTCGACGCATCAAGGTGTTGAAAAACACGTTTTTTCTTGTTTTAACATATATAAAGTGGTCTACCCTCAGCCTGCGAACACAGAAAAGAAGAAATCCCATGAAAATCTGCAAGGTCTGTTCCCCCCGCCCGGAGGGTCCTTCCAGTGTCACGTGACTTTCTACGGGCCGTTCAGAATGAGCGCCTGTCGTTACGTAACGACAGGCGCTCATTTCCATAGGTCGGCCTCCGCTGCTGAAACCACGCCCACAACCAACACAGGTGTCGTGCCAAAAAGTGATTGCCTGCCAGAATCTGATTTCTGGCCGTGGGAGCGCGCACAGATTTTCAGATTATGAAACTCAAATGAGATCAAGTCATATTTAGGCAGAAACAACTTTTCAATAACTGTATTTGGCCTTCAATCAATTTTTGGCAGGTGAAAATGACTATTTTGTGTTGTAATGGTCCTTTAAAATAGTTCAAAGCAATCATGTGGGCTCTAGTGTTTATATTATGAAGCTCAAGAATGAGATCAAATCATATTTAGGTAGAAACAACCTTTCATTAACTGTATTTGGCCTTCAATCAATTTTTGTTCAAGAGAGAAATCAGATTCTGGCAGGCAATCACTTTTTGGCACAACACCTGGACCAAAACAAGAACGCCTCCATTTTTTCGCAGTTGGATCGTGATGGCGTCTGTTCGAGTTAGACATGCGAAGTGCTCTGTCGTCGGTTGTAAAAACCAACACAAATGTCTGTATTATGTCCCAGCTCCGGAAGACCAGAGGAGGCTTTGGTTGAGTTTCATTTTTGATAGCAACGTGCCAGCTACGTTGCCTGCTAATTTTTGTGTGTGCAAACCACGTTACCTCGGGCTGTTTCAACAACGAGGGACAATACAAACTCAGTTTTGCATCGAACCTTACCCTCCTGAAAGGATCAGTTCCAACAGTACACGACCCGGCAACTGCACACGAGTCAGCGGTAAGTGACGTTAATTTTTTTATTTATTTATATGCTCTATATGCTTTGCTCCAGTGTTACCCGTTCAGGCTGATTTATGGTTCTGTGTTACACTAATGGTACTTTTGCACTAGGACTTACTTGGCCCGACTCGGCTCGTAACGCCTCTACCCGTCTCTACCCGTTTGTTTTTCCACAGCCATGTGAGAAGTGGGCAGGTTGGGGTGAAGCTGCTGTGACGTACTCAATTGCGCAACCGCTTTGTTCATGTCGGCGCTGATGAGAAATCAGCTGGAGCCGCGAGCGGCTGAGAGTAAAACAGCCCATCTACATCGCTTTTTAAATTTTTTCTCGACAGCCACCAGGTTTATGAACATCTGCAGCTCAGAGTTGGATCACCAAACAGACGTTTTGCGCTTTATAATAAAATCGCCACGAGCCGCGGGTCGCTCTCGCGCTGACTCCCGCTTCCTGATTCAAACGTCTGACGGCCCCGCCCCCGGACCAATCGGTGGCGAGGAGGGTGGTGACCTCAGAAATAGTCCCTGCTCAGCCCGCTATAGAACCTCGTTGAAATGGTTACAGAAAAAGGTATCGGCTTGGAGCGGCTCCACCCGTCTCAGCCCTAATGCAAAAGCGCAAAACGGGTAGAACCGAGCGGAAGTGATACTAGTGCAAAAGGGGCATAACGCAGTGCCTACGGCATAGGTTTACGCGGGAATGCGAACTTTATGACAGGCATGGTCTTACTATGACTATGATCCTCCTTTCCATGCACTGTTATTGTAAGTTTTTAAAATAATCAAGGCTATTTCCCTCGGTATAGTACATGCACTGTATTTTTACTTCTTCTACTCTTTACTTGTCCGCTATTGTGTTAATATACACTTGTGAGTGTTCCTGTCTTGACAGAGGTGAGATTAATTTTACAGGCTCACAAATCAACTACGCACTGAGCCTGTCGGTACAACCCCTGGGCGGAGCTGCAATACAATCACCACTAGTTGACTACAGCTGCAGGTCCTCTTGCGACCCCCCACTGACCCAGCCGGTGATTGGCTGTCCCATCTACAGTAGGCCATATATGTACCTGAAATGTTCTTTCTTTAAAAATCTCTGCTTGAGAAAGGTCCTGTGGACCGAAAAGTTGCTTATTTGTTTACCCTATTAAAGTTTTTTGCATTTGACTTTACAGTGTGCGGGAGACCCCTTTTTTTCCTTGTCATTCTTGTAAGCCTTGTGGTTATAACCTTTACAGCCTGAAAGCACCTGCTTATGTGAGCCCCACCAACGTTAATCTCATAGGGAAATTATTTTGTTGTGATGTGTGTGTTTTTGCTTACATGTGCAGGAATATCCAAGCAAATGGATAAGATCTCCAAAACCAAGGGTTGTGAGCAGTTAAAAAAGTGGATGCGCAGTATAAAAAATCACATCTACTGGACTGCTGCTTCCTCAACAACCGGGCCTGAGAGAGTGGCAAAGTGGACTTCAATCCTCAATCACGTACAAGACATCCACACTCACGATGATCCCTTGTACCCCAAAAGCCAGCATCCACTACGCATCTCTAGGGACAGGAGCAAGTGGCTGAGGGCAGGTGTGTTTTGAGACTTTTATAAATTCTATTTTATTTGTTATTTTTTAAATCTTTTTTGTTTATATTGTTCAAGAGTGATTATTGACAACAGAATTTCCCCTTTGGGGGATAAATAAAGTTTATTCTATTCTAGCTCAAAAGTAATTTGCATTGTTGTGAGATACTGCATAATCTTCCCAGGAATTATGGTGTTATTGATATTTAAAAACAGACTTTTTATAAACTTGATTCATGGTCTTTTAGGAACCCCTGCCTTTTATAAGCTGGAGAAGATCTTGTCTAACAAGAGAATCCTGAAGGATGTGGAGAAGTTGAGCCCCCACCATCAGACATCAGCGCTGGAGGCTTTCCACAGTGTGATTCTTCGCTTTGCTCCCAAGAATGTGATCTTCCCTTTTCTTGGAATGCTGTGCAGGTAAATAAGACACAATGCTACCTCTAAATGTGTGTAGTTGTTTTGAATTATTTTTGAAATAATAAGAAATCCCCCACAGGCTCTACCTCGCTGCCATGCATTTCAATGAAAATGCAAACCGCCCACAGAACACAGGTGACGGGGAAAATCTCTTCAAAGTGAACTTCCCCAAGTCAAAAAAGGGAGAGTGCGTTGCCAAACCAGTAAAAGCAGACCCAACTTTCAGTATGTATATAACAATTTATTTCACATATATGATGATGATGATTGTTTATTTCGTTCAGCAGCAACATCATAAAAAAAGAACAAACATGAACAAAACAGAAAAAATAAATTAAACTATGGCTGAACGAAAAGGGTTTGGCAGAAGCATAGCTTTTAGGTGCCAAACCCTTGTTTACTATTCAAAATTTGACAAACAAACAAAACATATTCTAGTAATACAGTACTTTATAGTACTACAACAATGTATATTAACATATATATCCAGAACTTTACCAAAATTACAATGTATATTAACATAGGCTATATATCCAAAACTTTGCCAAAATTACACAAGAATACACTACTATGATTGTACACATAATTATATAAATATATCTACACATGCATACCTTCTTGCATGCATACATACATACATGCATACATACATACACACCCTACAGATATACCCGAATACACACCCACATACATACCCATTAGGGGTGTCACGGTACACACAAGTCACGGTTCGGTACGTACCTCGGTACAGGGGTCACGGTTCGGTACGGGTTCGGTACGGGTTCGGTACGGGTTCGGTACAACTGGAAAAAAAATACAAAAAGTCCCAAATGTATAAGACGAATTTTTTCTTCCTTTATTTTGATCATAGCATTTGAAAGTTAAAGTTTGTTCAATTGGCTACAAAACTAAAAAGCATCTCTTATTAAAGTGTAAAATAAATAGAATAAAACATTTAACTTGTGCATTAGTGTTTTTAATTTTACCACGGACTGGTTTATGTGAGCGCGGGATGGGACATTGTAACGAGGCTCGAGCACTTTTAATAAATACTTGAACCCGGGCTCCTCTACTGCTGCATATGGGCAGAGCCGTCTGGGGGCGGAGCATTCTCCATGGGCCCTTATGATAGTCATTTTAACGTTCAACAACATCATCCTACCCATCAAACTACATTTATTCTCACTTTTATTGAGCCAAGCCTATAGGCCTATGCTGCAGAAAGCAGAGTAAAGTCACAAACTTGTTCAGAAGAACACACACACACACACACACACACACACACACACACACACACACACACACACACACACACACACACACACAGGCCTGACAGCTGTCAATCACATGGCTCTGAAAACTCAGGTAGTCACGGACTGACTCAGTTCATTCTTTGATACAATTTAAATACAAAAAAAACATAACTGGTCTAAATTACACAATCTATTTAGATAGATATAGACACAGCGGTCTATAACATCATTTCTGAGCTCTATAACAGAGAATAGACTCGGCGGTCTCGTTCACAACAACACAAGCTCATTAAAATAGGCAGCTGGTCAAGAAACTGATAAATAAATTATTTATGAAGGTTACACTCACTCACCAACGGTAGTTGACTCTTCCATAACCCAAAATAATCCAGGTAACGTGGAAAACGGGGTAACATTCAAAACTTTGTACAAATTTAGTCCTCTTTTAAACTTTAGCGCTAATCTCCTTCACTGTGACTGTTAAGGCTGATTTATGGTACCGCGTTACACCAACGCAGCGCCTACGGCGAAGGTTGCGCGTCGCCGCATTACCTCGCCGTAGACTGCGCCGTACCCTACGGCGTATGCTCTGCGTCGATTTAACGCAGAACCATAAATCAGGCTTTACAGCCAATCCGCGTTGGCACACGGCCCTGATGCGTTCAGGACAGTTGTAAATTAAGAATTAGAACATTTTATCGTTATTATAGCCTACAATTTATGATGATATATGAATTGCACATATATTTATTGATATGCACAGACTATCACACATTTAGGTCTGTAATGGAACGTGACTGTTGATATTTATAAGGGGGAAAAAAAACGATGATTGATTTTTTTTTTTTTTTTTTTTTTTTTTTTAACTCAGTCAGACGTATTCGCCGTATGACTGCGTGAACCGAACCGTGACCCCCGTACCGTGACGGGACGGGACGAATACAAATACCGTTACACCCCTAATACCCATGCATGCACATGTTTGGAATATGCATTGGAATATGGAGATTGGGTAGACATGTGATTCTGTACAGCTGCTATGAATGAAATGAATAGCTGCAGACAACACCCATCTCATCTTATTTAAGGCCAATCCTCATAGGAGTGAAAAATCACAAGGATTCACTGTAACACCGTGAGCAGGGAAGTGATTTGGGGGTTACGTAGACCTGAGAATACTAAGCTCTCTTGCTGACACTTTACTAGCCAGATTATTTTAATCTTCATGATCCTGCTTGGAGCTAATGCAATATAAAGCAATGTTTTCCAACAGTGGTCCTTGAGTACCCCTGTCCTGCATGTTTTAGATGTTCTCCTGCTTCTACACACCTGATTGTAATTAATGGTCATCATGAAGGTATCATCAAGGTCTATACAAATCTGCTAATGACATGTCTATGAGAGTGTGTTGAGGCAGGGGAAGAACAGAGAGTAATTTCTAACATTAATCCATACAGCCCCTCCTTGAACCGCCACCTTACTGTGTTGGAGGGGTTTGTGTGCCCGAGTGATCCTAGGAGCTATGTTGTCGGGGGCACTTTCGCCCCTGGTAGGGACTCCCATGGCAAACAGGTCCTGGGTGACGGGCCAGACTAAGAGCGGTTCACAAGCCAAACATGGATAAAACAAGAGCAAGGACCGTTACGTCGCCCGGATCGGCGTCACCGGGGCCCCGCCCTGGAGCCAGGCCTGGGGTCGGGGCTCGTAGGCGAGCGCCTGGTGGCCGGGTCTTTGCCCGTGGGACCCGGCCGGGCTCAGCCCGAAACGGCGACGCGGGTCCGCCTTCCAGTAGGCCCACCACCCGCAGGAAGGACCATGGCAGGCCGGTGCATTGTGGGCTGGGTAGCAGTCGTGGCGGGGTGCCTCGACGACCCAATCCCTGGACATCAACCCTCACAGTGGGGACATGGAATGTCACCTCGCTGGGGGGGAAGGAGCCGGAGCTTGTGCGTGAGGTTGAGAGATACCGGCTAGAGATAGTCGGGCTCACCTCCACACATAGCTTGGGCTCTGGAACCCAGCTCCTTGAAAGGGGCTGGACCCTCCACTACTCTGGAGTTGCCCATGGTGAGAGGCGGCCGGCTGGTGTGGGCTTGGTTATAGCCCCCCAGCTCAGCCGCCATGTGTTGGAGTTCACCCCGGTGAACGAGAGGGTCGCTTCCCTGCGCCGTCGGGTCGGGGATAGGTCTCTCACTGTTGTTTGTGCCTACGGGCCGAACAGCAGTGGGGAGTACCCGGCCTTCTTGGAGTCCCTGGGAGGAGTACTTGATAGTGCTCCAACTGGGGACTCCATTGTTCTACTGGGGGACTTCAACGCTCACGTGGGCAATGACAGTGATACCTGGAGAGGCGTGATTGGGAGGAACGGCCTCCCCGATCTGAACCCGAGTGGTGTTTTGTTGTTGGACTTCTGTGCGAGTCACTGTTTGTCCATCACGAACACCATGTTCAGGCATAAGGGTGTCCATCAGTGCACGTGGCACCAGGACACCCTAGGCCGGAGGTCAATGATCGACTTTGTTGTCGTTTCATCTGGCCTTCGGCCGCATGTCTTGGACACTCGGGTGAAGAGAGGGGCTGAGCTGTCAACTGATCACCACCTGGTGGTGAGTTGGATGCGCTGGCGGAGGAGGAGGTTGGACAGACCGGGCAGACCCAAACGGATTGTGAGGGTCTGTTGGGAACGTCTGGCTGAGCCCTCTGTCAGGGACATCTTCAACTCCCACCTCCGGGAGAGCTTCTCTCGGATCCCGGGGGAGGCGGGGGACATCGAGTCCGAGTGGACCATGTTCTCTGCCTCCATTGTCAACGCGGCGGCTCGAAGCTGCGGACGCAAGGTCTCCGGTGCCTGTCGTGGCGGCAATCCTAGAACCCGGTGGTGGACACCGGAAGTACAGGATGCCGTCAGACTGAAGAAGGAGTCCTACCGGGCTATGTTGGCCGGTGGGACTCCTGACGCAGTAGATAGGTACCGGCAGGCCAAGCGGGCCGCGGCTCGGGCAGTCTTGGAGGCAAAAACTCGGGTCTGGGAGGAGTTCGGGGAGGCCATGGAGGAGGACTTTCGGTCGGCCTCGAGGAAATTCTGGAGGACCGTTCGGCGCCTCAGAAGGGGGAAGCAGTACTCTGCCGGCACCATTTATGGTGCTGGTGGGTAGCTGTTGACCTCGACTGGGGACATTGTCGGACGGTGGAAGGAATACTTTGAGGATCTCCTTAACCCGACTGACATGCCTTCCACTGAGGAAGCAGAGGGTTGGGGCTCGGAGGCGTGCTCATCCATCACCCAAGCCGAGGTCACCGAGGTGGTTCGTAAGCTCATCGGTGGCCGGGCACCGGGGGTGGATGAGATTCGCCCTGAGTACCTCAAGTCTCTGGATGTCGTAGGGCCGTCTTGGCTGACAGGCCTCTGCGACATTGTATGGAGGAAGGGGACAGTACCGCTGGGGTGGCAAACCGGGGTGGTGGTCCCTCTGTTTAAAAAGAGGGACCGGAGAGTGTGTTCCAACTACAGGGGGATCACACTTCTCAGCCTCCCGGGGAAAGTCTACGCCAGGGTACTGGAGAGGAGATTACGGCCGATAGTCGAACCTCGGATTCAGGAGGAACAATGCGGTTTTCGTCCCGGTCGTGGAACACTGGACCAGCTCTATACCCTCCGCAGGGTGCTCGAGGGTTCATGGGAATTTGCCCAACCAGTCTACATGTGTTTTGTGGATCTGGAGAAGGCATTTGACCGTGTCCCTCGTGCCATTCTGTGGGGGGTGCTGAGTGAGTATGGAGTCCGGGGCCCTCTACTAAGGGCTGTCCGGTCTCTGTATGATCGAAGCAGGAGTCTGGTTCGCATTGCCGGCAGTAAGTCAGACTTGTTCCCGGTGCATGTTGGACTCCGGCAGGGCTGCCCTTTGTCACCGGTCCTGTTCATAATTTTTATGGACAGGATTTCTAGGCGCAGCCAGGGGCCGGAGGGGATCCGGTTTGGGAACCTCAGGATTTCATCTCTGCTTTTTGCAGATGATGTTGTCCTGTTGGCTTCATCAGACCGGGACCTCCAGCATGTGCTGGGGCGGTTTGCGGCCGAGTGCGACGCGGCAGGGATGAGAATCAGCACCTCCAAGACCGAGGCCATGGTTCTCGACCGGAAAAGGGTGGCATGCCTTCTCCGGGTGGGTGGAGAAGTCCTGCCTCAGGTGGAGGAGTTCAAGTATCTCGGGATCTTGTTCACGAGTGAGGGAACAATGGAGCGTGAGATTGACAGGCGGATCGGTGCAGCGTCCGCAGTAATGCGGTCGATGTACTGGACCGTCGTGGTAAAGAGGGAGCTGAGTCGAAAGGCGAAGCTCTCGATTTACCGGTCAATCTACGCCCCTACCCTCACCTATGGTCATGAACTTTGGGTAGTGACCGAAAGGACAAGATCGCGGATACAAGCGGCCGAGATGAGTTTCCTCCACAGGGTGGCTGGATGCTCCCTTAGAGATAGGGTGAGGAGTTCGGTCACCCGGGAGGAGCTCGGAGTCAAGCTGCTGCTCCTTCACATTGAGAGCTGAGGTGGCTTGGGCATCTGTACCGGATGCCTCCTGGACGCCTCCCTAGGGAGGTGTTCCAGGCATGTCCCACCGGGAGGAGACCCCGGGGAAGACCCAGGACACGCTGGAGAGACTATGTCTCTCGGCTGGCCTGGGAACGCCTCGGACTCCCCCCGGAAGAGCTGGAGGAGGTGTCTGGGATGAGGGAAGTCTGGGCATCCCTGCTGAGGCTGCTGCCCCCGCGACCCGGTAACGGATAAAGCGGGAGAAGATGAGTGAGTGAGTGAGTGAGTGAGTAATCCATACAGATTTAACTTGATTAAAAATAGGAATATATCAGGCTATTCAACTTAATTCATATCGCTCAAAAGAAAAACTAAGAAAATAATAGTATTATTAAATGTGGAAGCTTTTGATAAAGTTCAGTCTCACTTAGTCTTGCACTTACATTTATTACATTCATTTGCTTAAAAATATAGAACTGATGTAAAACACTGCGCCAACATTCCACTTTTACTTATGGGCCAGACAGCTACAGATGTAGCTGTACAGATGTATTACCTATTTTCAGAACTACTAGTTACTCCAACAGATATCTGGTTCAACTTACTCAACTCATTAGTAACAGTTCTAAGAGGAAAACAAAAAAAAACCTAGAATTTGTTTATCAACCCATAAAAAGCAAAAATCATTAGGATGCCAAATTTCAATATTATTACTTATCAAACCAAATGCAATATTTAGTCAAATGGATCTTAAAAGGAAACCACAACAACTCATGGATAGATTTAGAATAAACCCAATGCAAAAATACTTCTGTTACTGACGTACTCTTCCTTCCAATTTTAATAAAGAAGATCAATTATGAACTTCCGTGAGACATGCTCCGAAATGGTCTTGCCAGACTGAGCTCCTGCCATAAATCACAATTTTTGATTACCCATTACCTGGGTCTCACATGTAGTTTATATGTGTATTTTTTTAGATCAATGCCAAACAAAAATCCAGTTATTTATCCATAAAAGCAACAAGATGTTGTTAACAAGTGGTTCAGGGCTAGCTCACGGCAGAAAGATGAAGCATTGATAATTAAACAAATGGTAGAGGCTGAGAGGGATACTCTATGGGATCTTGTGAAAGAAATGGTAACTCAAACTTTGGAGATTGCCCTGTCTCCCCTCAGACAAAACATTTCAGAAAACTGAGCATTGCTACACACTTTGCTAGTGATGGGTAGATTGACAATATCAATATCAACATTAGTATTGGTATCGAACAAATACCAGCGTTATGAGATCAATACCTTAGTTTCAGGTTAGTGACCTCACCAAAGAGGTGTCCTGGTGGTCTGCATCTCCAGCTGTTTCAGGTCTTGCTCCTGTCATAGTGGGGGAGCACCCTTTGCTCTTCTTCCTTCCTCTTGTGTTTTGATGTCATGATGTCATGTGACTCAGCGGCGGCAGGCAAACAAACAAGCAGGCTCAGCAGAGGAAGAGGAGAGCCTTTGGGCAAAATGTTCAAACTGAAGATAAAATAACGGCCAGCTGAAAAAATTACATATTTAACATATTTATCCAAGCATATGAAAAATAATATGAAACAAAACCCTGAGCTACAGAAACAGAGATAATATATTTATCCTGTTATAAAGTGTTATTTAAGTCAGACAATTACTGGATTTGAAACAAATATACTGAATACAATATGGTCCAGATTTGAATGAATATACCGGTAATTACACTTGTGTATGAATTGTGAAATGAATGCTATATATTGACTAAACTTAGCACAAAAACTAAGGACATTTGTGTTTGGTAGATTATTTATTTGTTGTGACAATGCTTCCTGGCAATAAATCTTATACCATTGGAAAGCCTGTTTATTTCCCTTTTAAATAGTACAATATCTGTAAAGAACATGCATTTGTGGGATGAGCAGCAGAACTGAGTTTGTGGGTTGTGTCCATGAAAAACGGTGACGACATCCACTGCCAATCCAGGAAGCAGGAACACACGGAGACACACGTCAAGCACTGGAAATCTGCAACAAAAAAACCACAAACAAAGCACGAAACCGGCACGGAGCCATC
This sequence comes from Cololabis saira, assembly GCF_033807715.1. Taxonomy (NCBI): domain Eukaryota; kingdom Metazoa; phylum Chordata; class Actinopteri; order Beloniformes; family Belonidae; genus Cololabis; species Cololabis saira. Next base: position 37,495,973 of record NC_084597.1, read on the forward strand.
CAAAACACGAACAGCAATCGACCTAAATCTTGAGATCTGATCGCAGTCTGAGCTAAGCTATCGCTACCGCTACCTAAACCCAAAAACTAGAGAGCCAGCATGCAGGTGAACAAGCCAGTGTGTATGTCTATGTGTGTGTGTGTGTATGTATATGATCATGCATGTGTGTGTGTGTGTGTGTGTGTGTGTGTGTGTGTATGCATGTGACTAAATGACTATATGTGTGTGTGTGTGTGTGTGTGTGTGTGTGTGTGTGTGTGTGTGTGTGTGTGTGTGTGTGTGTAATAAACCAAACAAAGCTCCACCTGAAGTGTATCTATAGTGGGGGAGGGGGGGGAGCAACCCCGCCACCCGTGAGACCAGAGGCCGACAAGGAAGAGCCCGGAACCCAGGCCACCGGCAACCCGACAGAGGGGAGAAGTAGGAGGGAGGCAACCCACCGCCTGCGAGGCCCCCCCCCCCACCCGGCGGCGGCCGAGGGGGCCCGCGGGCGGGGCCCCCACGGCGCGGAAAGAAGCAGCCAGGGATCCCGCGGCGGCGGACCGCGACCCAGGCAATCCCCGGCCACCCGGTCCGGGCCGGACACGCGGCCAGGAGGCCCTCACCCTTCAGGCCAACGACCCCCACCCGGCAGGGGGCCAGCCTGCCCGGAGAGACAGAGCCGCCCCGGCCGCCGACGCGGGCAGGCGCACCCGTCCCCCACGAAAGTGGCCCTCCAAGACCAGAGGGGCGCCCCGCCGTAGAGGCAGCGGGGGGGACCGGAGACGGGCCCGGAGAGAGGGAACCCCCCAACAAGGCGACACCCGCGCAGGCCCGACAACGGAGGGCCCCAGACCCAGGCATCCCATTCATTCATCCATTCACCTATCCGATACCTATACTAATAATAATATAATATACTATACATAATAATAATAATAATACTAATAATAATACTAATAATAATAATAATAATAACCATCTTTGTATAATATAATATTGATAAATTATTAAGTTTTTGATGTCCTGCCAATGGAGGCTCAAATCCTCCATGGCAGGACCCTTCCATACCGCATTCTCACCGACACAGACATACAATCACGCACCGTTTCCCCCTCCCCGGGGGGATCCAGCACCGCCAGAAGGCACCCCAGGCTGCACGGCGGGCCCCGCCAGGCCCGGGTAACCCGACCCACCCGTCCCAGGCCCAGGCCGGTGAGGGAACGCGGGTGATGTGGGACCCCCTCCCGCCCCTTGTGTTGAGTGCATGTGATTAATGCCATAAAAACAGGGAGGAGGGAGGGCCAAGTATCGATTGACACAGACCCCCCCCCCCTCCCGAACTACGTGTCCTTGTCAAATGTATTTATTAAGTGTTGAATGTGCAGTGTCTATTTTGCTGTTAAAACCGTGAGGCGGGGAGTGCCAGGCCCCGCGGGACAGTGCCCCCCACGACCCGGACCCCCCGCCTTTCGCCTATGTGCGTATGAATCGTGTAGGGGGGGCAAGAGGGGGAGCGGAGGCCGAAGCCAGGAAGCAGGACCAGCAAAGCCGGCCCTGATAAGACACCCGCGTCCCCCCACCGGCCGTCCAGCAGACGGGGGCCGGCCCCCCGAGCCGGGCAAGGGCCCCACCGCACCCCCAAGGGCGCCCCCGGCGCCGCCGGAGCCCCCAGACGGAGGGGGAAACGGTCCAACATCCTCCCATTCATACTGACAACATAAGACATAGATACCTGGGAATGGTGCCACCCCGCCGTCGCGCCCGCCCGTGCACCCCCCGGTCAGGGGAGGCCCGCTCCCCGGACCCGGCCCCACCCCCCCCCGAGGCCACCCCGGCGGACACCCCAAGGGTCCCGGAGTCCCCACATCCGCAGGGGCACTTGGCCCCCGCCCAGCGACGGAGGACCAAGGCAGCAATGCCCCCCCAGCGCAGACAGCCACCCCCCACCCAGGCAGGGCCGGGCCCTCCGGGTGGGACCCCCACGTCCACGGCCCCGCCCCCCCCGGGAGGCCCGGAGACGCCCCAGCCACAGCCCCCCGCCCGAGCCCTCCCCAGCCACCCCCCCCCCACCGCCATGAGGTAACCCCCCCCACAGGCCCCCAAGGCCCCCACCGGCTAGGGACAGGGCCCCGCGGCCCCCCCCACCGCCCCCCAGGGGCCACCAGAGGCCCGCGCCCCAGACCCCCCAAGCCGACCCCCAACCCCAAGGGCCACGAGATCACCACCCCCCCGCCCCCACTAGGTAACGAAGCCAATAAACGGGGACCACAGAGAGTGCAATTCAGCCGAATGTTGTTCAGTGGAGGCAGACATTATCTCACTACTAATATGATCTGATAAAAGATTCCTAAAATGGTTGATACATAAACTGGATTTTTGTTTCCAATTTACTAGAATGGTTTTCTTTGCGATACATAAGGCAGTGAGAACCCGGTGTGTCCAATTAGGATCTATTTGAGTGTCTCCCAGGTGACCTAATATACATACCGTGGGGCACACTGGGATTCTGTGGTTGATCCATGTGGATAAATCCTCACAAATCTCCTTCCAGAACCTCTGTACCGGTGTACAGAACCATAAAGCATGCATATAATTATCTGGGGTGTTCTCTGTGCACTGTGAACAGATATTAGAGGTGACAAAGCCCATCTGGAACATCCTTTGTCCAGTATAATGTATTCTATGAAGAACTTTGTACTGTATAAGTTGTAGGTTTGGGTTTTTAGTCATAGTAAACGTATTTAAGCATATTTGTGACCAAGAAAACTGGTCGGTATTAAGAGAGAGATCCGCCTCCCACTTAGAGATCGGGAGAGAGACTGAATCGTCCAGTTTAGACACTAACCTGTAGAGTTTTGATAACAACTTTAAAGTGCTTAGATTCAATAAATCTATTATCTTAGCGGGAAGTTGTAAATCTAATTGGCTAATTTTGTATGTTTTATTTATTATTGCCTTAAGTTGTTGATACTCTAAAAATTTATTCCTGCTAACTCCGTATTGAACAATAAGTGTATTGAAAGGTACAAACTGTCCTCCTACAATTACGTGCTGTAAGTACCGTATTCCTTGATCTCTCCATTGAACGAAGTTAACCATCTTTTTATCATTTTTCACGATGTCTGGGTTGTTCCATATGGGTGTACGGTCACATGGAAAAAGTGAAATTTTAGCTATTTTAAGAAATTCCCACCAAGCTGATAAAGTTGTGCTACTATTAATGCTTTTGAAACATTGATGACGTTTGATACTTTGACTAATAAATGGTAACTCTGAGATTTCTAGTTCATTACAAAACACTTGCTCTGAGTCCAGCCATTGACTATCTAACGGATGATCTTTTGACCATTTTACAATATACTGTAACTTACTGGCTATGAAGTAATACTGAAAATTAGGTAATTCTAAACCTCCATATTCTTTGGATTTTTGCAATGTCTTTAAACTAATACGTGGAGTTTTATTTTTCCACAGAAATTTTGATACATATGAGTCCAACGATTTAAACCAGGAAAGAGGGGGTTTGCATGGTATCATTGAGAAAAAATAATTTACTTTTGGTAAAACCATCGTGCCTTATATATGATTAATACGGTAATTTCTGTTACTGTAGTCAGGGGGATTGTGGGTACTGTAGTTGGTGTCGCCGAAGTAACAGCGCTAAAACCGGCAGGAATGGTCACAGACATTCAAGACAACAGCAGCGACGCTGACTCCCATAATGGCGACTGTGACGGAGCCGGGACCATTGGTGCCGTACTCGCCCAGCTGCTCTATTCCGACACGGAAGAAGATTTCAAGGGATTTGAGGATGGGGAATGAACTGGAAAAGTTCCCTTCCGCATTTGTTTTGGGAGTGAAGAAAGTTTTTATAAGCTGGTTTTTATTTTGTTAATAAAGTTTGACATACAGTACTTTTCTTGTTTTTTTTTTGCATTTGCTGTAGCATTTTGTAGCATTTCCTGTAGTGCAGCTCCATCAGGTAGATACGTAACTCAACCCCAGCTACTATAGTAGCCTACGGTATCTAACCGTGTATTCCGTGCACCTTATAATGCAGTGTGCATTATATACGAAGAGGGTTTTAAAATTTATTGAAGGTGCGCCTTATAATATATGGTGTGGAAAATACAGTATATACTGAAGTATATTATTGCTGGCGGATTCTATTTATTTTTTTTTTTTAAAGTCCAAAATAGACAGATAAGCAGAATCACGAACAAAACACATTGTTTTCTGATCAGTGACTGCTGACTGAACAGATAAGGACCCAGGCTTAACTAAGCCTGGCTGTTAGCCTGGTCTGGAGCAGGATAGCTGCACCTGATATACTGCGATGGTAACTTATGTGCTACTGCTTTTGTGAAACCTAATCAAGGCTTAATTCAGCAAGGATATCTGTAAAATCCCGGCTTAATCCTCTATCCTGGTTTTGTGAAACAGCTCACTGTTTTTTTCAAGTTTTTAGCTCTTGTTTTGGATCCTGCACAGCAGTGTATTTTGTTTAAATAAATCACGTGTTTTGGAACACTATGTCTCCTGCAACTGGGTCCTACAAACTCCAAGTCCTGACAAGCAGAAGCTGCAGGTACAGCTGAAAATCTGTGAAAGTGGCTTCCCTTGTGTACTGACTGAAAACTATCCATTTGAAGTGCTAAAAGAGAATAGCAATCATTTTAAGATTTCATAATGATATCACTGTATGGGGAGATGTTTAAATATTGTACACATTTATTTAAAATGTAGAATTTGATATGTTAAGTTAAAAAAGTAACACTGACAAAAAAACATAAGAAGCAGGTTTATTTATCAAAATGTATCACAAATAAAAGGACACTGATTGTTGCTTTCCATTAGGATTTATTTGATTTGATTTGATTTATTTTATTTTTGTACATGTAAAAAAAAATAAGACAACACATCATGAGAAGTTTAAGAAAACAACAACAAAACAAAGAATTTCATCCTTTAAAACTTGCTATCTTGATTTACATGTGCCAAAAAAGATTTATGATGGATAAGTTTGAGAAGGCAGGAAAATGAGCAAAGAGGCTCCTTCTGCTGTACATGAATTCTGACAATATGCAATTTAAGACAAGGAAACTTTAAAATGGAGCATGTAACATGTAAGTTAAAAAACTGTCTCACAATAATGACTCTGTATGACCCAAACAAATTACACAAGATAAAAAAACAAACAAACCAACAAAATCTAAACCAGTGTTGTTTTTCCAATAACAGTCACTGTATTTAAAACATTATAGTAGTTGCTGTTTCAAATGTATAAGACAAAAGAAAGAAAGTAAAGAAAAACATTTACAAAAGCTAACAACAAACATTCATATGCTTCATTTAAATCTTATAAATCTGTTTTCTCTATGCTATTAACAATACAAAAGTATTTATTTCCTTTTTTCATTACAAAGACCTTACATATCTCTAATAAAGCTAGAAGAAAAATATTGATATTGGTCACTTGGAATTTGTATAGATTTAAAAAAAAAAAAAAAAAAAACCCTGCAAGATGTTATGTAATATCAGCGGTGCCCCTGGAAAGTTAGATTCTGTTATCTTTTTTTTTGGTACTAGTGAACTCCCAAGGACAAACTGAAACAAACCCTAATAATAAGGTCATCAATTCTGTATGAACACTGTAATCGATGAGAATAATAAGAAACACTCACTTCAAGGTTATTGCCCCTGGGATAAACAAGCACACTGATTTTTTTAGTTTTTTTCTGTTTGTTTGTTTCTTAAGCCTGCCTCTTAGGCCAACAGCTAATTAAAGTGAACTTAGGGTTAAGACAGATCCTCTGTCCTAAAAAAACGAAAGAGAAGACATTGTCTCTCCTGATGCTGATATGCCATGCTCTGCTGGGAGGCGTTCAGTGAGGTAATTAACTTCCCTGACATGTTGTGAATTCACGCCTCTCAGACTAAATGCTGCATGCGCAGATACACTAATTGAAAAATGCCCATTTAGGTTTCAATCTTAAAATGATCCACTTCCAAACATATTTCCATGGTAATATTGCTTATAATCACAGCAATTTTACACTTGGCTGGTGATTGTAATTGCCGTTATCCTCAACAACAAGCACTAATGGTTATTTTTATGCTTACCGCCACCAAAATAAAGCACCTCAAAAACAAATAGATGCTTGAAGAGAGAAAAATAAAAATAATTATCAGTATCTGCAAGGTTAAATAAAACATGGAGCTCTTAACATCGAAATGTCTCCTAAAGCCAATAAAAAAAAATTTTGTGCATTTTGCAGTGCAGTGTTTTGCATTCTTTGGCAATTGTATCTAGATCTAATTTACTCAAGTGGCAACTTGTACTTTCACACATGCTTGTCTTCCAGGTAAAACATGTGCTTTGACTTGAGGGTGAGTGAGTCACTTAAGATAACTAATCTAATTTATATTCTAAGAGAGCTAAACTAGCAATTGAAATGAGGCTGAGATTGATAGTTTGGGTGTCAGTTGGAAAGTTTTTAAATTTCTCCATTTCACATGGTTAAGTGTCCCCATGCCCTGTGATAGACTGGCGACTTGTCCAGGGTGAACCTCTGCCTCTCACCTGTAATGACCTGGGACAGGATCCAGCAGACCCCCGTGTCCCTGCAAATGATAAAACTGGTATAGAAATGGATGGATGGATGGATGGATGGATGGATGGAAGGAAGGAAGGAAGGAAGTGTCCCTGCATTACACACAAATCCCATTTTGGAAGAAGTCATCTGCTTCATGAAAGTAAATTAATGTATTTACAACAAGTGGGAATCACAAACGGAGGCTCTGCAGTTCTACTCTCAGAAAAAGTTGCCCTTCTCTACATTTCATTCAAGATATATAATTTTACGTTGGAGGATTAGGGCCACTGAAGAAAAAATAATTGAATTCTGAGAAAAAAAGTCAGAATTCTGACTTTAATATCAGAATTCTGACTTTTTTCCGAAAGCTAAAACAATAAAATTTAGGGAGGGTATTTTTTTTTTTTCATTTCTAAAAAGAAGTCAGAATTCTGATTTTATCTGATTCTATTTGATCTTCGAATTCTGAGACAAAAGTCACAATTGTGATTTTTTTTTAGAAATGAAAGAAAAAACCGCCATCATTTTTTTTGCTTTGTTTTAAGTTTCTGAAAAAAGTTAAAATTCTGAGATTAAAGTCAGAATTTTGACTTTTTTCTCAGAATTATTTTTTTTTTCTTCAGTAAACTTAATCCTCTTCTGTATCATTTTAATAAGCATAAAATGTATTAAAAATATTTATGATATTTACAATTGTAAACAAAGTCCTAAACCTACTGAAAATTTGTGTCGTATTTTTGCTCTGGATCTCATTACTTTAGTCTTATGTCAAATTAGTTTCATTAGAGTAAAATGGTAACTCATAAATGCACACATGCTTGTCTTCCCGGTGAAACATATTGGCGTGAGCGTGAGCGAGTCACTTAAGATAACTGCACACATTTAAATTCTAAGACAGCTGGAGACAACTTAATACGGCCAATTAGTCTTATTGAAAGGTGGCTGAGATTGATAGTTTGAGTGGCGGTATTTGGCGTTATATTAGTCATCTTTTAGTTGGAAAGGGGGTGGTAGCCTAGTGGCTACAGAGGTGGGATTGGGTCTGGAGGACCCAGGTTCAAGCACTGGAACGGCAACTAAGATGAACAACCTTCGGCCCCTGAGTAAGGCCCAAGTAGTAGTAAAGTTGTTGGGTTGATCCTCAGCTTCCCAAATTCACATACTCAAAAGTCCCCAAACGATTTGGAAAGCTCTCAAAACTTTGCCTAATGATGGTTTTGATAACCTCAAGGCTCAAAGGCTCAAGGTGCATTTGATGCACCTTGGAAGTGGGATGTTAGAAATCAACATAACATCATTAATGTGGCTATTTTCTAAAGAACATTTTCAACAGACATGCTGTTAACTCACCAATATAAAAGCATATTGTTTTTTTAATCAGAACTTTTCTTACTGTTTTTTTTTGGTCAAGGATGCTGGAATTCTCATTTGTTTTTGGAGAGAAAAGATCAAATAATGGATTATTAATGGAGTTTTCATGTTTGAAAACACTTAGTACCCACACTATTCAGCATCAATCTGCTGAAAGCAGCGTTGGCATCTAGCTGGCTGAAATGGTGGCACATCAAGCAAATAAACAGTGGTGTTGTTCTTCTTCAGAGATTAAGATTAAAATCAGGCATAGAATAGTGAAATTAGATGATAGAATCAGTTATTTCAACATGTTTTAAAGAAGATGTCTGGTTCAGGGCCATGACTTTTCTTTTTACATCTCCAAAGTAAAGAAAACAAAAGTAAAACTTGATTTTCAATCGCTGTGTCAAAGTCAAGCTTTTCTTCACCTTTGCTTTGAATATTATAGGGAGTAAGAAAAAGAAATCTGGCTGTGATACATGATGTTCCCTCATGTTATCTCACAGGAGAAGGCGGAGTGATGCGGAGCTCTGATAAACCAGTATTGTTGTAATAATGTCATGTAACAATAACATTATGCAACATTACTGTTCAGTGTGATAAATATTGCTTCTGTCATTGGGCTAAAGGCAGGACAGGAAGCTCATTGTTTATACTTCATTTATGTAAAAAAATTCTGTCCTTTCAGCAGATGGAGGATGATGGTCAAGAGAGCAGTGAACAAGAAAGAAGGGGGAACAGAAAAAAGTTACAAAAAAGAAAGTGAGGGCAGTACAGCGTAGTATTTGTCAGACAACTCATTGCAAAGGAAATATACTTTTTTTGACTGTTGTGATTTTTTATTAACAGTTTTCAGGGCTGTAATACAAAGGTAGCATCATTTCAATAGTTGGATGATTGTGGCGTAGTAATGAATAAAAACTGTCAATGAGATATTGTGGCAGAGTGGAGGAGCTGCAGCCACTCAGGCTGACGGGACACAGGTGCGCGTGTCCTATCCACCTCTCCACCCTGCCACACACCCCCAACGCCAACCTCGAGCCGAGGTCTGTCCGTCCGGCCGAGCCCACCCCCCCCCCCCCGCCCCCTTGGAGCGGGAGAGGAAGCCCGGAACCCTCCGGGCCTTCCTGGTCGGGGGGACGTCCCCGGCGTCGGCCTGACCAGCGCAACGGTCGCGGGGGTTGCCCCCGGCGTCGGCCCGCCCGCCGTGGAAGACGCTCTCGGGGCCGGGCCCATGGTGGCCTCGGGCCACCCGGTGCGTCCAGGACCACCTCCTCCTTCGTGACGCGGGCCCGCGCCAGCTGCCGGTCCGCCTTCGGGGCCGCCTCCTCCTCCTCCGCGACGAGCCCTGCGCGGGCTGCTGGTCTGCCCCCGTCTCCGCGGGACCCGCCGTCGCTGGCGGCTGCGCCTCCGCAGCCGCTGACTCCATCCCAGGAGCCGTCGCCTGGCGGCCCGCAGCTTCTGCCTCCCGGCCTCTAAGCTGTGGCACCACCAGCGCTGCCGCGGCGAGCCTCAGGCGGGGTGCAGGGGTGGGTCCCTCCGCGGGTCCCGCCGCCTCGGGAGCCGTCGCTTGGCGGCCCGCAGCTTTTCCGACCCGGCCTGTCAGCTGCGGCGCCGCCCGCTCCTCCCGCGCTGCTGACGCAGGGCCGGGTCTCCCCGCGGCCACAAGCGCTTCCATTGCGGCCAGCTGCCGCTCACCCTGGTCGCGGAACATGGCTGTCATGCCCGCCATGGCCTGGGCGAGCGCGTCCAGGGCCCGCTCCATGCCTCTCTTGTTCGTCCTTCGAAGCCCCACGTTGGGCGCCAGATGTGGCAGGGCGAGTGCCACGGGGGCCCGACCGAAGGACGGAGAGACACAGAGTTTCGTGCAGAACCGTTTATTTAATAATCACCCACACACAGTGCACAAGCACCTCCGCATGACAGCAGCTCCGACCTCTCTTCTGCTGTCCAGCTCCGCCTTATAAGGCAGGCAGGGTGGAGAGATCCACTCAGGCGGATGGGACACAGGTGCGCGTGTCCTATCCACCTCTCCACCCTGCCACAGATATATTTTAGGAGGCCCCAGGAATCATTGCGGTTCATTTGTGTGTTGTGAAAAATGAAAGATAAACGTATGAGCTGCTCTCAGTTGTTTTCAACCAAATACTGCATACATATGTTAAGCACTGAAAGAAGATGAAAATTAATTATATGCATTCGTATATCGTTATTGTTAAGTTTGCTCTGGATGTCATAATTTCACTCTCATGTCACATTAGTTTCATCACTAAAGTGGCCAATAAAAAATCATTTAGTGCATTTTACAGTGTATTTTTTGACAATTTGCTCTGGATCTCATTAATTCAAGTGGCATACTGTCACACATGCTTGGCTTCCAGGTAAAACGTGTACATTGACGTGTGTGGGAGTGATTCACTTACGATAACTGAGCAGACCTAAATTCTGAAAGGTAGCTGAGATTCATAGTTTGGGTGGCTGTATTTGTCGATATATTACTCTTCTTTTAGTTTGAATGTTGTTAAATTGATCCCCAGCTTCCCAATTTTAGATGATAAATGTCACCCTGTTGCCTGCCAATCCTGTTTTAGATTAAGATATCTGTTACACACATGTAAATTAATGTTTTCTGCACCGGTAGCTGAGACAGTATAGATCATAAATGGTTTGTGTAATGTAAATAACATGGTATCATAGCAACAATGTCATGAAACCTTTATTTTGTTTGAATAGAATAGCTGGGTTTTTTGTGTATACTGGGCTAAGGGCAGGACAGGAAGCTCATTATCTATGTTATGTGTCTACGGTATAGAGAGCCATCTTTTTAGCGGACAGAAAAGATGGAATAGAACCAAGCAATCACAGGAAGAACATGCAAAATCCCTGCAGAAACCCTGAATGAAACTCAAACCAGGAAGATTCTATTTGTGAGGCAACAGGAGATTACAGTGACATTACAGTAGTTCAGATTGTTTTGCCTGGATGGGGATCACCTGGTGCTGCACTGCTAATAGCATTAATAAAATAAAAATGTAGCAATTATCTAATGTAATTAAAAACTAGTGAGTATGTTATCGGTCAATGACGTCCATTCAGTGTAAAAAATTACAATCTAACAGTCTATCAACACCTCACAGATTGCTTACATGTAGCTATAGCCTATAGGTAACATTGTATTAAAAGGAGCAGAAAAAGAAGAGATTTCTTCCATTTCTGAAGCTCTGCAAATAGTACTGAATAATCAGAAGCATACATTTTTATATAACACTGATAATGTAGGTCTTATGAATCATGTGGACCATAACAACCACATTTGATCATCTTCTTATTCTCTTAAATGCTTAAAAGGAACCCTGGCTATTAAGACATGTAGTCCCTAATTAGCCACAATTGTTCTCTTATACTAAAATATGTTGTTAGAAACACATAAAATAATCTAATTGCTTTAAAAATCTACAATGTTTATCACATATTTTGACCTGCGGGAGGCGCCATGTTTTACCTGCGCAATGCATTCTGGGGGCGATGACGTAGAGCAGTGGCTCTGGGAAGATAAGCCGCGTTAGTTTAACTGGGACAGGTATCTAAAACATAGATGAGCAGCCCTCTCCCGGCCGTGGAGGCTGACGAGGGAGCCCATAAGACGTCTCGGTTCAGGCAAACTGGATCAAAGTTCTGTGATGCACGGGAGATCTGCAAAAATGATCAATGTCGTGCGCATCTTACCAGTGCATTAGGCTCCTGCGTAGACGGCGTAGCCTACGCCATAGCCTGCGTAGCCTACGCCGTAGCCTGCGTAGCCGGGGCTTTAGAGCCTGCAGCGCACCGCCACCCGCTCTCCGCTCTCGCCGCCGCCGGGATGAAGACGCCGGGGCAGGATGCACGTTTTGGTGGGCTTAGCCCACCCCTGCCCCCCCCTAAAACCGGCCTCGGTGCTGGGTGATGACAGACCAGAGGCTGAGGGGACTGGCCCGGGACTTTGACGAAACGGGAGGCGCAGACTTCGCTTCAAATAGGCAAGAACATCTTTATTTAATTTAATGACGCCAGATCTGGCTGGGGTTTTTATTGTAGCATCGGCTATCTGCTAATTGAAACGTGTGGTCGGTTAGTCTATCTGAGTTTTATGGTGTTTTTATAGTTCATGCTTTATGGTGCGGCACTTTTTTTTTTTTTTTTTTTTTACTTTTTTGTAGGTGCGCCGTCACCTTAATGTTTAGCTGTGTTTTGATCTGTGTTTCTGGTGTGCCGTCACCTGTTTAGCTGTGTTTTCATCTGTTTCTGGGTGTCAAAACAGTGTACGGGGGTTAGCAGGAGCCACCATCTGACGTCACTACCCAGAATGTAAACAACAATGGCGACCTACATGTTAAATTATATTTTCAAATTTTATAAAAACGAAGAAATCAAAAAGGTTTTTTATATCACATTGTTATAATTGATACCAACATTTATCTTTTAAGACCTACATGTCTTAATAGCCAGGGTTCCTTTTAACAGATTCATTTGAGTTTGACTTCTAATATTTCGTCCTTTCTTGCTTCTGCGGATGTAAAGGAACAAAGATAACAGCAGTATAATGATATAATCCAGCAGAAAACCAGCACAGATAATATAATGGGGTTCATGATTAGAATTAGTTACTTGAAAAAGGCCCCAGAAGCCTACTTTCTATCCATGCTTCCAGGAGTGATCAGTGCGATGTCTTAATAATACACCACAGAGCTTCGGTTTCTTAATGGCCGAAGTATCTGTTTTCGTCTCTTCCTTTCTTCCATTAATCTCTGGGTTTGATATAAACAAGGTCCATTAATAAATTCACATGTATTTACCAATGAGAATTAAAATATTTTGATCAGAATCAGATGAAATTGTGGTTGTATGATGACACATGTAACGTTCTCTAGTTGTTAGCAGTTAATGGTTAGTATTCATTATGTTAATGAACACAAGCAATCATACCACTGGGGGTTGGTTTAAAGTAAGAAGTAGAAAAAGAAGCCGCAACACATTTTGTTGGACCATCCTTTAGTTTTGAATACGCTTTGCGATGGTTGTGGCAATGTTTTGACAGCATGGAGGATTGGTGGTTAGCATTACAGTTTCACAGCCAGAAGGTTTCTGGTTTGAAGCAGAGCATATAAGTGTAGAGTTTGCAGGCTCTCTCCGTGCTTGGAATGGGGATGTAAAGTCTTCGCCAGAAGACACCAAAGATTTTAGTGGGGTTAAGATCTAGACTCTGTGGTGGTCAATCAATGTGTAAAAATGGTCTCTTGTGCTCTCTCAAAATTACAGCTGAATTAATTTTGGCATTGGGAGCCATTTTAGAACATGAATGTGCCGTTAAGTGTGTGTGTGTGTGTGTGTGTGTGTGTGTGTGTGTGTGTGTGTGTGTGTGTGTGGGAGGGGGGGGGTCCGGGTCAATCAGTGTAAAGCCTGGTCATTTAATACATTTAGTTTGTTCTTTTTGCGGGGCATCATCAACTGAAGCGACCTCAGATCATGACACTGCCCCCACAGGCTTTGTGAATGGCATTGGGCATGATGTGATCTGAGTAATGATTTCCTTTGATTGTATTTTCTCAAATGCTGAAATGATTTCTGACCAGTCATTTCAGATTTATTAGGGCCCGAGCACTGACAGTGCGAAGGCCCTATTGTATCTGTAGGAATTTTTCTCGTTTTTATCCTTGTTTTTCTTCCGACGAAATGAGGGCCTTTTTTTGTCCCCCTAAACGTGCCCCAAAAGTCACCAAATTTTGCATGCAAGCCAGGCCTGGCGAAATATTTGATATTTAATGGTTTGCATTAATGGGCGTGGCCTAATGGCTCAGCGCCCCCTAGAAAACTTTGTGCCTCAAGCCCCACAATACGGTTTGACGTACATGCACGAAAATCGGTACACACTTGTATCATGTCAAAACTTAAAGAAAAGTCTCTTGGCGCCATGGCCAAAACCGAACAGGAAGTCGGCCATTTTGAATTAATCGCGTAATTTTGGCGCAATTTATGCCATTCCTTCGGCCGTTACTGCGGCCCAAACCGTAATGTGCACCCAGGTGTGTTATACATCAAAATGTGTGTCTCAATCCTGCGACGATGGGAATTACTTTCCTCAGTCAAAAGCGTTACCGTGGCGACGATAGACGCCAAAAATGCGCGCCCCACCTTCATCTGATTGGTCCATATTTGATAGTTCCTACTTTCTGCCATAACGTTTGAATGGTTTGACATAAAGAGACGTGGGTGGTGTCATCGGACTCGGTTTTGAGTCCTTGAACATAATTGGTGCAAATTAGCCCCGCTCCTTCTTCTGATTGGTCGATATTTGATAGTCCCTATTTTCTGCCATAACTTTTGAATGGTTTGACATAGAGAGTTGTGGGTGGTGTCATCGGACTCGGTTTTGAGTCCTTGAACATAATTGGTGCAAATTAGCCCCGCCCCTTCTTCTGATTGTTCATATTTGATAGTTACTATTTTCTGCCATAACCTTTGAATTGTATGACATACAGAGTCGTGGGTGGTGTCATCGGACTCGGTTTTGACTCCTTCACCTTAATTGGTGCAAATTATCCCCGCCCCTTCTACTGATTGGTCGATATTTGATAGTCCCTATTTTCTGCCATAACTTTTGAATGGTTTGACATAGAGAGTTGTGGGTGGTGTCATCTGTCTCAGTTTTGAGTACTTGACCTTCATTGGCATGAATTAACCTTGCCCCTTCTTCTGATTGTTCATAATTGATAGTTACTATTTTCTGCCATAACCTTTGAATTGTATGACATACAGAGTCGTGGGTGGTGTCATCGGACTCGGTTTTGACTCCTTCACCTTAATTGGTGCAAATTATTCCCGCCCCTTCTACTGATTGGTCGATATTTGATAGTCCCTATTTTCTGCCACAAATTTTGAATGGTTTGACATAAAGAGTCATGGGTGGTGTTATCAGACTTAGTTCTGAGTCCTTGACCTTTATTGCTTGCAGCTTTAATTTCTTATTACATTTTTTCATCACAGATAATGCTTCATCACTATCCTTCAAGGTTTAAGGCAGGGCAAGGGAAGGCAAGTTCATTTATACAGCACAATTCAACACAAGGTCATTCAAAGTGCTTTACATCAACATTAAAAGCGGCAAGACACAATTAAACAGTAAATAACAAATACAATGAAATAAAATGATAAGAAAAGAGGTAAAGTAATAAAAAGCACAAGTTGTTAAAACATAAGGGCAGTACAGTACAGCAGGTAAGTATTTAATTAAACAGTAATGTTTTTAGGCCTGATTTAAAGGAGCTGACAGTTTCAGCAGACCTCAGGTCTACAGGAAGTTTGTTCCACCGGTGAGGAGCAGAATAACTGAACGCTGCCTCACCTTGCTTTGTTCTTGTTCATGGGACACACAACAAATAGTAGAGAACTAACAGATCCAGCATGTATTTTGGTCCAAGACCATTCAGGTCTTTGTAGACCAGCAGTAAGATTTTAAACTCTATCCTTTGACTCACTGGAAGCCAGTGTAGTGATTTCATGACCGGTGTAATGTGGTCCAGTTTCCTGGTGTTTGTAAGGACTCTGGCGGCAGTGTTCTGGATCAGCTGCAGCTGCCTGATAGATTTCTTGTTAAGGCCTGTAAAGATGCCATTGCAAAAATCCAACCTACTGAAAATGAATGCATGAATACATTTTTCCTTGTCTTGTTTAGACAGAAACCCCTTCATTCTAGCAATGTTTGTCAGGTGGTAATAGGCAGATTTAGTGATACACTTTAGATGGCTGTGGAAGTTCAGGTCTGAATCAATAATTACACCAAGATTCGGTGTATTTCAGCGTCCTCACCAGAGCGTTGTCTTATCGGTTGTTTTGGAACATCCTGCCTCTTGTTCTTGACGGGGGCTGCCATATGGTCGCTCTTTTCAAATTGTAGATGATATTTTCATTCATAAGGCCTTGTTTGGTTTGTGACTTAGTGTCACTTCATGGCATTTGAAAATAATGTGTTGCTTCAAAGACATTAAAAGAGTGTTGCTCTGAGAATAATCCACCCAAGTACACACAATAACTGTAATGGGAAGCATTATAGCAATCATGTTTTAAAAGCACTTGTTTTCACCCTAACTTTGTAAATATAATTTTCTTATGATGGTTTATTATATTGTGCTGACCCAGGTGAGTTGTGTGCCTTCTACTTTTTTTGAGAACATTTCATGATTAAATCCTTGAAAGTAAATCCTTGAAAGTACATGCAATATATATTGAAAGAAATAGATATCTCTGGCAGAGAGCATCCATCATCCGGGAAATGATGTTTCCATAATTCCTTGTTTCATGAAAAGGATGAATATTTAGATCAAATTTTAAAAGGGATAGGTCCTGTGACCCTGAAGAGGGTGTAGAGAATGGATGGGTTGGTACATGGATGCAGTGGCAGATCTAGACTATGTTACATGGGGGGACAAAGGGGTGGTAGGGGTCTAGACAGGGTGGCATGGGACACCATCAGCGCAGTATAGGAAATTCTAATGTTAAAGGAGCATGAGGCAGGATTGAGGCAGGATTTATGAAAAAAAATGCGTATACGTTTTAAGTTTTCTAGTAGTAATGTCAGATGAAGCGTTCCAAACCAAAAGAATGAGCCCTCTAGTGTATCTCTCCGTTGCCTTGAACAGGCTGTGTGCTGCAAAATGTGCTGCAATTCGAGCCTCATGCTCCTTTAATGTAAACTTTTTTTGCTGCTCCTTGGAGGGTTTTGGGGAACGTCTTTAAATTAGATTGCACTGGTGCATCCCTATGGAAGAGTATCAGGGCCACTGAAGAAAACATTCTGAGAAAAAAGTCAGAATACTGACTTTAATCTCAGAATTATCTTTTTCAGTGGCCCTGATACTCTTCCGTAAATACGTTTTGCACCTTGATATGTCTGGGAAAAAAATCATGAAAAAAACATAGTGACAAATAAAATGACCAAATGCAGCCAACACTGTTTCTCTACCACAGGATGTGGTTAATTGCAATCAGAGATCAAATAAGATGAATTGCAAAGCTTCACACATCTAACCTTAAAACAAAGGATTTTCCTTAAAGCACATTATTGTCTTCATCCCTCCCACCACTGTCTTCTTGTTCGTCTTCTTCCTCACTTTGTTGCTGCTGTTCCTCCCTCGGTGGCCCTCCTCACATCTGAACCTCCTGAATTCTCTTCCATTCTCTTTTCTTCATTTGCTTCTCCTGGTTAGACCCTCCAGGAATCCGCGATTCCGTGATCGCGGAATTTTTCGCGGATTTCACGGCTGTCCGTGGATTTACAGACCTTCCGTGGATTTCAATGTCTGGTGCAGAAAAATCACTTTTACTGGGGTTAATATTGCATATGTCCGCGCTGAATATGCGAATTATGCGGGGCTCGCTTGATTTCACCGCATCATCGCCGACATTTTCGCATAAAGTTTTGGAAAAAGGGGGGAGTGTTGTGAGTGACATATCGGGACGCCCGGTCGCGAAGTGCGGGACCCGCCCGGGGACCTCCGCACCCCTCGCAGAAACTGCCACCCCCCAAACAGCAGCTCTCACCCGCGGGGGTGAGAGGAAAAAGAGAGTGCCGCTTGCGCGGTGGGCGCGGCTGCCGGTGGACTCAGGATCTGCGCTGACCGCGCACCACTGCGCCTGCGAGGGCCGGCGGAGGCGGACACACGTTGGGGGATAGTGGCGGCGGACGCGTGAGGGGGGGTGACGGAGCTCTGTCTCGTCCCCCTCGTCGCGCCGGTGCGCCCGGCAATCACCTGTTTTCCAATGTTTTCTTACAGGAGATGAAGCCTTGACGCTGAAATTCAGCACTTACATGGCAACAAAAGAATTCTCTTTTCTGATTGGCCGATAGGTTGGTAACAGCTTCTCCAAACAGCTGGTCTGACCTGTGAGCGCTCAGCGCACTGCAGCGTCATCTGCCTTTGACTCGTACATGGGCTGTTGGACTTACTGTGTGGTGAAGTTCATGATTTCTCAGCGTGAGAAATGCTGTGGTGTGAGCATGTAAACTTGTTGATTGAGACTTAAGAGCCAGCTGCGATACAAAAACAATTTAGACATAACAGCCTGTTTTGGCAGGCGATTAACTGATGTAGGATAGTGAACTACTGAACAGTTGCCTTTGGATGTTTGTTCCTGGTTTAAAATATAACTTGGTTAAATAAATGTAACTTGACTTGTACTAAAAATAAGTGAAAACATCACCTGTGGGCTGTGGAAGCTTATTTAGCCAACAGACATTTGCCAGTTTACTCTCTCCAATGCTGCCACGTCCTCTCATCGGCACAGCACATGGCTGGAGGTCCATCACACAGACTAAAGGTCAAAGATGATCTTTTATAGTTAAAAAAATATATAATTTCATGCCTTATTTCAATGCATTTTGGAGCCTTTGAGCAGAGTAGTCAGAGTAGCATTAAAATGAGGGGGGCAACAGGGGGGGCACGGCTCTTGAGATCCGCCCCTGCATGGATGGATTCAAATTTGTAAGAAAAAAAAAGAAGTGTTGGTTAAAAATCAGTGCTGATGTGTAGCTATGAATTAATAGTTTGTTTCAATTGTGTGACTGCCTTTGGAAAAATACACTCATTGTTCATGAAGAAAAGAGAGCTTGTTTTCGTATAAGGTTTGTGGCAGCTTTGGAAAATGTATGCCTGAAAAGTTGCTGGACTGATTGCTTAAGAGTCTGCAGATGACAGCAAGACTTGGTAAAAAGCAGTGCTTCTAAATACTTCTGGTATCAGTGAAAGGTACCAACACTTGGGAAATATAAACTTCTCAGAATGTAATCAAAGTGACGCTTGATCGCCCTCAAAACACGCTTAATATTCACAAATTTGAGCGCTCAGTCACATATGAAGGTGCAAAGACAACACATTAATAGTTGTATTGGCATATATTCTCAGTAGGGAGAGCAAGGTTATTAAAACGATTATTAATGGAAAAGATCACTATCGTTGCATTGCTCACAGAAGCATGCTTTCATATTATTTTTGTCAATTTTGGCCATCTGGATTAATGTCTGACAGTTAAATGACTGCAGGCTTCCTTGTGGTGTTTACAAAGGATTGCAAGTGACTGCCAGCCAGTTAATAAGAAGATAATGAACATTAGTCTCAACAACGGTCCTGTATGAGCTCGACATACTTTAACATTCCCAAAGTGTGACTGGAAGAGCAAAGATAGGATGACTTTGTCCATCGTGGATGTTTCTGTCTTAAAAACTGTCAAGCTGGTTTCCAACTGATGTTCATCAAACACGCTACACGGGCGGTTCCATTTTAAAAAGTTGAATTCAAGTAAACCACAGACTGCTACATGCTGGCACCAGAAACAGTAACATTCACACCTATTATAGATATTAATGTCTCTACTGTTATTATTTTAAATGCTGTATTACTGTGTTTTGTTTTAAAGAATATAGCACAATAATATAACAGTAGAATTTATGTAATTTATTTTATTTATCAGCATACAATATCTTTACAAAGGGTTAGTGAAATTAATAATAATCAAAAATGAAATGTCATATTATATTATCATATCATATATCATATATCATATATATATATATAAAAAGAAATGAAATAAAGTCCAACGGATAAATGATAATTGTCCCACGTTATGAATGCATTAACTTATTTCTAATGTAAAAGAGGTTCATTTTAACTCTAAATTAAAATGACTGTGACTACAGTAAGATATAAGTGGAAAGGAAATTATGAATATGCCATAAAATGACAACATTCCTCACTGTAACAGCAACAGAAAATATCTCTGTGCATACAAAAATCATTCCCCTGCATCCAACAAACTCAGCAATCATAAAACTGACATACAACAGCAGGTGGATGCATAAGAGTTAAATATAAAGCGTATTAGTACAGTAGCACAGGCTTCAGTGAATCATTTTTAATTAGATTGAACAACTCTTAACTTGAACATGAGGCAGCCAGTGTTAGGCAGGTTGTAGTTGTACAATTGTTACTAATAAGATATTAAGGAATTGCAAAAAAAAAACAATTTTTCTCATCTCTGCTCTCGTTTCTTCTTCATCCTCCCAATCTTCATTTAAAACTTTGAAGCCAACCTGACTTGTTTCGAACTCCCCCTGTGCATGTTGTCATTACATAACTTAAAAACACAGCTTCACTGCACTGCCAGTGAGTTCTGGCAGCCCAAGAGAGGTATTACTTTGGTTAGTAATAATCAAAGTAATACCCCCCCAGCCCCCACCCACCCACATTACAGTGGTTAGTGATGACGGCGCTGCCAAAACCAGACATATATTCTTGAAGAGTCGCTTGAATTTGGACTTGAAGAGAATGCATTGCTGCTTTAAGAAAACCAGTCTGAATTACATGTAGGGTCGGCTTTTTACATATTGGAAACTGATTTATCAAAGCCTCATTATGTATGCCATGCGTTGAAAAAAATTTGGCTCTGCAATTGAAATAGCCACTGATTCCCTGAGAATACAGTAATCCCTAATTTTTCGCGGGGGTTACGTTCCAAAAATAACCCTGATAAGTTAAATCTGCGAAGTAGCAACCTTTTCTTTTTTTAGGGCCCGAGCACTTACAGTGCGAAGGCCCTATTGTAAATGTAGGAATTTTCCTTTTTTTTTTTCCTTTTCCTTTTTATTTTTCCGACGAAAGGACGGCCTTTTTGCCCCCCTAAACGTGCCCCAAAAGTCACCAAATTTTGAACGCAAGCCAGGCCTGGCAAAAAATTTGATATTTAATGGTTTGCATTAATGGGCGTTGAACATTTTGAATTAATCGCGTAATTTTGGCACAGTTTATGCCATTCCTTCGACAGTTAATATGGCCCGGGGTGCAACTTGCACCCAGGTGTGTTATACATCAAAATGTTCGTCTCCAACCTGCGACGACGCGCATTACTTTTCTCTTTCAAAAGCGTTACCGTGGCAACAATAGACGCCAAAAAGTGCGCCCCCCCCCCCCCATCATCTGATTGGTCCATATTTGATAGTTCCCAAAAGTCACCAAATTTTGCACCAAGCCAGGCCTGGTGATAAATTTGATATTTCATGGTTTGCATTAATGGGCGTGGCCTAATGGCTCAACAGCGCCCCCTAGAAAACTTTGTGCCACAATACGGTTTGACATACATGCACGAAAATCGGTACACTCCTGTATCATTTCGCAAATTAACGAAAAGTCTCTTGGCGCCATAGCCGAAACCGAACAGGAAGTCGGCCATTTTGAATTAATCGTGTCATTTTGGCGAAATTTATGCCATTTCTTCAGCCGCTTCTTCGCCCGAACTGTAACGTGCACCCAGGTGTGTTATACATCAAATGTGCGTCTCCATCTTGCGACGACGCGCATTAATTTTCAGTCAAAAGCGTTACCGTGGGGACGCTGGACACCAAAAAGCGCGCCCCCACTTCATCTGGTTGGTCCATATTTGATAGTTCCTACTTTCTGCCATAACTTTTGAATGGTGTGATATAAAGAGTCATGGGTGGTGTCGTCTGACTCGGTATTGAGTACTTGACCTTCATTGGCATGAATTAGCCCCGCCTCTTCTTCTGATTGGTTGATATGTGATAGTTCCTATATTCTGCCATAAGTTTTGAATGGTTTGACAAAAAGACTCGTGGGTGGTGTCATCGGACTCTGTATTGAGTACTTGACCTTCATTGGCCTTAATTAGCCCCGCCCCTTCTTCTGATTGGTCAATATTTGATAGTCCCTATTTTCTACTATAACTTTTGAATGGTTTGACATAGAGAGTCGTGGGTGGTGTCATCAAACTCGGTTTTGAGTATTTGACCTTCATTGGCATTAATTAGCCCCGCCCCTTTTTCTGGTTGGTCGATATTTTATACTGTAGATCCTATTTTCTGCAATAACTTTTGAATGGTTTGACATAAAGACTCGTGGATGGTGTCATCGGACATGGTTTTGAGTCCTTGACCATAATTGGTGCAAATTAGCCCCGCCCCTTCTTCAAAAAGGTGAGTTCTCTGTTTCATTTACTTATTTTTCAGCTGAAGCTTAACAATAAGTCCAAACAGAAAATCCTTCCCTACAAATGCTGTACAGTCCTTTGGCTTTACTTTTGTTATTTTGTAGCTGAAAAAAAGGGAACAAGATTGAAACTAGCTTTCTTCTCTTTACCTAGTGATCCATGTTTATTCATGAAGAAACACACCAGGTGAAACGAGTCAAAGGTTGGTACTGTTGGTGGTGTCAGAACAGCACGGCGGCTGGTTCAGCCTCAGCAGAGCAACTGCTTTGACGTCCGGGGAGCGGAGACGGCTCAGTACAATTTTTCTGTGCTTTTGCGGTGCTCTGCATGCTGGCAAGGTTACAGCACTTAATTGTCTTCTGTAGTCCTGCAGGTGAAACAAAATTGAGATATAATAGTTTTTTTAATTCTTCTTAGTTTACCACAGATGCCATTTCATTCTGACGTCTGTGATATTCATCCCTTTTATACTTAACATCTCAAAATATTTAAACATCCAGTTTATGTGCTGGATAATAAATATTGGCTTCTCTAAATTTGTTTCTGGAAATAAGGTCCCAAATGTCACCCTAATATGATTATAGAATAAAGCATTCAATTTTTCAGGAACTGCCAGTTAAATTGCTGCTACTTTCTACCACATGGAGAATCATATCTGCTATTTTGAAAAAATTACACCAATCAAGGAATGTTATATTTGCAGGAATACCCGACTGGTTTTTGCAATAAGTTAATACTCGAGATAGGAAAAGCAACTATATCTCCTGATGTGTTAGCATGTACAAGCACAGGACGTTTAACATTGCTGTCATTGATCAAACACACACCTCGCCTGGCTACAGAATATAACTCCACCCTGCAAGCAATCTCTGTCTGATACTGAAATCATTCCAAGTTATGGTAAATGTATAGGGTTTTTCTTTTTTCAACAATATTTGTTACTAAACATAAACTGGGATGTCAGGAGTAAAAGATAAATGCTCACGGTCATGGTCTCCGGGCTGCGAGCAGAAATCACTGGTGTCCCACTCATAATTCTCATCTACGGAGGGCTTTCTCCTAAAACAATCAGAACATATTACTTAATATCAGATACAGACAGTTGATATGTTAAACACACTTTCATAAAGTCAGGAATAAAGTTGCAACTGAAAGTTTGCATACAGACTGTAAAGTTGAGGAAACCTAAGCTGTTTTGGGTCAAGCAGAATAATCAGAAAGACAAATAGACTTTATGGAAAGAAAAAAAAAACATTCTCAAAGGTCGGATGTGTACACTAGGTTAGTATTCCATGGGAATTTCTTTCAATGTGTTTTAACTTTAATTTGAGCTTGTTTTATTGCCGTCCACAAGTTTCCCACAATACATGTTATAATTTAATTTTGGTTAAGCTTTGTTAAAGAATTAGGTTTTTGTGCATTCTTGCTTACACATTCCTTTTAAATCAGGGTTAAAATCTACTGTTTACTGAAGCGTACTCTTAAATTAAATACGTACCTGCTGTACTCTACTGCCCTTACTTTTTAACAACTTGTGCAACTTTATTATTTTACCTCTTTTCTTATCATTTTATTTCATTTTACTTGTTATTTACTGTTTAATTGTGTCTTGCCGCTTTTAATGTTGATGTAAAGCACTTTGAATTACCTCGTGTTGAATTGTGCTATACAAATAAACCTGCCTTGCCTTGCCTTTTCAGTGCTGCTGACAAACTTTCTTTAGGATTGGAGTGAAAGCTTTGGGAGGGTCAATCCAATACTTTATTTTTGAAAAAAAAACAAATATTTTAAAGTATGTTTGGGTTTATTGTCTGAAAGATCCTCATTTTCGTTTGTCTGGTGCACCATAAGAAAACCAGTGAACCGAATCAAATGTTAATATAAGTTTTTATTATATCATGCACAATGTTTTCCAGCCGGAGGTACACTCTTCTCAAACCACAGAGCTAGGAGAGAAATGCACACTGTGGTCATCAATCCAGTCATATTTATACTGAAAAAGGGAGGTGTTTTGTACGTTATAGGAGCTGATGTTGAACCTTATCTGTTGAACCTTATCTGGGAGGCCAAATGCAGGAAAAGAAACTTAAACATATCACACTTTCAGCCATATATTTTCTGTTGTCTATCTCTAATCCGACATGCCAACCCTGCAAAGATCTACGAGAACCAAAACCCAGAGAAAAACAGGAGGGGACCCATCAATCTTAAACATCCGTTCCTCTTCACCGTCCTCACCTCATACTTTTAACAATTTCCTAAAAGCTTAACATGTCCATTTTGAAGCTCGGTCCATGCCCAAGCGTCATCTTCTTAACTAATGTCTTGAAGTTTCCGTCATCATTTTCTGACACACAATTTTCTTTCCCAAAGATGCCATCTATTTCATTTTGAATTTAACTAATGATTAAGATTCATAACTACAAACACAAAAAATCACACAAAAACTCTCAAGTACTTTTTGGTACTGTTATGATTTCTTTAGGTTAAACAAGAAAGCATAGGATTATCTCAAACTACATATGAAGCTCCATGAGTGTCTTTGACCAAACCTAGACTTCCTACCTTTGGCGTCGTTCCTCTTGGTTACTGTGCCTCTCCACTGAGCCCGTCTGGGGGTCCAATACAGTCTCAGGTGAGATGATGAGGGTTGGGGAAAGTTGACACAATGAAAGGCGCCCGTTAGCAGTTTCCATGCTGCCTCGGCCACTGCTGGCATAACTGCTGTAGCTGCCACTCAACTCTGATGCTTCCTCGTGGTCTCCTGCCTCCACCTCCAGTGCCTCTAGGTCATTGTTGTCAGGGGGTACGAATACAGAAACGTCCTTGTCTATGTAACTTGTGTCTCTGTTTGTGGCACCACTGGCGGAGAAGGACACGTGTCCTTTTGGCTCGTAGTGGCAAGGCACGTCAGGATGTGGTAGTGGACTGCTCCTTGGAGATAAATGATCCACAGGAGGAGAGGAATGGAGAGTAGCTGGGTTAGATGTCCCAGAATTTTTAGGATGTTTGGACAGCTTTCTGGCCAGAGAGATTTGGGGTTTCCAGAACAGAGAATGAGGATGACAAGATGATGCATCAGAACCGTTTTCCTGACTGAGAGAGTCTACCCATGCATCTGGTGCCAGAAAAGAGTTCTGCTTCAGTCGCCTCAAGTCTAGGCTCTGACTTCGCTGTTTTGAGTTCCTGATGTTTGAGCCTTGGCTCGCAGCTCTCCATCGCTCTTGTTCAGAAGGTTGTGGATAATGTAGGACCTTATCAATGTTGTCCACAGAAGCAAGACTATGGCAGTTTAAGTTTGTGCTCCCGTTTGTATCTTCAAGCTGCCTTTTACGAACCAATGTGCATCCGTGCTGGACATGAGAGGCAATTCTGTGGTGCAGCATGGGCTTTTTAGGCTGCATCATGAAAAACTCAGAGTTTGGCTCATCTACACTCATCTCTACACTCAAGTCTTCCTCAGGAGACTCAGGGGATGCCGCTTCCAATCTTGAAGAGTCTCTGAGGTCATCAAGAGTCAAATTACATCTTTCTTTGTATTGATTGCATTGGAAAGATGTTGAAAAACTGCCGTGGTTCAGATGTTTCTGTCTTTGTCCTTCAGAGTGTGAATCATTCATTTGAATCTCTAAAACTGTGGAGTGTGTTGCGTTATCATAGTCCTTTGGTACTCCCTCTGCTCTTTCATGTCCTTGATACTTTGATGATAGATGTGGGAGTGTTAAACAGTCTTTAGAAAGATTGTCTGCATCCTTGCATTGAAAAATGGGTGGAGAAGGATGATTGTCAGACTTAAAACAGGAGGCCGTTGAAGGTGTAGATGTACTGAGATGATTCCTGGATGGAATCAGAGTTGGCTGAGAAACAAAAGGATGAGCTTCCCAATGGACAGAAGATGATAAGAAATGCCTCGGTGACAGATGGGAGCTCTCCTTGAAACCATGGCGATACCCATGTGGCAAGGTCCTGCTTTTGCATTCCCATCCAAGATCCTTAACCCTCTCCTTCCTTCGTGGTATGTCTACTTGCTCCTGCTTTGTTTCTCTCACAGAGTTTCTCTCCAGTGTGTACCTTTGGAGTTTCCTCTCAAGCTCTTCTCTCTCCTGAGCCAGTTTCAGGCAACGATTCAGGTTCCCCCTCTCTCGGTCATGTTCCATCTGGAGTACCAGATTGCTTGCCGTTGTAGATTGCTGACCCAGGCTGGACTTGATATGTGGGAGTACTGGAAACGCTGGAGTCATTTCTCTATTGTGATGACGCATGGTGTCGAGACTACTGTTGGAGCACAGGCTGCGGA
The DNA here is from genome assembly GCF_033807715.1 of Cololabis saira. Taxonomy (NCBI): domain Eukaryota; kingdom Metazoa; phylum Chordata; class Actinopteri; order Beloniformes; family Belonidae; genus Cololabis; species Cololabis saira. The sequence goes on from NC_084597.1 coordinate 37,522,229, forward strand.
GGTCAGGAAAGCCACAGTAACTTCCCTTCTCACATTCACCATGTGGAGTGTGTCGGGGTAGGAACCGGTCCATGTCACACATCTGACTTGTGGAATCATCTTCTAGTTTGCAAGGTGGGAAATCAACAGAAAGCACAAAAGGCAGCTGTTTCCTGTCCTCCTTTTCCGAGTCTAATGACACATTAGATCTTCTAATTGTGGCATATTGATCATACCTTGCATGTTTTCTGCTGTCAACACTCAAAGTGTCATTTTCATATGGTGGGAGTGTGAACCGTCCATCTGGACCTCTTGAGATCAGCTCAATTGGAGTAGAAATTAGTGACATCCTCTTAGTAGAGTGACATTTGTCGGAGTTTGACATTATATGTTGGCCCGGATGATGATTCTCCGCGCTAAAGGAGTAGGAGTCTGTATGCAAGGAAGAGGAGGTAGTAGTAGAGGAAGTTGTGGGGTACAGGGGACTGGCTGGAAGTAGGCTCTTCTTCAACAAACTGTCTGGACTGTCAGAGCCTGAAGTCTTTCTGTGAGAGTGAGAAAAAGAGAGGGAAGGGTGGCACAAAGACATTGTAAGAAACACGGGGGTGTAAGAGGAAAAGAAACAGAGTCTCTGAAAATAAGACTGAGTGAGAGCAAAAAAGGGGGCGGTGAGAGATGTAGACAGAGAAACACCAAAACAACTGCATTAACAGATGGAGATGAGGAAGAGAAAGGAAAGAGAAAATATGGGAGAAGAGAGTGCTGGCATTTGCAAACACACTCAGAGAGAAGAAAAAGACAAAAGGTCAATAGGAGGCTTTACAATGAAATGATAAAGGGGAACTTACATTGATGGAGAGCATTTATAGATGGCAGGAAGGGGCTCTGAAAGGGAGGGAGAGGAACAAGATGGTATCTGAATTCATTGAGAAATGACGCTGAAATAAAAACATGATCAACCTTAATAAGAGCCCATTAAAGGGCCCAAAGCAGCCAGACTTGTCTAAAAGTTCATTACAATTACATTTATCAGACACTAATGAGAAATTACCCTAATTAGCAAGTAATGTAGATGACATCAATAACTTTTACTGCTGGATGGACGAGCGAGAGGACAGGAGGAACACCAAAATGCTTAAGGGTATATGATTTATATAATGGATAGGAAGTGCATTCAATATTTTATTGAATAAATGATGATATTCATGATGCAATTCATCAAAGTGAGTGTCTGCTGAGTCTCCAGAGTGAGTGGCATTATACCATCCTTCTTCTTTTTGCGACGTTGCTTTCTCTTGCGGTGGATGACACAGGCAGTCCCAAGCAACAAGACCAGTGCCAAGCACACGAAGCCGACACCGCCCAGCAATACAGCCAGTAATTGCTCCGGGACGAACTCCAGGAGTCGGGATGTAGTGGCGTAGAGCTCTGTCCCTGCGTCACAGTTTCAACAGTGACTTATACAAAGTAAAATAAGTCATTATGTCACTGTAAAGTTCAGTCATAACTACAAAAATAAGTAATTTAATGAAAGGCAAGCGTGAACATTTGCAAGGTATGGTAATGAAAACGACAACAAAAACATTATATTAGCATCATGGGGGATTTATTTTTCATTATGTTTTATTTAACCATTTTTATTTATAAATGTATATGTTATTTTGACCTAAATTAAAACATATATTCCCAATATAGTTTGTTTGTTTATAAAATTCCAATTGTATGTTTATATCATTATTGCAATAAAACTGTTTTACAGTCGGACATCAAACAGAAATAATCAGCAGGGACATGTTTAATAACCTCAGTTATGATGGCTGTGACACACCTTGGGCAATATCAGAGCTATATTGACCCTTTGGTGAAAATCGTTTTAATGTCTTGTGTAATATTTGTGTCGATCTGTATTTCTAAAAAATCATGAAAAATGAATTCACTGTAGAAACGTTACTAATGGAGCAGTTTCTGTATGTCAGAATTGGCCAGCGTCCCCCAGAGCCCTGCTCCAATTCTAAACTAATGGTGAACATGGGGACAAGACAAGAAATAGGGACAGGGAAAGGCTGGACGAGGACATGGAGACGTGTTTAAACAGAGGGCGGGGTGAGACGGTATGTAAAGGGGAACGGTTGCTCTCCAACTCTTACCCGAGGTGGAGACATTGACTGATGCACTGGGCTCGCTCAGCAACACCCCATGACGAGAAAGCAGCCGCAGCTCGTAAACACGGTCCTGAGACAAGGATCACACACAAACACACACACACACAGGGGAAGGACATAGGATGAAACCACACTTTGTCAACACATGAGCGCGCTTGCAATGCTAATGAACTTAATTTGAATTCATGTAGGTCAATACAGCAGAAAAAGGAGGGAGATTAAAGGAAAGGCAGCAGAGAGAGAGAGAGAGAGAGAGACAGAGAGAGGAATACGAGAAGTGAAGACTGCTGTGTAATGTGCATGACTGACAATCCACAAAATAAAACAACTGAGGTGTAGTCTAAATTAAAACCTCCAAGATATTCAACAAGCAGCATGGACTGATTAGGCACAGTGAGAGCAGCGCGATATGCTCGTTACCTTCCGCAGACCCGGAACTACTATTTTGCTACTGTTGGCGCTGATGTCCTCATCCAAATTAAACCATTCCCCGTCCTCAGTGTGGGCCTGGAGAACAAAGCCGGTGATAGGAGGCTGCTGAGATTCAGGAAGGGACCATTGCAGAAGAACACCTGCTGAGTCCTGATTAGCTGACAGCGACGCAGGAGGCTTCGGTTTATTTCTGCTCCGAGGAGGATCTAATGCAGACAGAATTAGAGAGTTTAAGTCAATCAAACTGATACGTTCTGGTGGAAAAATTAAATTAACTGCAGAGGAAATTGACACTAATAGTGATGTTATAATGATGTAGTAATAATAGGGCTGGGCGATATATCGAGATTTTAATATATATCGATATATTTTCAAACACGATATGGTACGAGACAATATCGTTTATATCGATTTAAAAAATTTTTTTTTTTTTTTTTTTTTTTTTTTACATTTTTTTTTTTTAATGATTTTGATATAGCTTATTTTGTGACAAATTGACTTGAATGTTTTATTTGAGATTTGCACAAATGTTAACCTCAGTGGAAAAGTCTGCCTGTTACTGTCTACATTGTATTAATTGCACAGTGTATTTTAATTTAATTGTTATGCAGGAAAGGGATATTTGTTTTATTTTATTCAAGAAGCATTTTTATTCTATATATGCAAGCAGTTTATTTTTATTTCATTTGTTTTATACATTTTGATATTGTGCAGACCTCTGTTAACAAATGTACCTGTGTGACATTTGGCTTTGTATTAAAATTGACTGTTTTTTTAAGGGTTTGCCTCAGAAAAAAATGAAGCTAACAGAGATGCTAACAGAGATGCTATGCTATAATGCTTTGGGGGAAACCCCAATTAAGGCACAGAAAAAATATCGAGATATATATCGAGTATCGCCATTTAGCTAGAAAATATCGAGATATGACTTTTGGTCCATATCGCCCAGCCCTAAGTAATAACAATAATAATTCAAACTTTAGGATTGACGGTATCACTGGAAAACATCAGTTTACGCGAGTGTCCATGGAGAACCCCACAGAGGGAGCTGATGTTTAATGGATCTAAGCAACCTTACTGGAAAAAAGCTGCTGAAAATATCAAAACTCATATTGCTCTAGCTCGGGGGTGTTACGTCCATATTGTAAAATGGGACTGGAGCTGAAATCTGGTGATATCTCAAGTGTCTTTAGAGACACAAGAATAAACCTTCCTGTTGTTGAGCTAACACCAGCTCAGCCTGTTTGCCTCCTCTGTTCTGTATCACAGCCTTGAATGTTGAGACAAAAGAAGCACCCTAAGCACTTGAAGGGACATTTAAGGGACAGGGTGTTGCTAGATCTGCATTCCAACAAACCTAAAATGTAAAATTTACTTTCATGTTTGTAAGTACCAAAAAAAAAAAACAAGTAAGGGTCTTGGGGTAAACTTAGAAAGAGCCGGTGTTTGATTGTTTTGGGGTACTGCAGGGAAAAGGTGTATATTATGGCAAAGCTGGCAAACTTTTTCATTTGATATTACATTTCAACCTCGACGACCTGAATGAACTGCCAGAAATACCCTTGAGTACATAATGCAGACAACCGTGATGAACACACATCAGCTAAGTTTCATCTTGGCCTTTGGCTAAATCACTCAAACTGTATCTTAATTTGCTAAAGGCAATATGTGTCCTTTCAACCGGTTACACTAGCGTTCAGCACATTCCAAGCAAAGTAACACTGCAAGCCTCCCATTCTTTATTATTAATATGAAAGAGAGACACAAAATAAAGACATCTAACATGAGATCAGAAGGATCGACAGCTCCATTCGTATCAATATTTCACGACTCAAAACCAAAGGGGATGGTACTGACCCAAGGTCCGTGCAGTGGCGATTTCACTGAAGGGCCCTGCGCCAATTTTATTCTGAGACAGAATGCTGAACTGGTAGTCTGTCGCAGGAGACAAGCCCGACACCTGCAGCCTGGCATCGGAGGAGGGGGGCACGGGCACAGAGAACCAGTCCTGCTTCCCCACGTTATTATTAGCTGAGATCTTCTTCACCCTGCAGAGGGAGAGGGAGGCATTGAGGGAAAAGCAGTGAGAACAAAAGACCAGCAGGGAATTCTGGCAGTCTAGTTATATGAAACATGACAGAAAAGTGGGTTTCATTAATCATTCATGTTCATCATCAGATATTGTGGCAGAGATATATCCCTGGTATTGAACAGAATTTGAAAGTCCAATTATGAGTAGTTTTCATGTTTCTGCCAGAGCTGCGGCTCTACACAATTAGTCGGCCTTTAGGCTTTAGGAAAAGGGAAAAAGTAAGAAACCTTTATACCTATTCAAAACCAAAAGGAGAAAAAATATATCAAAGTCAGTCTGAAGATACGATTTTCTTGTAGATCATTTCAGCAACTTCATTTAAGTTTAGCTTTGTTTATGATAATAAGGTAAAAAGCAGGAGAAAAAAAAGATGAATTGCCCCTTTGAAATGAAGTGCAAAGACTACATCCTGCATGCTATTTTATTGTACAGGTCAACCTCATACAGCAAAATACATGGACAAAGTGCAATCATGAAAGGAAAAAAAGAAAAATCTTTTGACCTGGAGCTTCGGTTCTCCTGCATAATAACAGCTTTTGCAAGTATATGGTGTGAATAGTGTGAATGTGTGCCATTGCACTTGGGAAAAGGCTGCTTCTTTTTTTCTATTCTTTTTTTTGCCTGCTTATATGTTAATGGCTAATACCAAGTTTGGTAAAAACATAAAGCATATATATGCAGTTTAATATATAATGTAATCTATAATGCTTTTTTTTCTTTATAATTAATATAAACATATGTTAGGAGGGGGTCGGGGGGGGGGCATCCACTGCTAGTCTGAAATGAGAGAAACACAGGGAAAAAACAGGCACACAAGCCTTTGAAATCTGCAAAAGAGAAAACAATCAAACAAACAGACACGGGAAAAGGCAGACACAAACAGCAACCCTTTCATGTCTCTAAGACTACGTTCACACTGCAGGCCTTAATGCTCAATTCCGATTTTTTCCCATATCCGATTTTTTTGTGTGGCTGTTCACATTATCTTTTAAAATGTGTCCTATATCAGACTGGAGTGTGAACGCATCGCGGCCCTGAACTGACCCGCATGTGCAGAGGAACAATAACAAAGACGTCACACGCAGCACGCCGTCATACGGCGGTAAACATGGAGGCAACAGAAGTGAGCGTACATGGGGATATTTTGAAGTTGTTGTGTGGTGGAAGCCGACGAAACTGTGAGCAAGTGTTAATGAAGAGGAGAAGGAGGAGAAAGAAAGCCGCATTTTTAATAATGGCTTTTTTGTGGAGCGATGGCTGCCTCATCTGTAGAGAGGTGTGTGTGGATGCGACTCGGAGTCATGAGTGGTGGGATCATGATGTGATAAACATCTTTTCCGATCGCTTCCGAGTGACTCCCGCCCCCGCCAGCGCAGTATTATGACAACGGTCGCTCTCAAGTGACGTCAAAGTCGCATTGATTCCGACCTGGCTGTTCACACTGAGGTCGCATTGCAAAACATCAGACCTGTATCTGATTTAGAACCACATATGGAAGCGACCTGAATGTGATTTGAAAAGATCAGATTCCATGTGACTTGTGCTGTTCACACTGTCATAAACAAATCAGATCTGAGGCACATATGAGCAAAAAATCAGATTTGGGTCACTTGGGAACTGCAGTGTGAACGTAGTCTGAAACTGTGCAGTGAGTATGTAGGTGAGTGAGCAGGTGTGTAGAGAGACCAGAAGTCGACAAGGAAGAAACCCAAACCCAGGCCACCCACAGCCCCACGGAGGACCAGAAGAGGGCGGGAGGGAACCCCCCGCCAGCAAGCCCCGCCCACTCCCAGCAGGTGACAGAGGGAAGCCCCGGCCGGAGCCCCCATGACCACGAGAGGAGGCAGCCAGGAAAAGGCTGCTTGTTGTTCCAATTTCATACGGAGAAAGCCACTTAATGCCACAAAGACGCTTTCTGCTTTCACTTTTAAACCTTATGACAAAATCTTTTTGTCAAACAAAAAAGCTTTCATACTGTAAGTTTATCAAGGTACTAAAAGTCCAGAAAAAGTTTAACTTTTAGAGTTAAAATAGTCACATCACCTAAAAGTGTCTTCAGGATTTTGCTGCTGCTCTTTTGCAACTTCCATATTTGTCATGCTGATAAAACGTTTTCCTATGTCATGGTGCATTGATGACCCGTGTGCTTCTCAGAGATTAAGACAGCTTATCTCATCTTCCTCTCATGTAGTGCTCCAAGGCTACAATGTGATTTTGATGAACCTTGGTGTATTTTTAATCAAAAGTACATCAGTCTTTCATGTAAACAAATCTCCCCATCTGTGATTTCTAAACCGATTTAAAAACAAGGGTATTGTTCATAAAAATAACTTCTTATTGAAGCTTGGATGGTCATTGCATTATAAAGTTATCCTCTTGAGCAGCACTTTTTTTATTGTAGATGCCAAGAGGTGATGACAGATAAATTAATTCCTCATCCTGGAGATCAATGTAGTAATACCAGCACCGTCGATGGATGCCATGGTTACGACCAGGAAAGAAAGTGGGAGGCTTTAAACCCACCAAACTGAAAATGTCTGTGCTGATCCTCCATCAAAGCCTGCCTTCCAGGATATGTTAGCCTCCCTCACTCCCGGAGAGACTGACAGGGATGTAGCCGCATGGGGACTGGTGCCTGTAATGATGGGAGAGAAGAGGAGTTGATGGAAACCAGCCAGCACTTCAACAACCTGATACAGCAGAAGTTTAGAGGCCAGCTCTTGATGTACTACATTTATACATTGGAGGCGGAGTGGAGGCACAGGCAGTCAGCCTATGCTAGGTATAACAGGTACACAAAAAATACATTTAGGAAAGAGAAGTCAAAACTAAAAATGTGAACAACTCATGTAATCACTGTCCTCTTGAGGATCGTCAGGCCGGACTCACCGAGGACGAAGACTCGTGTGCGGGTCTTCGCTGAGGCTACGCGGTTGGAGGCGCTGCACTCCCACGCCCCCTGGTGGTCCTTGATGACAGGCTGCAGCAGAAGGGAACCGTTGGGCTCAATGGCATAAGAAATGCGGCGAACAAGGTCAACCTATGAAATAAAATAAAAAGAACATTGAGACCATTCATGCCTAAAACTAATCTCTAAATACAGCATCTATACAGTATGACATCTGTTAGATCAGTGGTCCCCAACCTTTTCTGCACCACGGACCGGTTTAATGTCTGACAATATTTTTCACGGCCCAATCTAAAGGTGTAGTTGATAAAAACTAAATAAAATGACAAGATCGGCATTAAAAACTGTGGGATTTTCTCTATAGGAATAATAATAAGGAGACCGATATTTAGTGCTTTTATTTTGAAGGCATCGAGACCTTGTAAACATCCGGTGCTTCGGACTTTAACGGTAAAAGTTTAACGGCAGTAGAAAGTTTGTCTGAAAGACTAAACTAGTGTCTGGAATGCTAAAGTGGTGCCTAACTGACACAAAAAGCACCTGCTGATAAGGTTTTGTTTTATTTGCACATTTTATGCCGTATTTATGTCCAGCTTGAGTTTGGTTGCCATGGTTACTCATGTATGTATTCATGTATATTAAACTTAAATGAATTTAGAAAGACTAACTATTTTATTTTATTCCTTTATAGCTCTTACGGTGTGTTTGCAGTGTATTTACATCCAAGGAATAAAAACATTGTGAACCATCAGTTTGAGAGTCAACCATCATCAGTTGGGGATTCTACAGAAATATTTTTTCTTTTTGTGCGGCCCGGTACCAAATGACCCACGGCCCGGTACCGGGCCGCGGCCCGGGGGTTGGGGACCACTGTGTTAGATTACTGGATGATGACAGATTAGGAACTATATTCAGGATTCATAAATGACAAAGCAGTTATTACTCATTATCAGTGCAATCTTTGGCTTTTGGATATCAGAATCACATTTAAAAAAAGAAAATAGAAAAACTGAGATGCCATGTCTTTTATTGGTCAAATATAATATCATAAATAGTATTATAATATTGGTTAAATATAGCACACCGTCCTGGTTTTTATTGGAGTGCCTCAGGTAGCATAGTCAGTTCTCTAAACTCAAGGATCAGACTTCATCCAGATAACTAAAAAGAAGGCATCAGCTATTGCGGCCCAGTCTGTAAGCTAACGGTGGGTGTCCATTGAAGGCATCTCTTGCACTCTAATTCATTTTCGATGGAAAGCAAGGAGGCATTTTATAGGGATCTTGGGAAGGCAGAGCATTCGGGCAGCATGTCAGAAAGTTAAGCACCACTTGACTTTATGCAAACTAACTCGTCCAATACGAAGGCGTTGTCCAATCAAGCTCGTTATAGCTCTCTGGATCATTGCCGTCAGGAAGGTTCAAGGTTGCTACTCTAGTGGTTGTATCAGTGTGAATCTCAAAACTCAAAACTAATTGTGGCTGTAACAGGTTTCCCTCTGTATATGATCTCTCACCGCCTGCCTCGTGGGACACTGAGTAGAGGGAAGAAGCTTGGAGGAAGGTGACAGAAGTTGCTGGAGTTGTGCCTCTAAACCAGGGGTGTCCAAAGTCTGTCCTCGAGGGCCGGTGTCCTGCATGTTTTAGTTGTTTCCCTGCATCAACACGCCTGATTCTAATTAACGGTCTTCACCACCTTGTCATCAAAGTCTGGAGAGTTCTGTTGATGACCAAGCTCCTTGTATCACGGTTTGATAAAAAAAGGGAAACATCTAAAACATCCAGGACATCGGCCCTCGAGGACCGACTTTGGACACCCCTGCTCTAAACCTTAAAATCCTCGCTGGAATATTCGCAGTTGGACACATTTACAGTTCGCGAAATCTATCGTTTCCAAACTATTTATTACATTTTTTTTATTGGGTCACATACTAAAAGTCAATTATTTTTCTCTGGCTTTCTGCTTGAAGTATTTTTCTTTCTTTTTGTCTTTATGCATTTCATCAAAATAGCAAAGCTGAAACCAGGATTCAGTTGAAATTTTGAAATACAGTTGACATGTGGCCTGAGACTGTAGACTGATCCACAACAGGATGTTCCTTTGTTAACGTCTTTTCTGTTACTGACAGACCTGCACAATAAGGTGTTCAGGAATTCTTTGGCGGTGTGAAGTGACATGTTTCAGTGTGCTTGAATGATTCTCTTATCAAGCAGGTAAAAGAAAGAAAAAAACATTAAAAAAAGATGTGGAACCACCCAAAACTTCCAGATCAACTGCTGACAAAAGCTCAGTGAAGATTAAAACATCGATGCACTGATCTCAGAGGGTTGACAGAGGTTCTGCTCGGGGCCATGCTCGGCATCTCTTGGCGATGGTCCTTAGTTACTGTCCTTCATAGACAAATGAAATGGCCTGTTATAGTATTGCATATTATCTCAGAGTGAAATAGAGCATGTGATTGTGTGATTAGACTACCGGATAACTAAAATGGGCTGGCTGAACAACGACAACCCAACATACTGTGGGGCTGCAGAGAGCCATCTACAAAACAATCACCCCCCCCTTTTCTAAATGTTTTTTTAAGAAGAGGTGTAGGAAGAATAAGAAATGAATAAATTAGACCTCCAGCACACTCTTTTGGCAGGCTAAACAAAGTTTCTGCTGGTTTCTATGAAAACACACACCTCCTACATTACATTACACTGCTCTGACAGCTACTACTACCCACAAGCGAAGGTCAAGTGCAGTTTTATAGGTTGGGAGGGGTTGCTTAATCGCCCTAAAAGATGTTTGATTGGATAAATTTATGTATACATGCCTGAGTGCAGGATGAGTCACCATGAGTCTAATGCATGCAGGACTGCGATGTGGAAAATGTTGTCTTTCTCATTTAGAAAAGTGCATCAGGAAAACCATGAACCAAATTAAAATGTGTGCAAATATATCCAAACGTCAGCATATGCTTTACAACAGTGTTTGTTTGCACATTTGTGTAAGTACAAGTTACCACTGCGTAGATCACTTAAAGTCAAATCTCATCGCCTCCTTCAGTTCATGTCACGGATGTCTATGGAACAGCAAGAACTTGCACTTGCCTAAATCTCTATTGCACACTTGTTTTTATTTTTGTTTGCAATGGTAGTCCTTATTATACAACAGGGAGGACAGGAAAGATGTAAAGAGAGTCAGCTGACTCGCCACACTGGCAGGATTTAAACCTGGGGAGTCGTGGGGATTTTCAGCCTCCATATAATGAACACAAGCTCCAACATTTTAATTCTACCTGCTGTGTCAACTGTTTTTTGGTTTTCTTTTAAACCATGTGTTTGATGGGATTGGAAATTTTAAACAAACATTCACAAATCCTGGAGAAAATAACGTTATGAAATGTTATGAAATGACATATTTCCAGGTTTAAGTTGGCATTCTTTTTTTTTTTTTTTACTTTGCAATTACTCCAAACATAATATATTCCTGTTAAAGCCACATTATGTGACGATATCACTTCTGACCACATAAAGATCTGGTGTGTTGACATAAGAGCCACTGAAAATACTGTACTAATGAGTCGGGATGTACCGGCACGTCTGATAATAGAACTAGAGGTAAACATCATCGTATCTTACACCAGGGGATGACACATTTGAATGCTACCCCCATATGGTCAGAAGTGCTATTACTACAAAGATTGGCTTAACAATAGGAAGCATACACAACATCTACAATTCACAATAGCATTCATATATCTAACAATGCAATCATTTTAGAAGAGTTAACCTGCAACATAACTGCTTCCATTTCACAATAAACAAGTGACAAACTAAGCAAAACAACTAAACTATCGCAACATGTACAGCTGTGGACAAATGTGTTGGTAGCCTTCTATTAAAAAAAGAATCCCACAATGGTCACTGAAATAACTTTAGCTGACAAAAGTAACAATAAAACTAATTTACTGAAAGGTGACAAATAAAAAACTTTGCTTTTTATCTTTGGTTCAACTGAATTGTTTGCAGAAACAAACTTCTAAAACTGGCCTTGACCAAAAGAGAAAAAAAAAACAAGATAATAACATTATTTGCTTGCACTACCTTTTGAGACAATCACTGCAATCAAGTGGTTTCTGTAACTCTTAGTGAGACTTCTCCACTTGTAGACCGAGGTTTCTACAAGCCCATTTGGCTCCAGAATGCCTTGATAGTCTCTAGATTTCATTGTACCCTGCAAAGATTTAAGACACCCCATGCTAAACACAGGAAAGCAGCCCCAGAACATTGCCGGGCTCCCTCCGTGTTTCACATGAGACAGTCTCCTTTTCTTTGAGTACTTTATTGTTGCATCTGTGAAGCCAGAGTCAATGGGACCCAACAAAAAGCTCCAATTTTGTCTCATCTGTCCAAAGGACATTCTCCCATAAGCTTTATGGCATATTCATTTGCAACAAAATGCAAAACAATATGCATTTTGACAAATTCCAGTCTGTTTTTTGTGATTTACTTTCAACAGTGGAGTCCTCCCCAGTCGTCCACTTTGGCTTAAACAGTGACAGATGGTGCGATCTAACACTGATATACTTGGAAAGAGATTCAAAGTGAACTGTGAAGTGAAGGTCAAAGTTGTTCTGGGCTATTGTACTGGGCTGTAGTTCCAGGAAGTAGCAGGAACAGCAAGCTGTTTGGAGATGGTCTCTAGATGGAAATTGCAATGTTCATTGCGTCATGACTATTGCAATGATTAAAACATAATGGATAACTGTTGGCTAATGCATTGAACTTCAGATGTGCACTGTTTAGTATGATACATAAGTGGATACTTAGAGAGCACTATGAGTGGTCTAACAAATGTCAGTACATACAGTTTGTGGACAGCTCTACAATATGGCAAACACTCTATGAATGGCACTCTATAATAGCTAGTTTTCAGACAGCCTATAATTAAGATGACTTATCCCAATAAAACAACTAGTGGCGGGCCTACACGATGGTCAACAAAATCACTGCAACCAAGAACAAATTGAGGATGTAATCTGGCAAAAAATGAAAAAAAAAAAATCAGCTTACTTGAATTAAAGCCCTAAACATGGACTTGGCATTGCTGGTCACCATCTGTAATCCTTCACCCCTAGCTTTGTCACAAGCTGTGAATACATGTGTGTATGCCTCACGCAGGCTCCATGGAAAACACAGGAAAGTTCTAAAAAATATGTTTCATTTAAAAATAAATGACAGAGCTGGTTTAAACTCTTCTATGAAAAGCCATATATACAGGACCCTCTTTGACCCTCTTTCTTTTATTTTTCATTTGATGTGTTTGGTGCGCTGGGATAGGCTCCAGCAGTGTCCCTGCATTGGATTAAGTGAGTGTAGAAAATGGATGAATGGATAGATGAAGGGATTTTTTTGGTCAACTTGATTCCTTGCAGTTACAACTCTCTGTCAGTAGGGGTGCTGCAACCCCTCCACCCCCCCTCGGGAAGCCCATCTGTGATGCTCCCGAGAGCCACATAGCTTGAAATGAATGTGTGTTGTAATCATGTAATTCTAATCATACATACCATACATATCATATATCATATCTGATGATTTGATTAATGAGAAATAAAGAAAAAAATCACAGATCTTACCAAATTTCTTTGGTTTAATGCTGAAAATTACTTTTTAAACTATTTTGAATGTATATGTCATTTGATGGAATATTTAAATTTCTCAAAGCTTTTATAGGGAAGTTATGAGCACATTCTTCATCGTCGTATGAGTCTACCCGACATTATACCTGGCAATCCTGCATCCAAGCCAAGTTACATTTCCAAAATTCATGAATTAGGTTTAATCATCGTTCTCTGTCTGAGATAAGCATCTCCATGTTCCTACTTACATTTCTGAAGAATTTCTGAAGCAAAATTGTGCTCATGTGGTCTGCCCAGTTCAAGCCACATGAAATAACTGGCGGATTTGGTTAATTTATCTTTTGCGAAGCCACATTTTAAGCTGAACTCTTCCTTCCTCTACTTGAGAGTCCAGAGGGGAATTTTTCACAGCATATGAAACAGATATCTCAAATTAGATATCATATTTAGGGGCGGGAAGGGCCATACATTTTACCTGCTGCATCACTTTTATTGCCGTCGCTCAGATTTTGATCTAATATCGACACAGGCTGTGTTTGGATTGTCTACTTGTTCACTCACTTATTCACTATGATGTGTTTGATACTGTATATGGAGGAGTCACCACGGGACAGTGATAGACAGCTGCTGATGCATTGTGGGAAATAGCTCCAGTGGTGATTCATGAATATTATGAAAAGGTAATGAAAAATATTAGTTCATTTTGACTTTGATAGCAGACACACATATCAAAGAAGGCTGGAAAATTAAGCAGCACTAAACAGAAACAGCTTACAACTAATTAGTTTAACAGGCAACCGGTTAGTGACATGACTGGGAGTAAAAAAAGAGCACCTTAGAGAGGCAGTCTTACAGGTGAAAAGATAGGCAGAGGTTTACCGACCTCTGAAAAACTGCATCCAGAAATAGTTTTAAAAAAAGATAGAAAATCGAACTGATGTACCGGAGGATAAAATTGTGAAGGCTTTGCATATCTCATCATCTACCACATATAATACCCAACGATTCCAAGAGTTTGAGAAATATGTATGTGTGAATGACATCAACACTGAAAATTCATCTTTCATCAAAAATGAACCTATAACGGAAATATTACATAAAAGCAGGAACACTTCCAAAAACCACCGTCTGAGGACACAGCTCAGCGTGACATCAGCAAATCTCAGTCAAAGCTCCATCATGCAAAGAAAAAGCCCCATTTTAACATGATCCTGAAATACTCTTGCCTTATTTGGCCTTAAGCTCATTTAAAATGGACTGAGCTTTCTGGAAACCATGGTCACCACATCTGCCTGAATAAAGAGGAGCTGGTCCATCCTGCTTGTTGTCGGTGCTAAATTCAAAAACAAGTATCTGTGATACAAAACTTCTATGCTGACAGATATGTGCAGGTTTTAGAGGGAGAATACAGTACAATGCAAAAACTCTTATGTAGGAGAGAAAGAGAGAAATGCTATATAGGAAGAATGTTTTCAAAAATATAAAATGTGGGTATTTTTTTAATCAATTTATAAAATACAAAGTGAGTGAACAGAAGAACAGTATAACTCAAATTGTTATTCAGTATGACTACCCTTTTGTCATCAGTTCTTCTATCTAGGTAGTCTTGCACAAAGGCAGTGATTATTTTTCTTTGCGTTATAGTCAGTCCATCAGAAACGAGTAGTGTAGTTATACAAGAATTTGAAAGTACGATGTGCTGTTCAAACCTTTCTGAAGAAGCACAAAGGAATGCACAATGTAAAGGACCGCAGACACGGCGCTTAGCCAAGGACACTTTCAGCAGATGAAAGACATGTTATACTTGATTTCATTCTAAATCAGAAGTTGCCGGCTCTAAACGCTTTTATTATGGACACCTTTGGAATTCAACGCAAGTCCAGACAACTGTCCTGCTGTACAAGCTGCTTTTAGAAAATGTTAATTAATATAAAAAAACTGAAGCCCAGAACCACTAAATACATTTTTATTTTTCTCTTGCAGCGACCTGAACTGGAAGGGTTGCGTATGTTGCCAGTAAATGACTTGCATGTAAGCATGTAGAAATTAGACTTTTGTCCTGTAAGAATTTTTTACCTTCTTTACATACAGTAAAAATAAAGAATATTTGCAGAGTCATTTGGAAAATAGGGGGACCTGCAGTGGGAACTTACCTTGCTCCAGGTAACTTTAATTGTTGGGTCTGCACTTCCCTGACAGGGTATAAGCAGCTTTCTGCCAACCTCCTCTTTGTACTGCTTCTCTGGAGTGATGCTGAATGAGGGGGGGTCCTGTGAATTGCCAAAATAATATAGTTGAATCAAAGAGACTGCAGCAGTGCCAGCAATGGATTCTGGGACTGGATTACTGCTGCTTTGGACCAGATTATTTTAATAATAAGGATTAGCCACACAATTAACTCCCCACCATGTGCCACCATTGTAGTGACTCGACATTGACTTCTATTAATATCAGAGGGTGTGAAAAGGTCAGTAAAATGTCATTTCTGTTGAGTGTTTTAATTTGCTGTGACAGATGCAGTAGTGGTTAATTAAAATGCAGTCGAAAAAGACAGGACATCAGAAGCAGAAAGACAGATTGAGTGGGAGTAACTAAATTTTTAAGGCATGTCTGACCAGCAGCCTGGTGTTTTTTAGTGCAGGAAAAGTATTCCACCACACACACACAAATGCACACACACACACACCTGTAGAATGACGGTGGTCGAGACGGAAGAACCCATGCTGCCATAGCTGTTATATGGAGCACACATATACGTGCCTGCTGCATCCTCATTCACCGTAGCCATGAGCAAAGAGCCATCGGCTTTTAACGTCCATCCTGGATACTGAAAGAAAACCATAATCATCTTTCTGTTTTGAGAGCGACAAACAAAGAGGGCATACAGTATGTGGTTTTGATGTTAAATTACATATGCATCTGTTATTCTAGAAATTTGCAGAAAGAGAAAAAAAAATGTAAAAGAACCATATTAGACTCTCAATTGTTTTTGAAGGATTTGCAGAAATGATGTTTTTGGATTTCTGCCTGCCCCAGGCCTACACTGAAAAACAACATTTCACACAAGCTAGAAGAATTTAAACCTTTAAATATATGCACTATTTTAATATCTTAAAATCTTTTAGAGTCTAAATGACCTGGAGATTATAAAATGACCTCATGTTGCTCTGATTTAATTGAATCCAAATATACATAAAAGATATACCGTGTTCAGTCTTTAGGATAATCTTTATTAGCATTTTCATTAAAAGCATTAACGTTTTAGATTTCTTCTCTCTCCATTAAGCCACACTAAAAGGCTTATGTTATGATATGACTTCTCAAAGCTAACCTCTTATTTTGATTAAGTTGCTATTCTTCTCTCCGGATTGGATCTGTGAGTATATGTCCCGGCTGGTATGCAGGCTTCTGACATCCATTAAAGATCTGGAAAAACTGGCTGAATAAGAGCCTGACTGCAGCCCCGCTGTCCTGCACTGCAGGAATCTCTCCCATCTCCTGAGGTACATCTCATTCCACTAACATGTCCATCGCTCAAACCAAGGTGCTGAGGATCGGGTGAACCTTCTGCATATAAAACACAAGGAGTGATTTCATATGCTGCCGTGTTGGGTTCTCAAGTTGAAAGAAAGTAATACGAGGAAATATAATTTTCCAATCGGAAATAAATGATGAGCATAAAGGTTAAAAATGCAGGGAAGTTTGTTCCCATTACCTAATCTATATTGGTTCATTCACTCACATCCTCAATGAGGTGAGCAAAAGATGGAAGTGAGAATGAATAAAGAAAAAAAAAAGGGATCACGGGGTGATGAGGAATTCCTGAGGGATTACTTCCAAAGCTTTTAAGTTTGAACACATTACCCATATTCATTAAAATGTATGTGATTGAATGGCCTTGCACTAAAAAAGTGAGAGGATCCATCCATCAGTAAAGAGAGGAAGTATGCTATTACTACACAGCGACTGCACGCATACAAATTCAGATACATATATATATATATATATATATATATATATATATATATATATATATATATATATATATATATATATATATATAAAGCCCCATGGTCAGACTGAGATGATGACAATGCATGCCTCTGCTAAAAGAAAACAACACGATTCATTCACTGTTTATCTAGTAGTTATAAACAAGGGACAGAAATGGGACTTTAAAGCACATAGTGATGGTTGAACACCCTTGAATCCCTTCTTCTTCCACTCTGGGCTCTGTTTCAGTCACCTTAATTCCCTCCTGTACTCCCTAGTGGCACCATTATTTCATTTTCCTTTTTCAGTCAGTCGTTACAGTGAGAGCCCGCGGCCCATGCTCCATTTTCATAAGAACAATCAGAAGTAATCTTTTCTAACACAATACGAGGTTGATTTTGTTTTCCTGAAGCTCAACCACAAATTTTCAAAGAACCCATCTATTTATTTTCTCAATCTCACATTTGTTTGCAGACTAGATAGAAATAATAAAACGTGGAGGTCTCTCTCCTCTAAATCACTATTATGGAAACACTCTCTTTACCAAATAGCTTGCACTGTTTAAAAGAAAGCATGTCACCAGTGATTAATCTAAATCATCCTGAATCTAAAAAAGGCAATGGCATTCAATATATCTGAAACATGATTTTAATATGAAAGAAACCTTATATAGGGCTTCTACATGCTCCTCGCTGCAAACATGAGAAAATAAAAATAACTTCAGTTTCCTTCTTAGCATTGTGGCCAAGCTGACAAAGAGCCAAATTATTGTTGAACAATGCATTTAATCAGTGTGAAGCAGCAAGGAATTTATGAAGTGTTTTAAATAAAAAATGTTGTTAAATAGAGAAAAAGAAAATCCTTCCCACCCAGCAGCTTTTGCAGCTGCGAAAAGCCTGATTTAGACTCTTATTTACACTCTCTATGCCATTGATCTCCCTGAATTAATGTCAACAAAGAGGGCTTTTAAATCACTAACACATTAGCTGGACTCCATCCCAGCTGGACCATTTGAGGACGTTCGCGCACCTCCTGACACGTCTGGAGTCAATCAGATCAATCTATCAGTGTCAACTGGTAATGTACCAAGACCCACAGGGCAGTCCAGCCCCAAATCAAGTTTGACAAGAGGAGTTAGAAGAGTCTCCTGAGGGGGTAATGTTGTCTTTTTCCTTTTTTTGAAATGTTTTTTGCATGAGTCTACATCACCTGAGTGATATCCTGGCAATTGTTGACAAAAACCTCAAAGGTCTTAAGACCTTTTTGCAGAGTGTTGTGGGTAATTTGGCACATTTTTGTGTGTGTAATTTCAGTGTAATGTAAACGGTCTGGGTCTTATTATCTGTCATTACCAAGGACAGATCAAGAGGTTCTCCATCTTTCATCCAGTCCACTCGGAGCAGAGGAGGCTCAGCCGCCACTGGGCAGCGGACCACACCGTCCATACCAATGGGAAGATATGTTTCCCGCGGCATGTGAAGTGCCTGGGCGGGATCTGAATAGAGGCAAGAAAAAAGAGATAGGGATGTCTTTGATATTTGATCCAAGAACATTTTTAGAACGGTAGACACAAAGTAAGAAAACACACTCCTGAAACTATAACAACACTACTGGGTAGTGGGTGGATGTTTTATGTTTCATGAGATTATAAATATAAATATAGTCAGGAAATTGCATGTGAGAGAGGTGTTTAAGTACAACTTATGACGAATACCTTTTAAAAGTAAGCACAGGCAGCAATTCATGAAAATTTTCCCTCATGAAATGGGTCTGGTAACCCGGCCCATTCACTGCCATTTTCACCATTCTGAACCAATCCTAACAGGGCGGGGCCGGGGTTTATGCAATGATTCATTCAAGAACAACCAGGAGCCAACTAAGGGCCTGATTTACTAAGATCCTAAATAAAGAGTACTAAATTGCGTGTGCACTGAAAAAGTTTGCACGTGCTGTTGTTGTGTGTTTTGCGGGTGATCAACTAAGAATGCTTGCGCAATTGATAACAGGTGCAAACTGCAGTATTTAAATGAGGTGTTGCGTGTCTTATGGTTTGCGCCATGGAGAGTCTGGATGGAAAGCAGGATAGTCGCAAGCGCAAAATGAAATTTGACGAGTTGGAGTTAGAGATATTAGTGGAAGAGGCAAATAAACACATTCATGAACTACAGCAAAGAAATTTAAACATTACCAAAAGAAACGCAATATGGGAGAAAATCTGCGATAGAATAAATGCAGTTGGTAAGACAAAAAGAACGGCAGATGAGGTTAAAAGAAGGTGGCAAGATATAAGGCGAAGAACTAAAGAAAAAGTGGCCTTTAATAAAACTTGTGCAACCATTTTTAAAATAGCATGCAGCAGAATAAAGACTCTCTCTCACGCAAACATTTAGTAAATCAGGCCCTAAGATAGGTGCCGCCCAAGGGCCAACCATCTTACTTCCGCATTGGGCTTAAAGTTAACTTTGACTGACACATAGTGGGCGTGTTCCCATCGGCTTGCTGGGCAACATGTCTGCACCCCGCACTAAGAAAAACAGACCCTAAAACCAGTCTTCAGAAACCAGTGGGTCACGTGACCTCATGCTTCGTTTCTCTGACTGGTTGAATGCCTATCCCATATCATCTAGAGGTTTCCGTCAGCACTGCCCCTATGGAAATCAAAGTCAAATACAGGGGAACGTTGTTATGGAGAAAAAAATGATTAGCATGGCCGCTAAAAGACTTAAAATGCAAAACACCCGAAAATGTGGTCAAAATCTTAGATATGTTCTTGAATGAAGACCAGAATTCAAACAGCTGGTGTTTCAAAATCATTAAGTCTAGTTTTAAACATAAAAACATCTGTCTTTTCATGTTCCAATATTTGTCATACTATAATTTCGATTGTCGTGGAGTGCATTTTACTAAACTGTTGCATGCTGCATCTGAAATTTATGACCACCTCTTTGCCCATCCATCTTCTTTTTATTTCCTTACTCCCTTTAATAATCACCATTATTCTGTTGAGTCATGGGCGTTGTAAACTATCCCAGCTATTACAAGGTGAGAGACCGGTTCTGTTGATTCTAAATTTAATTTCCAAAAGCTCATTATCACTTATAAAACAAACACTCCACTGACAGTTTACACTCAGCATGTTCTGTTTTTACTCCACTCCCACTGAAGGAAGATAAAAATACCTCTCAAGCAAATAAAAATGAACTCAGATGAATGAAACTCAGTTAAAATGCAAATTACCTTGTTACCTTATTGTTAAAACCATATTTTTAAATAAATATTTAAATGGAATTTCAGCTCTTAGAAGTTGCCATTCCTTACCTATATTATTATCATGGTCATAAATGTCTTTAGCCAATGCAAATGTCCACATTAGTCTATTAGTGTTGCAGAACCTCAACCCTTCTGAACCTCAGCTTGGTCAAGTCCAGTCCATGGGCTCGCCCAGGTTGGGCTCATGCTTGAAAACCAATGGTCAGTGAGGAAAACAACAATAACTGTAATCAGTTCTGGAAGGTGCCCATTGATGAAGACTTTGACCTGAACTAAGGCCGAACGCAGGACTTCATGACTTTGTGTGGTTCGTAGCTTGCTCAGGCAGTGCTACTGATTTGTCCTGTCATGGGAACGAGCTTTGGGAATTGCTTGCTGACTTTGCTCAGGGCTCACTAATGATTTAATTTAAGTGATATCTGTCAACTGCCAGCTTCCACTCCACCACAATTTACTCTTCCTGTTACCATAGGCTCAGACCCCAAGATTGGTTAGTACATCTTTAAAACAATTTGCTGCATTTGTGAATGGTCTGCACTTATAAACCTGTTTTAACCTTGTATACGTTCTACAAAGCACTTTTAGAATAGCATAGAATATTTCATTTTGAATAAGTGTGTTTCATTTGTTTGTTTTGTTTTTTTAATTCATCCATATGCACTAGGGTTGGGCGATATGATCTCAAATCAATATCACGATAAATTGGGCAGTTTTACCCCTATAAAGATAAATGCACGATAACGATAAACTTAAACTTAAACTTAAACTTTATTTATTTGTATAGCGCCAAATCATACAATATAAAATGCAACACATGGTGCTTTACATGCAGAATAAAATAACAATAAAAAAACACAATTTAAAACATTCCATACGACCCCACCCCCCATGGTACACACACACTCACTCACACTCATATACCTGTGCACACACTCACACGCCCACACCCACACACACACACACACAATAAGTGGACTGGTGACATGGCTTAGCACTAACGATCCAGGTGAGGAAAACACTACCTATGGGTGGCCGTCCACACCGAGAGGCATCACCGACCACGACCACCAGAAGCATCCCCACAGAGACCCCCCCAACCCGGACAGACCGGGGCAGACCCCACACAGAAGGTGGAGCCCCCCCCCAGTTACCCAGGCCTGAGGGATCCCCATGACGACACCCCCATGGGCGGAGCAGGCACACCTCCCAGTGTGAACGACCCCCTTGAAGAAACACTGGAGCTAAAAACTAAAAGATTAAAAGAAAGTAAAAAAAAATGCCTAAAAGTGTAAAATTTTTAGAGAAATATATATAAAACTTAAGATGAATAATAAATAACATAAAGTAAAAAGTCACTAAAATGGATTAAAGTTTTAGAGATGATAAAAGAGCTAAAGAAGTACACACAATATATAGCTAAAAACACTAGGTAAATGAGATCAGATAAAAGCCAAACTAAAAAAGTGTGTCTTGAGCCTCCTTTTAAAAATATCAACATTCTCTGCGGCCCTGAGGTTCTCTGGCAGGCTGTTCCATAAAGAGGGGCCATAATGGCTGAATGCAGCCTCACCGTGGGTTTTGGTCGCGGTTCGGGGAATGGTTAAAAGGCCGGTACCAGAGGACCTCAGGGTCCGTGAGGGTTGATACAGTAAAAGCAGATCAGATAAATAAGATGGCCCAAGACCGTTAAGACACTTAAAAACCAGTAAAAGAACCTTAAAATCAATCCTGAAACGGACGGGGAGCCAATGCAGCGATTTTAAAACAGGTGTAATGTGCTCCCGCCCTCTGGTCCTCGTCAGCACGCGAGCGGCTGAGTTCTGTAATAGCTGTAAGTTCTTAATACTCTTTTTAGGAAGACCAGAGAGCAGGGCATTACAATAATCTAAACGACTAGAGATAAAAGCATGCATCAGCACCTCCGTGCTGGCCTGAGAGAGAAACGGGCGGACTCTGGCTATGTTCTTAAGATGGTAAAAACCTATTTTCGTGATATTCTTTATGTGTGGAATAAAAGTGAGCTCAGAGTCAAAAATAACACCCAGGTTCTTTACACGTTGCGAAGGTTTAAAATCTTGTAGTTTTGGTAAAAGTTTCTCTCTCCGGCCTTCAGGACCAATAACTAAAACCTCTGTTTTGTCCTGGTTGAGCTGTAGGAAATTATCTGCCATCCATGACTTAATATCTAAAATACAGTTAAAAAGGGCATCAAGTGGCCCTGTGTCATCAGGAGACACGGCGATGTACAGCTGTGTGTCGTCAGCGTAGCTGTGGAAGCTGATGCCGTGTCTCCTGATGACGTCCCCCAAGGGAAGCATGTAAAGGTTAAAAAGAAGCGGACCTAAAATTGACCCTTGGGGGACCCCACACTTAATTTCATGCATTCTGGAGGAACATGTATCCAAACTTACAAAGAAAGATCGATCTGTGAGATAGGAGCGGAACCAGTTAAAAACAGTACCAGAGAGGCCCACCAGGTGCTTCAGTCTGTTTAATAAAATGTGATGGTCTACTGTATCGAAGGCGGCACTAAGATCCAGTAGAACCAAGACTGTCAGTTTGCGGTTATCTAAATTGCACCTGATGTCATTTAAAATCTTTAAAAGGGCTGTCTCGGTGCTGTGGTTCATCCTAAAGCCAGACTGAAATTTCTCTGAAATATTGTTTCTTATTAAAAAATAATTTACTTGGTTAAAAACCAGCTTTTCTAAAATCTTACTTAAAAAGGGTAAGTTGGATACAGGTCTGTAGTTATTAAAAATGCTGTGATCTAAATTACTCTTCTTCAGAAGGGGCTTCACCACCGCCATTTTAAAGGCGGCAGGGAAGACACCCGTCTGAAGAGAGTAATTTACTATATTTAAAATATGTTCCTCAAAGAATTCATAAAATGTCTTTAAAAGTGATGTGGGAATGGGATCTAAAAGGCAGGTTGTTGGGTTTACCTGGGAGAAAACTCGACCAAGTGTCCTCGCATCAACCAGGGCAAAACTCTCCAGTGTTTCCTCGGGTAAAAGCAACTGTCCAGATGTGTTAAAAATGACATTTTGATGTGGTAAAAGACTGGACCTAATGTTGTCAATTTTACTTCTGAAGTGGTCTGCAAAATCCTCACAAAGATTGTCTGTTGGTGGTTGTGAGGAATTCTTAAAATGTACATTTGTTAAAAGATCGAAGGTGGAGAAAAGAAATTTAGAATTGTTTTTATTGTCTGTAATGAGTTTTGAGAAATGGGCAATTCTTGCTTGTTTGACGGTTTTATTGTAGGATTTGAGTTGATCACGAAATATCTGATAATGTATTGTAAGTTTGCTTTTTCTCCACCTTCTCTCAGCACTCCTGCATTTTCTTTTTGATTTTTTGACTTCCTCAGTTCTCCATGGGGGTGTAGGCTTAGTTTTTATGGTTTTTGTTAAAAGTGGAGCAACTGAGTTCAGAGTGGATTCTAGTCTGTAAAATCTCAATAAAATTTGCAGCCACTTCAGGAGTTAGGTAGCGTTTCCTCACCGTTCTCATCGAGGCTTCCTGATGATTAAGACTGGTGACGTTAAAAAACACGCAGTAATGGTCAGACACAGCCAGATCGACAACAGAGGACACACCGGTGGACAGGCCATAGGTTATGACTAGGTCCAGGGTGTGTCCTCTGTTGTGAGTCGGCTGTGTGACATGTTGGGTAAAATCCATGCAGTTTAAAAGGTTTAAAAATTCTCTCGACAGTGGGTCGGAGGTATTGTCAATGTGTAGATTAAAATCACCAGTTATTAAAATTCTGTTGTAAGTGGTATGTATGATTGATAAAAGCTCTGAAAATTCACTGATAAAAACAGTGGAGTGATGGGGTGGTCTATAAACAGTTAAACAAAGAATAGGAGGACTGCTAAAAACAAAGGCAAGGTGTTCAAATGAGGAGTAGTTGTTAAAAGGGACCTCCTTTGTAGCTAATATGTTTTTAAAAATTGAAGCTGTGCCGCCTCCCTTTCTAACACCCCGTGTAGTAAATAAAAAATTAAAATTTGGTGGAGAAGCCTGGATGAGGGAAAATGCAGCGTCCGTGCCAAGCCATGTCTCTGTTAAAAGAATACCATCAAGTTTGTGATGCACAATAAGATCATTTAAAATAAAGGTTTTGTTTAAAAGAGAGCGCACGTTCAACACAGCCAAGTTAATGTCTGTGTTGGACGTGCGCTCACGACTACAACGTACCGGGTTGATAAAAACAAGATTGTCTCTGTTAAAACCAGTGGGTCTGTGGATCTGACGGGGAAAACGGGCGGTGACCAGGGGATGAATTGGTTGAGGATCTGGTGTGTGGGTGGCGCCAGATGTAGCTGGTTTTATGGAAGAATTATCTGGTGGGGGTGGCAATGATGACTGTGACCTGTGGGGGAAGCTGGAGAGGGGGGCAGTGCTGTGAGCGGCTGGCTCCACAGGTGAAGAGGAAGACTCCGGGCCAGAGCTGGGAGTGTGGGTGTGGCCAGAAAATAGTCACTCCCGTGGAGCCGACAGAACCGCGTGCTGAATGTTTGCAGCCAGCACGCGGCCCCCCAGCCTATTTGGGTGAAGTCCGTCGGGTCTGTAAAAGGAGGGACGATTCCAGAAAAGATTAAAATTGTCGATAAAACCAATGTTAAGAGCCCTGCAGGTGTTCTGAAGCCAAGAGTTCAGATAGAGCAGCCTGCTGAAGCGCATTGCTCCGCGGGACAGCGTTGGAAGCGGGACAGCGTTGGATAAATGCATGTTTATCACCCAGGCCTAATATGCACTTTGCATACAATATGTAATACTGTTTCTTCAGTCAATGGATTCAACAATTTCCAGTTAGGAGACAACCCTCTCTACTAGTGAGGCAATGACGGGGTGTTACACCACATCTTTAGTGAAACACAGAGGGATGAAATGCATCTACTGTAGGTTAAGTGGGGGCTTCACTCAGGGGAGTTTGCCCTCCTATGTGGCTGTATAAAGTGAATACTTTAAGGGAGCCTTTTTATGTCTTGATGGGATAAGTCACTGCTGTACATTGTAGTTATCAAAGCATTCTGACACAGAATTTTTAGTCGTGATATAGTCAAAAAGAAACTTCCTCAAATTATCTCTGGCACATGAGTGGCTGGAATGTGTTTGATTGGTTTCAATTCAATTACATTACATTTTATTTATATAGCGTCTAATACAACAAAGTTGTCTCTAGGCGCTTTTCAGAGACCCAGAACATGATATTTGATGGTTTGGATATTAATCAATAACAACAGAGTGTGCAAAGATGAGGGGAGTGGGAAACCAAACAGGCATTTACCTGAGTACACAGAGAAGCCGAGGATTTGAGGCTTTGGATTCCCGATCAAAGTAAAAGGACTACTGTGGTGCTTGATCAGGATGAATAGAGATAGTATTTGCATAAAATGGCGCCTTTAATATTTCAACTATGTATTTGGATAATACAATATTTAAAAACAAAACATATTTTAATTCAAACATTTCTTTTATTTTAACCATAAAGTGCCTTGTGATATTCAGAACCCCAACCAGACTCTCATACATACGCATCACTGTGAGGATGGCTGAGGCGGCTGGTGGAGTCAGCAGGCCATTGGTCGGGACACAAGTGTAATTCCCCGAGTCCTCTGGGATGAGACTGGAGATGAGAAGCGTTCCATCCACCACGATCTTCACACGCGACTTCAAAGACCTTTTAGAAAACACATAAGGGAAATCTTCGGCGTCAAAAGGATAAAACATCTATTTCAAAACCAGAGTGAAATGTTCAGCTCTCCCATCCGTGTTAAATAAAACAAACACTCAAAGCATCAAGTGTGTAGGAGGTTATTCTTTTTTTCTTTCCTCCAAGTTATTCGCCACAGTGCAGAAAAGGAGATTAAATATATCTCATCTGATTTGTTATACATTAATTGAGAGAAAGATTGAGAGGCCTATAATTTTCATCACAGGTATATCTCAACTATAAGAAACAAAATGAAAAAAAAAATCCAGAAAATCACATTGTCTGATTTTTAAAGAATGTATTTGCAAATTATAGTGGAAAATAAGTATTTGGTCAATAACAAAAGTTCATCTCAATACTTTGTTATATACCCTTTGTTGGCAGTGACAGAGGACAAATGTTTTCTCTAAGTCTTCACAAGGTTTTCTACACTGTTGCTGGTATTTTGGTCCATTCCTCCATGCAGATCTCCTCTAGAGCAGTGATGTTTTGGGGCTGTCACTGGGCAACACGGACTTTCAACTCCATCCAAAGATTTTCTATGGGGTTGAGATCTGGAGACTGGCTAGGCCACTCCAGGACCTTGAAATGTTTCTCACGAAGCCACTCCTTCTTTGACCGGTGGTGTGTTTGGGATGGTTGTCATGCTGTCAAAATCTCACGATACATGGCTCATTCATTCTTTCCCTTACACAGATCAGTCATCCTGGTCCCTTTGCAGAAAAACATCCCCAAATCATGATGTTTCCACCCCCATGCTTCACAGTAGGTTTGGTGTTCTTTGGATGCAACTCAGCTTTCTTTCTCCTCCAAACACGACAAGTTGTGTTTATACCAAAAAGTTCTGTTTTGGTTTCATCTAACCATATAACATTCTCCCAATCCTCTTCTGCATCATCCAAATGCTCTCTAGCAAACTTCAGACGGGCCTGGACATGTACTGTCTTCAGCAGGGGGAACGTCTGGCACTGCAGGATCTGAGTCCCTGGTAGTGTAGTGTGTTACTGATGGTTCCTTTGTTACTCTGGTCCCAGCTCTCTGCAGGTCCTTCACTACGTACCCCGTGTAGTTCTGGGATCATTTTTACCCTACAGGGTGAGATCTTGGTGGAGCCCCAGATGGAGGGAGATTATCAGTGTTCTTGTATTTCTTCCATTTTTCTAATAATTGCTCCCACAGTTGATTTCTTCACACCAAGCTGTTACCTATTGCAGGTTCAGTCTTCCCAGTCTGGTGCAGGTCTACAATTTTGTTTCTCGTTCCTTTGACAGCTCTTTGGTCTTGGCCATAGTTGAGTTTGGAGTGAGACTGTTTGAGGTTGTGGACAGGTGTCTTTTATACTAATAACCAGTTAAAACAGTTGCCATTAATACAGGTAACGAGTGGAGGACAGAGGAGCCTCTTAAAGAAGAAGTTACAGGTCTGTGAAAGACAGAAATCTTGCTTGTTTGTAGGTGACCAAATACTTATTTTACCGAGAAATTTACCAATTAATTCAGTAAAAATCCTACAATGTGATTTCCTGGATTCTTTCCCCCAATTCTGTCTCTCATAGTTGAAGTGAAACTATGATGAAAATTACAGCTCTCTCTCATCTTTTTTAAGTGGGAGAACTTGCACAATTGGTGACTGACTAAATACTTTTTTGCCCCACTGTTTATATGCATGTTGACAATGTGTTTTCACGGAAAGACTCACGATTTAACATTTAGGTTCATTAGATTGGTGCCGAATTGACTCATCAGCTGTGAGCAACTTGAATATGCTTCTTCACTGCTCTCTTTCCCATCTTGCATTGATAATAGCATCAAACTAGACCACTAAATGAGTCTGTGTCCTAGTATTAAAGCTCAACTTGCCAATACAGTATTTCTCATGTATTAAGGATGAATCACTTGAAAAATGTGTAAGAGGCCACTTGGAATGACTGCAGAAGACAATGAATGCAATATATATCCGCATATACACTTCTTAAAACATGGCAGACTCTAAACGCTACCTTAAAAAGAGTGACTGAAAGCAGATCCTTAAGTGTAAAACTGAAATGCCTGACAGCTGAGTGTAGGATCTCTTTTCTGGCATTGCTGTTGAGCACCTTACTATATATAAAAAGCAATTACAAAAGAGATTATTTTACCATAATTATTAATAGATAATCTGAATAATCCTCATATGTTCCACCCAGCTGTTAACAGTATAAAACAGTATGCCGCCTCCAAAAAGCCTCTCTGAATGTGTTCTTCATCTGAATGAGGTTGATTATTAACTGCTGTACAACAATAAAGAATGATGATGGGTTTGATAGAGAAACGTAGAGAGGAGAAGATATGCAAATTTAACCTCCATCTGGTCAACCTTATCCCAGCTACTGTTTTCTGAGAGAGTGGGTAATTGTCTGGTATATGATGTGCTGCCAATGATGAAGAATTCCCTCCCTAATTAGACTGTCTACTCGGCACTGAGCAACGCTTTTATGAGTCTGTCAGTCCAGCCATGGCTCTGAACTTCATACATTTGAATTATAAAAAAAAAAAAAAAACATGGCTTCACCAGTGTTTGACTCCTGTGAAGTCACCCAGTGGACACGGGGCTTTGGCACAATCCTGCTGTCACGAATCAGGGTTTTAAGATGGACAAGGATTTTAGGCTGGACCGTCAGATCGGTGCAGTAGTGAAAAACAGCTCCTTTCAGCTGAGACAGTTGGAAAGATGAAAAGCATTCTTTCGAAGAATCACTTTAAAACTGTCTTCTATGCCTTCATCACAACTCGGCTGCATTGCTGGACTTCTTCGTATGTTCGTACAGTATGTCCTCCCTGTATCGCCTTCAGCTGGTGCTGCTGCATGGCTTTCAACTGGAACATGATAGAGAGCGCCCCATACTCCTGTCTGATCCTCACTGGCTGCCGGTTCATTTAGGAGGCCATTTTACAATTTTGTTACTTGATTTCAAATCTTTAAATGGTCTTGCCCTGCCCTTCCCTTGCATCCAATGTAATGTAATGTAAGTGCATCCAGGCTATTCCGTTGTTAAGTGCTGAAATATTTTTAATTTCATTCTCAAGTCACTATTTATATCTGGAGAAAAACAATAAGACATGTGAATGTTTCGTTAAGACGGTTTACGTCTTGATTTGATCTGCAGGTGTTTCATTTGCTAATTTACTTAATTAATCAAATGTAGTAGTTTACTTTTCTTCACGAACAAACTTGAATACAACCTCAAACATAGAACAACATATCCTTTTTTCACCATCCCAATGTTTATTTAAAAGGAAAAAAAGCAGGTGAAAAAAAAAAGATATGATTACAAATAGCTTCTCTAAGTAAAAATGCTCACATCTTGCCCTGGCGGCATTGTGTTAACATACACCTATTCAGGTGTATGTTAACACCAAGTAAGCCAAAATATCTGCTGTTGAATAATTAAAAAAGGGTGCAATTAATCAATTTTAAATCCCATAAATATGAACAGGATTCTTCCCCACATTATTTATTTTTAATCAAAACTTTGTCTTTATTTTCCTGAAAAATTAAATAAAAAAGTATCAAAAATGTATCTTATTGTTTTTGTCTGAGGTTGTACTTGCCTGATACGGTGACAGACAATGATAAGAGGATTTTTGTTATGATTTGACAAAACCAAGAAGCTGAAGACATTTGCACTGACTTAACAAATCAAGATCTGAATGTGAATTTATTTTCCTCGCCTGAAGTAACAGACTATTCCCAAGGTAAAACCAGCTTTAGCAAAATTCAAAATAGTTTTGCTGGTGCAAAATATCAGGCCCCAGGAAGTTACTTTGGATTTATGTAATGTCCGAGGTGATTGATTTTCTATCTTTTTTTAAAAGGTTGATTTGAATTTTATATCTTAAGTAAGAAAAAGTTATCCTTTAATTTTGTTTGCAATTTTGCAGAGCACAATTTTCTCAAGGCTTTCATTCGGCTTTCTTTCATTCCTACAGTCCTTCTTTAATTAGAAGCAGACTATGTCATAGTTCCTATCCACAAATCCTTTAATGTCTTAATGTGGAACGGAATAATAATTTAGTTGTTTCATTTATGACGACAACACCATCAAAAAGTCATATAAAACACAGACTTCTTGTATGACCTTCCTCAAAGTAACATTGTGGCAGGGTGGAGGAGCTGCAGCCACTCAGGCTGATTAGGGCACAGGTGGGCCCAATCAGCCTCTCCACTCTGCCAGCCTTCATAAGGCATGGCTGCCCAGCAGCAAGGGTTCAGACTGAAGCTGTGAAGCTGCTGTGAAGGTGCTTGTTCACGTGTTGGCGGTGTTTTGGAGTAAATAAAAGGGTCTGCACGAAACTCCGTGTCTCTCCATCCTTCGGTCGGCCCCGGTAGCACTCGCCCTGCTACATCTGGCGCCCAACGTGGGGCGCGAAGGATGGAGGAGAGAGGCATGGAGCGGGCCCTGGACACGCTCGCCCGGGCCATGGCGGGCATGGCGGCCGCCT
This sequence comes from Cololabis saira, assembly GCF_033807715.1. Taxonomy (NCBI): domain Eukaryota; kingdom Metazoa; phylum Chordata; class Actinopteri; order Beloniformes; family Belonidae; genus Cololabis; species Cololabis saira. The sequence continues at coordinate 37,552,897 of NC_084597.1, forward strand.
TCCGGGACCAGGGCGAGCGGCAGCTGGCCGCCATAGAAGCCCTGGTGGCCGCGGGGCGACCCACCCCTGCACCCCGTCTGAGGGCCGCCGCAGCAACGCGGGAGGAGCTGGCGGCGCCGCAGCTGAGAGGCCGGGAGGCAGAAGCTGCGGGCCGCCAAGCGACGGCTCCCGAGGCGGCGGGACCCGCGGAGCGACCCATCCCTGCACCCCGTCTGAGGTTCGCCGCGGAAGCGCTGGTGGCGCTGCAGCCGACCGGCCGTGAGGCAGTGGCTGCAGGCCGCCAGGCGACGGCTCCCGAGGCGGAGACGGAGGCGGAGTTGGCGGGGGAGGCGGCTTCGGAGGCGCAGCCGCCAGCGACGGCGGGTCCCGCGGAGACGGGGCCGGACCTGCGGCCAGAGCAGAGTGTGGGGGACGAGGCGGTCCTGGAGGCGGACCAGCAGCCCGCGGAGGTGAAGGAGGCAGTCGTGCGCGCACCAGGTGGCCCGAGGCCACGATGGGCCCGGCCCCGAGCGCATCCTCCACGGCGGGCGGGCCGGGGGCGACCACCCCGACCGTTCCGCGGCTCAGGCCGACGCCGTGGGCGACCACCCGACCAGGAAGCCCAGAGAGTTCCTCTCCCGCTCCGAGGGGGCGGGGGGGGGGAGTAGGCTCGGCCGGATGGACCCCGGCTCGAGGTTGGCGTTGGGGGTGTGTGGCAGGGTGGAGGAGCTGCAGCCACTCAGGCTGATTAGGGCACAGGTGGGCCCAATCAGCCTCTCCACTCTGCCAGCCTTCATAAGGCATGGCTGCCCAGCAGCAAGGGTTCAGACTGAAGCTGTGAAGCTGCTGTGAAGGTGCTTGTTCACGTGTTGGCGGTGTTTTGGAGTAAATAAAAGGGTCTGCACGAAACTCCGTGTCTCTCCATCCTTCGGTCGGCCCCGGTAGCACTCGCCCTGCTACAAACATATTGTCACTAAATCCATTCTTCACCTGCTCCCATCACAGGTTTTTCTTATCTTCCTTCCTTCAGTCTTTTGCATTGTAGTCACTCTAAAATTACATGACAAGACTGAAGCAAATGCATTTCCTGTATACTAACTAGACATTTAAAAATGGTTAAGGCATTACCTTTGAGAGCACTGTCTATTTCAGTAGTTAAAATGTTAGGACAGTGACGGCATGGTCCGAAGCAGGAACAACAAAGCTGAGCTCATTACAGACCGTCTTGGGGAACACAAGACATGCCACTTTGTTTTTTTGGTGAATAGAACAAGCAAATGAGCTTGCATGTGCCTCAAAGGAGCCTTCTTTTGCATTGTTGCTGCATTATCAGGACTTCACTTGCTAAGTGTTGCTATTTTAAGGCAAACAAAAGTTAGTTAGCTCACATACAAAAGAAAAAGAAAGAAAAACAAATCATCCCTGCAGGGATTTGCAAAAAAGGCATCTGTGTAACTTCCATGAAAAATTGATCTTATAGCTGACTCTTTAAACCTTGAGTGGCAGGAGTTTTGAGTCTGTCATAAATGATTAAGGGATGCTAAGATTTAAAATTGATGTGTTTCAGTTAGAATTGGGCTTGGAATTTTGGATCCGATGCCCACAGCGATTTTACAGAGGAAGAAAAAAATAAATTCTAGTATCAATCTAATGGTACATACAGTATATACAAAAACACATACATCTCTATCAAGCATTTACACGAGGGACAGGTTTATTTTAAAGGTTTATTAATAATAGTAAAACAAAGTAAACAATGAGTTCACTGTTTTTCATATTTCCAGCTATATATTTCAGAATCTAGTCAACTTTTTGCAGCAATACTGCTTGACTCAACATTGCAGACTCTTTTTTTGAAGCAAAAGTTAACAGGGACAGTCCAATATCCTCTACCAAGGATACACAGAAAAAAGTCTGGGACCAGATTAAAAACTGGGCTGACAACAAAATTGTATCCAGCCAGACCAATCCTGGCCTCTGGTAAAAATCCTTCATGCAAATTCATTTATAGCTTCTTGAGTGAGCTATACAAACATACAAACATGGAATCAAACGGAACCAAGTACATAACCTCTTCGGAGGTAATACAATTTTCCCACAAGTCTTTTTTAGGTTTCATGGTTGAATGCATACCAGATCACTCGGTGGTCCTTCTGAAATGAATCTAATAGCATAAAGAGAAAGAGAGGTATCAATGCCTCCCAAAAGGTCAAGATGGAGACGGCTAAATGCTAAACCTTGGCATTCACAAATCAACAGGTGATACCACGATCGCTTTATCAGCGTATTTTACCCATCTGTGATCCATACTGTGAAACAGACAGGAACCAACAGCGTTGTGAATAATAAAGTTGAAGCAGCTTTTTTAGGACAAACCACATTATGGCACAGTTTTTGAATTAGCCTCTGACCCATGATTTCATCTTTGTAAAAAAGAACATATCTGACATTGTACATCTTCACCTGGATGTATCCGTGACAGGCCAATATCAGACAATAAAATAATGCACTTAAGGGAATTTCTCAAGAATTTCATGAGTAAATTTTAATGTCTTGTTATTTTCTACTGCACTTCAGAGCAATGTAGCCACACGTGCAGCTCTGGGGTAAAAGCAGGAACTAGATCCAGTCTAAAAGTTCCTCCGCTAACTGCAAAAAAACGTAATCAAATCCCTCTGTGGACTAACACACAAGTACAGCAGCCTTCAGAGATGAAGAGTGCTCCTGAAGGTGTTGCTTGTGGATTTGTTTGATCCGCGGTGACAGGTTTTTATGCAGCTTCACTGTTTGGAACTAAGACGTACAGAGTTAAATATCTGTATAGACAAAGAAGCAGGTTTTTTTCTCTCCAAATTTGTCTCTGTGGTGCAGTAAGAAAAAAAATGTCTTTGCACCTTTTATATTTGTATTTTTTTCACAGCGAAACAAACATAAAGTAAACAACAGGCATATTAAACAGACTTTTTTCTGCTACATTATTTTGGAAGAAAGCGGGTTTAGCGCAACCTGCTCACATGCATATGTAAGAACATGAAGGGTTTACGGTAAAGGAAAGTGAGGACTCCACTTACTCTATGTGATGGACATTTTGCCCCTTCTTCTGCCACACATAGGTCATGTTGGGGGGGTCGGCCACTGCCTGGCACTGGAGAAATGCATCCTGGGACATGTTGAGGGACGTGTTTTTGGGAGGAACAATAATGACAGGAGGACCTAGAGAGAAACAGGTGACAAAAGACATCAGATCAGGTCACGAAATGGTTTTGTCCTCGTTGAAAATTATCAAGTTTAGCTGAGCAGCAATACGAGCATTAATTTGACCAGAGAAAAGACTGAGTTGAAACACTTGATATGTAAGTTTAAAGTAATCCTGGGGACCAAAATGAAAAGTTTGTGAAACATTATTGTAATTAAGGGAAATTAGATGGTTTAACATTTTTATAGGGAAATAACAAAACTCATGCAAATGGTCTGCTGAAAATGCTGGAAATAATTAATGCCATTTAAAAATATGTATATAATTGCACATCGTCTTCAGGCAGATGTTTGGTGTCATGAACCTCTCATTGTCCATTTGCCGTTTCCTTAAGTCCCTAAATGAATGAAACTCTTTTGCTTCAGAATACTGTGACTCATTGCCCTTCAACCAGAAAGAAAAGACACAAAGGAGATGTTGGGCCACAGTCCTATGTGAATATGGGAAGCCTTCATTTCAACTTTAAGGCCCAGCTCTGAGGCCTCACTCTGAGACCAGCCCTGATTTCTTACAGCCAACCGCATGATTCGAATATAAGTAATGATAAGTAATCTTCTTTACTAACAACTATCGTAAGACGTTTGTTAATAACTCTTTAATAACTGAACCAGCACCCCCTTTGTGGCACAACAGAGGCTTTGGTTAAGAAACATACAATAGACTGAAATTGAAAAAAAAAATGCGAAAGACTTAAAATCCCTTCTTACAAACACAAAATATGGATTAATCCAGCTCAGTGTCTTGTTTTGTATCTGACATGCAGCTTTGAATTATACCAACTCTGCCTCTCAGCATGATCTGTCGATGAAGCGGTGAGGACGATACAAGCTTTCAGATGACACAGACCTGTGAGGTATCAGGAATCTAACAGAAATCCCAAACATTTCTGTGGAGAAATACTCTGTGAAGTCAATGAGTGGGACCAAATAAACTAGGATTAAAAACTGCTTTACATCTGTGTTAGCAGAAGATTGTCCTATCCTCTCTGACAACATATGCAAAACCTTTATTTAAAAGGATGTAGGTATTACAGATTATGAAGTATCCCTGTACTCTCCCTCTCAGTGAGACATGTGAGCGTGGGTTAGGAAAAGCAGACTTTAAGTTTGCTAAAAACTTAACAGCAAGAACTGCAGTCTATTGAGAAATGTAAATTTTAAAGGTATTCATGTCAAAACACTTGTCTCAAATTATTTCACGTCTTTCTCTGCTGACTTTATGCAACCATTAGAGTCTCACCCCAACGTCAACTATCTATGTGCCTGTCTGTAACCCTAATCCTCAGGCCTCTCATACACACCGCCTTTGGGAAATCTGGGAGCGTCTGCGAATGTGTGTCTCGCTCGCCTTTCTCGCCGTGTGACACGTCGTCGGATCCAGTCTACATTTTTTTTCGGCCGAATCAACATGTCAGGTTGGTCAGCGAGGGATCACTCAGACCGGCTGCTCAGTGGAGCGGATGGGTGCAAGTGAAGTGAGGCGGCAGCGACAACAGACAGCAAATGACTAACTCAACATGTCACACATGATCTCCTTCCATTTGTCATCATCTTCTCTCTCCAACACAGGCAACGGCTCTTAGTTTTCTTCACCCCGAGTGTTCATGGGGTGAGGGAAACTGAAAATGGAGTGATGAGGCTCAAGAAAAACCACCTCTATGAAGCATTACTGAAAAGAAAAACACATAATGCAATGTTCTTATTATTATAATTTACATGAAGAACTAATTCATCTGTGCCCTGCAGCATTCACAGTTATGACTGCTCTCTCTCTCTCTCTCTCTTCTGTAAATCTCTCTTCTTCCTTTTTCAGGGTTGCTCCATTGTTTTGATCACTTTCTAATTTCTCGTCGACACAGTGCATCACTGCTTATTAATGTCTTACTTGCTTTCTTTATAATAATAATACATTTCATAATTGTATGTACCTTTTCTTGTTCTCAGGGTTTTGTCTGTGCCTTTTTGATTTCGTCATTTCTATTCAAGCAACAAGTAACGTTCACTTTTTTTCTTCTCTGCTAAGTAGCATAAAAACAGGATGAAAATGTAACTGTCATCATTTCCAAAGCTACCTTCTTGAAAATAATGAAGACTTGCTCCTGAATGGTAAAAATTGGATCCATTCTTTTTTATATTCCCTTCCACACAACGAGCACATTGATAAATGCGCTGATATAAAGTGAGGTGAAAGGTCAAGAAGGAAAATGAGCAACAAAGCAACCATAAATAATTTTTCAGACATAACCTTTTAAAGAAACCACAAAATAGTAATGTCACAATATTCCCAGGACCCTGTGTTGTTAAATATAACTACATAATTGCCTTGAAAATTAATCTCACGCAGCTACTGCAGAGTGGTGTTATGATGTCCCATTTATCTGCCACGCCAGCCTCACGCTGATATGTGAGCTGGTTGCAAAGAGCTAATAAAAGAGGTCTCTGTACATATAAACAACCACATAATCTCTGCTGCACTCATTACAGATCAGGTTTATAATCTTACATGCATGATGGATATGCGCATGAGTGACAGTTTAAGGGCTGCTAAAAGCTTTCAGACACACTCCATCTAGATCGAGTATTAGTATTACCTAATCCATAAGTGTGGCAACGCTGCGAAAAAATGCATCCAAAGCTCAGATGAAGCTATATAGCCTCTTAGTCAAAAGGTGGACATAGTGTGTTTTACACACACTGACATACACTCACATTTGTGTTCCTCATGCACCTTGGTACAAATGAGTCCTTTTTCTCCGCGGGCGGGGGGGGGGGGGGTTTAGGGGCGCAGTAGGAGTTGGAGTAGGAGTGCATAAACAAATCAGAGATAGATTCCACAGTGTATTATGCAGAGCTGTGTTGGTGTAATCCAATTATACACAGTTGCCTATTTGCATATTCTTCATGTATTCATCGCCGAACTGGACTGCTAATCTGTAATCTGTATATTTGGACATATTGTACGCCTTACAATAGTATTCTATTCAGACCTTCTTCCTTTCTCATCAAGAAACATTTATATTTTTCCATTCAGTGTGTCATGATTTTAGAAAAATGGATGTGATGATTTTAGTTGAGGGGTGACATCCGCTGCAAATTTGAAATGAGAGAAACACAAGAAAACACACAACGGGGACACCGGCTTGAAAACAAGCGAACAGACACAAGAACAGGCAGAGACACAGACAGCAACCATTTCAGGTCTCTAAAACTGAATCAAGACCAGGCTACTGCGATTATCTGTCCCTCAAAACTGTAGGGTGAGTATGGAGATGAGTGAGCAGGTGTGTAAGTCTGTGTGTGTGTGTGTGTGTATGTGTGTGTGTGTGTGTGTGTGTGTGTGTGTGTGTGTGTGTGTGTGTGTGTGTGTGTGTGTGTGTGTGTGTGTGTGTGTGTGTGTGTGTGTGTGTGTGTGTGTGTGTGCAAAGTGAAAGCAAGGTTTTACCTAAACTGCTACTACAGTGGAGGAGAGAGGGCAGGACTCCGCCACCCGAGAGACCAGAAGCCGACAAGGAAGAAACCCGAACCCAGGACACCAGCAGCCCCACGGAGGACCAGAAGAGGGCGGGAGGAAACCCCCCGCCAGCAAGCCCCCCCCCCCACGCAGCCAAGAAAACCTACGGTGATGGACCAGGACCCAGCTGAGCACAAGGCACCCAACATAGGCCGACCATGGGGCCAAGAGGTCCACGCCGGCCAGCCTGCCTGGAGGGACGGGGCCACCTCGACCGTCGATGCCGGCAGACCGGCACCCATCCCTACGAAAGCGGGAACCCCAAAACCAAAGGCGCGCCCAGCTACAAGGGCAGCGGGGGGGAAGCGGAGACAGGCACGGAGAGCAGGAACCCCCCGACAAGGAGCCACCCAGACACGCCCAACAGCAAAGAGCCCCAAACCCAAGTTAGACAACGGACACCCATTCAACCATCCCTCCATCCATCCTTTTTATATACCCGCCTTATCCTTTGCAGGGTCACGGGGTCCGCCCCAGCCAACTACAGCGACAGGCAGGGGCACAACCCAGACAGGCCGCCGGTCCACCGCAGGACACCCACCCACACAGACACCAACATACACTCACTAACAAAGACATGGACAATCATTCTCTCACCACTCCCATCTCCCCCAGGCAGCACGGCAAAGCCCATGCCCGGGTTCAGCCATCAGCCCCCCCCTGTGGTCCCCCTGCCCCAGGCTGAATGCGGCAAACATGGGTGGAGGACGACCTCACTCCCGCCCCTGGTGACGAGTGTGTGTGGTGTGACTAATGTGGTTAAAACAGGGAGGGGGAGGTCAGGCCACCATACGGCTTTGCCAGTAGCCACATTTGACAGGAAGAAAGACCCTAAGTGTCCTTGTTGAGTGTGTATCTGTTGAGTGTAGAGTTGTCTAAGATGTTATTAAAAATGAGGAGCAGGTAGTCCCGGCGTATGCCACACCCTGGACCCCTCAACCCCTCGGACCTAAGTGAGTGTGTGCGTAAGTCATGTAGGGGAGCAGGAGGAGGAGAGGGGTACGAAGCCAGGAGGCATGGCCCTGGTCCACCAAGCCCAGCCAGCGCCACGCTGCACCCCCAGGAGCCCCCCCGCCGCTGTCAGAGCCCCCAGTGTGGAGCGGGAGATGTCTCCATTCACACCCACGACAAAGAACATAGAAACCTGGGAATGAGTCCCCCAGCTGCCGCGCCCCCCCGGGTTGCCCCAGAGACCCGCCCCCCAAATCCATTTCCAGTCCCCCAAGTAAACCCCCAATTCCAAGAGTTACAGGATCACCACCCACCCGACCCCACTAGGTGATGAAGCCCATAAACGGGGACGAGAGAGAATGCAGTTCTGCCGAATGATATTTAGTGGAAGCAGACATTATCTCGTTACTGATATGATTTACCAAAAGATTCCGAAATTGATTAATACATAGATTAGACTTTTGTTTCCAGTTCGTTAGAATGGTTTTCTTTGCGATACATGAGGCAGTGAGAACCAAGTGAGCCATGTTAGGTTCCATGTGGATATTACCCAGGTGAGCTAGAATGCGTGGGGCACACAGGAATTCTGTAATTGAGCCATGTGGATACATCTTCACATATCTCCTTCCAGAACTTCCGTACCGGTGTACAAAACCATAAAGCATGCATATAATTATCAGGGGTGTTCTCTGTGCACTGTGAGCAGATATTAGAGGGTGCAAAACCGGTCTGGAACATCCTTTGTCCTGTATAATGTATTCCGTAAAGACGTTTGTATTGTTTAAGTTGCAAGTTTGGATTCTTGGTCATAGTGAAAGTATTTAAACATATTTGTGACCAAGAAATTTGATTAGTTTTAAGAGATAAGTCAGTCTCCCATTTTGAGATCGGAAGAGAGACTGAATTATCTTTTCTGGATATTAACCTGTAGAGTTTTGATAGTAATTGTGGGGTGTTTAGATTAAGTAATTCATTCACCTTAATGGGAAGTTGCAAATCCAGTTAGTTGAATTTATATGTTTTACTTATTAGGGACTTGAGTTGTTGGTATTCTAAAAATGTGTTACGGCTAATTCCATATTGAACAGTGAGTGTGTTAAAGGGTACAAAATTTCCACTCATGATTATATGTTGTAACTATTTTTTTCCTTGGTCTCTCCCCTGAGTGAAGTTTACTGTCTTTTTATCATTTTTCAGAATGTCTTGGTTTTTCTAGATGGCTGTGCGATCACATGGAGAAAGTGATACTTTGGTTATTTTCAGGAAGTCCTACCAGGCTGTCAGAGTTGAGCTAATATTAATACTTTTAAAGTATTTATGATGCTTGATTTGTTTTGACTGATAAATGGTAAATCTGACATTTCCATTGCAATCATTGCAAAACACTTGTTCTGAATCCAGCCATTAACTATCTACAGTAGTGGGTGGTTTTTGCACCATTTTAAGATATACTGTAACTTATTAACTAACAAGTAGTACTGGAAGTTGGGTAAGTCTAAACCTCCACAGTCTGGTTTTTTGTAACGTTTTTAAGCTAATTTGTGGTGAAAGAAATTTTGATACGTATGAGTCCAGTGACAACAGGAAGGGGGCTTGAAGGGTATCATTGAAAAAAGATAATTATTTTTGGTAAAACCATCATTTTGATGGTGGCAATTCTCCCCATGATTGAAATGAGAAGATAATTCCATTGGGTAAGATCATCCTCTATTTTTCTTTAAGAGCTGAACATAATTTAGTTTTGTTAGCTCTGACAGCCAAGGGGAGATGTTTATGCCTAAATATCTGATGTTCCCTGTTTGTAATTTAGTAGTGGTTGTATTCTGGAAATTGCAGTTGATGCACAAAACAGTGTATTTGGACCAGTTGATAGTAGAGTAAGAGTGCAATTGTCTGTGACAGTGAGGTTCGTGAGTTCTGGAGGAAGAGTAATACATCATCAGCATAAAGACTTATCTTGTGATCTAAAGTTTTGCATTGTGTGCCTTTAATATTTTGGTTTTGCCTAATAGAAGCTGCTAAATGCTCAATAAATATCCCAAATAGTGAAGGAGAAAGAGGACAACCAGGTCTGGTACCTCTTTGCAAGTTAAAGCTTGTTGAAATTTGATCGTTGGTCCTTACACATGCCTTGGGAGAGCTATATAATATCTTTATCCAATCAATAAAAGTTTTGCCAAATCCAAATGTATGCAAAGTTGCCAATAGAAATTTCCAGATTACCCGACCAAATGCTTTTTCTGCATCTAGAGATATAATTGTAGTTTCCAGATTATTGATATTCGAATGATCTATAATATTAATTAGTCTACGTGTATTAGTAGAAGAATGTCTACGCTTAATAAAGCCTTTTTGATCCGGGTGTATAATAGAAGGGGTTATTCTTTCCAAACGTTTGGAAAGATCTTTGCAGAATATTTTGAGATCTACATTTATAAGGGATATTGGGTGGTAGCTCGATGGGAGGTAGTATCCTTGTCTGGTTTCAATAGGAGGCTGATATTAGTTCTTATTTGAGGGTAAACTTTTATTTTCCTTAATGTTTAAAATAATTTTATGAAATGTTGGTGCTAATATAATTCAAAGCCATATGCTGGAGAGCTTCATGGAGTTCTCCCATTAAGAGTCTTCTGTTGGTTTTCAAAAGTAGACACAATGTCTCAAGGTCTTCGTGACATACTGTATGAGTGAGATATTTGTCCAAAATCACAGTACACTTCCAGAACAAAACCTGACCTTCAGCCAGATCTGCTCAGCTACTGTATATCTACAGTATAATAGCTGGCATTAGGCAATGGAGATGCATCTTTGGAAATCCGTGCCTCTTTTGAAATCATTGCTACAAAATAAGATGCCAGTGTGTGCGGTACAGCGGGAGGTGAACTTGAGTGGCAGTATAACATTTTGCATATTGTCCTAGAAATGTGAATTACTGAAAAACAAGTTTTCAGACTTAAGTGGCCACAATCAAATTGACAAGGTTGCTTTGCCTTGTTGTTTGAGTTTTATTTCAGACATCCAAAAACAATATGCTTTCAAGCAAATACACATACAAATGTATTTAAATTCCAGAAATGTCTTAGGTTTAAATACAATAGAAGAATCACTTTCAGCAGCGAAATTACATTCTGAACAACTTTATCAGACTTTGTTGTCAAGGAGTTTTGGCTTATTTTTCTTTACATCGTTAGCTTAGACCATTGAGATTTGTAAGCTTTTCTAAATAAATAGATCTTTTAAGCATTTCAATCAGGCTGAGGTCTGAACTTCAACTGGGACTTGCATTTTTTTCCTGTTCTTGGGACCGCTGTTCTACTCCACGATCAGTTTCTCTTCAGCTGGTAGGGAAATTATTCCACTATAGCTTCTACACGAGCCAATGACTGCAAGGTGCAAGGTCCCGCGGCTACACAAGAAGCTAAAATTATCAACTACCAACACCACGTTTGATAGATGCTACCAGCAATTTCTGGCTATACGCTGTTTTCGTTTTTTGTTAGTTCTGTGCATTACGCCAAAGATATTCCTTTGGTCTCGTCTGTCTTTGGATCTTAGATAGAGTTTATTCCAATGCTACTACGCAAACCTAAGCTGTACTTTCAAGCTCAAGGTAACAAGGCTTTCTCCTGGCAACCCTTCTCATTTTTTTTAAAAACCTTAAACCTTAAAAACCCAGATTTCTTCATGTACTTTCACTGACTATAATAAATTACATCATTTGATTTGACAGCTGAGGCCTGTAGATTCTTTGATTTAGCTCTTGGACTTTTTTTGGCTGCATCTCTGAACATCTCACAGTCTGACCTTGAGGTTAGTTTGTTGGGATTTCCACTCATAGCGAGGTCACAACTAACTTGAATGTTTTCAACCTGTTCATTTTCTCACTGTAGGATGATGGACTTGTAATCGCTTTAAAGATATATCTTTTCCCAGATTGATGGACTACAATGGCTGCTGGTTGAAGATGATTGCTGATGTCTTTCCTCCTTGGTATTATGTTAAGACATAGACGAATGCTCCGGACAGTGGAGCTGTCAAAATGCCTGGTTTCGTAGAGAGTAGGTGATGATCACCAAATCAATTGCATTGATTGGCAGCACTCGGCTGCCACTTACTCTCTTAATTCCTATTTGGAAACAGTTAAAGGATACTTGGTTCTTCACATGCTGATTGTAATTTTTGCTTAAATAAATGATCACGTCCAGTGGTGTTGTTTATCACAAGTTGCATTAGTAAACAGGTCTACTTTTTTTCATATAAATCTAAATCTCTGAAAAAACTCATCAAAATAAGACGCTTAATCATGAAGAGACTCCACTCCAAAGTCCTAGATAACATCCCTACTCAATATGCTGGTGAAAAAAGAGAAATCACATAGTTAAAAGATAAGGGTCATTTTCAACTTTAGTTTCTATTACCGCTCTGCTGAGTGATGCAAGACAGAGAAACCAAAATGTAAATTGCGGTGGCTTTAAGCCAGTCAGGCACACAGAGATCAGAGCAAGTGAAGGAACTGACAGGCGCAAAAGATAGATGCACAGAAAGACAGGCAGTCAACAACTGACCTTTGATCATGATCTTTGTCACGCGAGTCACGTTTCCCTCAGTGTTGGAGGCGTGGCAGGTGTACAGCCCTGCTGACTGTGTGCTCACTGCTGGCAGAGATAAGACTTCTCCCTGGTAAATATGATTTGACAGATAAATTGAGTACTGGTTAGATGCAAACAATACATATAAGATTATGACATATCATTGTTACGCAGACAGGGAGAGGGACAGGTACACGCATAAAGTAAGACAGAAAAAGGCGCTGCAGCATATGCAACAGTTTGAGCTGTTGATGTCACTACAAGCCATAACTTACTGACATATTCCTGCATTTTATTCTTTTTTTGACACAGCCAATAGCACATTTTCTTTCAAACCCATTTTTCATTATCATTGCCAAATAGCTTGTGTTTGATACAGTTTACAGAACAACAGTATCTTATTCAGATGTTTCACTGCAGACTTCAAATGTTGAATTGTGTCAGATGATTTCTTAATGGAAGAGATGTTTGAGAGGCTAAGCCTTCCATATGCTGACGTGTCCTAAGCTCCCCCCACACTTCTCCAGGAACTGACCTGAAGCTACTGGAACAAGCAATACAGAGACTAAAATAAAAACTAAAGCGTGCAAAATGTACAGAGCTGCACATGTGTCTAATTCTTCATTTTTCTATTTTACTGCAGTGAAACTATAGATTTATTTGTTGCGTGTGACAATAGGTCAATCAGAAAAGCCCAGAGCTAACAAGTTGAGAGCAGTATCCCCACCTATCCTGGCAGAGTCTGACATACTCCAGTGGGTACATTGATTCCTTTAACATGCATCTATATTGGACGGACGAATGGGTCCAATTTAATGGCCTTGTCGAACTACAACTAAACAGGGCATGTGGAAGTACTGATTCATTTAATTTGAGCTCCCTGTACTTCCTTTGAGGTCTTACTGTGCATTCACACCGAAAGCGTCACGGGCGTCATAAGCGTCTGGCTGCCATTCACTGTCTATGAACGCTCGCTGCAAGAGACGTCGGAGGCGATGGAGGCGATGGAGGTGGTGAGGTGCGATCGAGGGGTCCAGAGCATCAATTTGAAGTTGAGAGAATTTCAACTTTATGCAAATTAGCAGCAGCGACGCTGAGGCAGCGTCCAATCACAGACTGGGATTCCCAAAGCAAGAAGCCTTGCCCAATGCACATTGTACTTTCGTGTACACACATATACTCATTCACATGCATACATTAGCATAGCTGTGCACATAAACTTATTGTATCAGGAATTAATCTATTTAATCTAGCAAACTGACATTTTTGTTTTGGGAAACATGTAACTGATGGTTACTGGAGGAGCTGTATGGTCTGTTAAATTAAATCATTAAAAACCGTGTTTATTAATAAAAAAACACAGTTTAAACATTATGACCAAATTCGCTACTACCCGGTGTGTCAGTGGTGTTCACCGCAGACAGACTGCAGGCGTTCAACCGGACCAATGACTCGCAGATAGTTGGTGTCCATCCGGCTGATCCAGGGACCAACCTTGTTAAGGAGAGCATCAAACTCAGTCTTATCTATGCGGAAATTATGCCGAAACCAAGCATCGTCAAAACGGAGCTCAGATATCAGACGATGAAACTCCCCGTGGGGTTCGCAGCACTTTGTGGACCCAGATGGACCTACGGCACGGGACCTGTGCCAACTCAGCAAATGCACTGCTGAAATATAAAGACGGTTTCCCAAAGTGCGATCCATGGTGAAAGGGAAAACCAAATATACGCAAATATTCCCTTCAGTTCTGCAGCGCAGCTTTAAATCCTCGATCACTGCAAGCGTCGACAGGCGGCGCGATGCAGGCATCCTGCGACCACAGGCGATTTTTCATGCTTGACGAATGCACGGTTATGCTGCAATGCTACTCCCTCTCTCTGCAGAATTGGCAAAAGGTCTGAGTTGCTCACATTATGCGTATAACATGTACCTGTGTAATACAATACTGTGTATAGGTTGCAATTAGAGCTCTGGAGAACATCTAAAAAGCAACAAATAACATCACTTTCAAGTACAAGATTCAACACATCAACTGTTGTTTACACAATAAAATGCAGTTAAATTGTGAGGGGCTCATGAAAGAAAAGTAATTCACAATTTTACATGACACATCTGATAGTATATGACTACAATTATATATTTGAGAGAAATAAATAAACAGATGTATTTATTTCTTCCTTTTTATGGCAGAGTTGCATGAACGCATTACACATGCTGGTTTAACTTACACACATACCTCATCATTTCTGCTTTGAATGATGTTGCCATCCTTCAGCCAGGTGATGGTTGGTATGGGGTTGCCAGTAGCAACACAGGAAAGCAAGAGGTGCGCTCCAACCAAGGCCTCCAGGACAGGAGGCGGGACTTTAGTGAAGGTGGGTGGTGCTATAAAAAACAAAACAAAACACAATATTGTCTGTGAAGGAACAAACAAATCACCTGAACGTGACAAGTTGAACCTGTCCAAATCAAAAGAGAAGCATACAAGAAGACAAACAATGCTTTTCAAACCCTAGCAATAACAAAAGGACTTTACTATAAATCCTTCCTTTCTTGTGCAACCAACTTCTTTTGTTTTTTTTTCTTCCAACTGAGATAAGGTGTGCCAGCAGCTTTTCCTTCTTTGTAAAGCAACAGCAGCTTGTGCAGTGTACTGACATGAAGATGCATTATTATTTCTAAAACTGAAAAGGGAAAACGTCTTTTGCGAATGTTGCCTTTAAGTTCTGCTGAAGTAAACATTTTGCTGCCACTTTATAAGTCACACATATCACCGGAGAGCTTTGTTTTTTTAAAGGTTTGCAAACAATACAAACATAAACCTGCATCTTCTCCAACTCCATATTTTACTTTTATGTCATGAATAAATGAGCAATTCTTTTTTGTTTGTGCTTAAAAATTTGTTTTTCACAGTAATGATTCATGGAACTGTTGCATGTTCATTACTTAGTTCTTTTATTTCTGGATTTCCAGACTGCGAAGGCCACCAACACTCTCATATACTAGATTTAAAAAAAAAAACAATAGGTAAAAAACATAGCTCCAGGGCATGTAACAGAACGCCATAAGCACGCAATCACAATCTATTATTACTTTCATCTCAAACCTGAAGCTCACCCAGACCAGTGGAGAGAAACTGTCTGGCACCGCTTTGATCAGCAACACACGGATGATTTCTTCCGTACGTTTGAGTGTGGATTCATAGCAAAGCTTTTCCAAAACACAGCTAAACTTCAAAGAACGAAAAATAATGATGCATATTTCATATCAGGATTAAATATTTTAACCCATCAACAAGTATGATGATAACTCGGAGGTAGTGTGCCATTATCCCCTTTGTGAAGAAAAGTCAGAGGTCGTTAAAGTTACACATAGGAAAACCCGATCCATGCAGAAACTTTAGATGCTTTTTGAAAGACTTTTTGACAACAACAAAAAGTTTAGAGAACTGTTTCATACTCTACCTGTCAAGATGTGAAGCCTAAGCTCTGCTTTGCAGAAGAGATGAAATACAAGATGTGAGGAAGTTCAAATTTAAAAACCAGAGATAGCTTAATGAGGCTGAAAAACATTCTTTATTTCATTTTATTTTTTACTCTTATAAATAAACCAAATTTGGCTGGTGGTGCACACTATGCAGCAGAAAACAGCAACATTTGATCAGCATGGTGTACCTCTAAAGAAAAGCAGTGGGAGCCTCCAGAGACAGCGAGACTTTAGTTGTTACCTTCTCTTTAATTATTACCATTACCACCACTCATTATAAAAGAAAGAACATCTTTTCAAGTCCAGTAAGGATTCAAGGTGTTTTTTCTGCTGTAACAACATCCTTCTTTTTTTTTTTATTCTTGGGTTCATTAATCTTTATTTTGTTTCGGACAGCACAAGGCAAGCACTGAACAGGGATCTCAACTGGCCACTTGTTGCTGTGAGATTTGACAGTCGGGTCATTTGCCAGCACCAATGTTGGGTCTATAAAAGAGACACGGCTGGATTGAGCAATCAGCACTGAGCTGCCAACGAATTGTTAAAACAACATGACTGAGAGCAGATGGATAGTGAGGGATCTATAATTTCAACAATCATAAAACATTGACTAAAGTTTTCAAAAAAAAAAGGTCACTGATGAAAAGATGAAACAAGATCTGACATTGCTGATCGGATGGTGGACAGCAGCATCTCCCCGGCTGAGGAAAGCTCCCATGTTTTCAGTTAAACTGATATCAAGAAAGAATTAAAAAAATATTAATTTTGTTTATCTATTTTTATTTGGCACATTTAAAAACAATATTAGGAGAAAATATTTCTGCAAATGCAGTGGTTCAGTTCATGTTCAAAATAGGCCTACCGCCTACGTTATTTAGCTTAAGTGTAAGGTTTACACAAGAAACAAGTTTTCATATAGCCTATAATGTTGGCCCGCTGTTGTGTGGGAATTTTTCGGAATAAAAATATTTCTCAAAATTACCCCCCCCCCCCCCCCCCCTCACAAATCGCAACCTGGAATATATATATACATATATATATATATATATATATATATGTATATGTAAAAACAAATATATATATACATATATTTGTCTTTAAGCGGAGTATAATGCACTTTGAAATCATGCAAATGACTGCATCAGCCTCACCAGTTACAGAGAGCACGGTCCAGGTGCTGTTCCAGATCTCATCCGTGGGCCTGTCCAGTGAGAGTATTCTGCACTCGTACGAGCCCTCGTCATCCAGCTGCAGGCGCTCCAACCTCAGTGCGCTGACCCTCACCAGAGACACCCTCCCTGCAGACCCAGAGAGCAGAAAAGAAGAGAGAAGGGTAAACAAGCTGGAAAATGTGAGGGGCCAAACGCATGTCATTCTGCTTACCCTGGGCATCTTTTGGGTCTAAGGGGGTGAGTAGCTTTTTGTGTTTGCTCTGTTGCACAGAAATTTAACAATGTTCTCAAAACACACTCAAAGAAATGCACAATTACACTACTCACATGTCCACACACTTAGAAAACGGATATCTTGGTTGCCAGTTCCAAAAATCAACCCCTTTATTTTTTTCCAATATACAGCACACAACTGTCCACCTGGTTTTAACACCTTAACAGACACATAATTGACCAGTGACCCAACAGTGTTGGAGAGCATGGAAGAAGAGAAACTGTCGATTAAAGTCAAATGTGAAGAGACAGATGAAACCGTCTGCCTCGCTGACACTGGAATGTCTGTTTCGAAGCTAATTATTAACAGAGCCTCTGAATTGTTGTGAATGTGATAGAGAGGGAAACGCCTGGCAGTAAAAATGAACCAGGAAGTTGGGTATTTTGGCAGTGATAACAGACCCTATTTAATTTTCCAAGCTTCCAAAGTGGACTAAATCCACTGGGGGGGTGGAGGGTGGAGACAGATACGCATACATTCAGGGGATTAGCACATTTCAAAATCCCACCCTTTGACCCTGAGCTGGTTTTTTTTCTTCCCCTCTCTCATGTTGACTGCATTAGTGTGATACGGGTCTCTGTGGCACCTAGCAGGAAAGGTTGTGCTGAGGCAGGGATGTTGAGGGAAGGAACATGGTGTCATCATATAAAAGGGAGGGGAAGAATAGACTGGGAGGGGGAGTAAAAGCGTGACCTAATACCACTAATGCTGCCATTTAAAAAATGTGTGTTTTGAAGAGATTTGAGGGAAAAGTAATTTGAGTGTTAGGTGAGATAAACAGGACCTATTCTGGTCAGCATTCGAATTAAATTAGTTTTCAAATTTAGTATGTATAATAGTTATATTTACATGTTTTATTTTGTGTCGTCTCATTTTATTGAGGATTGAATCATGAATCATCTGTAAATATGTAGTGCCTTGTCAAGATGTTTACCAATGATACACTGAACCAACAACCTGCTGTACCCACTGAGTGTTTTATCACTCAAGGACAATGCACGTTTTTTGGGCAAAGCTGATAACCATGGGAACCATTAAAAAGGAGAGATTTTCCAATACCACTTTTTTCTTATTAATACCGATACCACACATGGGCTTTATGTATTTCGTTCTCTCAGATGTAAGTCGCTTTGGATAAAAGCGTCTGCTAAATGACAGTGGTGGTAGTAGTAGTAGTAGTAGTAGTAGTAGTAGTAGTAGTAGTAGTAGTAGTAGTAGTAGTATTTTGCTGATACTAAGTATTGATCTGATAGCAGTGTTTTTCTTTTTAACCAATCAAATATCCATCCGTCCCTCCATCCATGTTCTATACTCAGTTATTCCTATTTCAGTCAGTGTGATCTGCTGGAGACTATTGTGAAAAACACAAGTACTCCCTGGACGTCCCATCCTTCACGAGACAAAAAAAGAAAATTAAACATGCTTTTTGTTGTTGTTTAATTAACATTAAATACAAATATATTAAGTGAAGATATCTAGGATTGAAACTGAAAGCACAGACCCAAACATGGGAAATAAAAACACATTTATATGTTCACATTTGAATACAAATGATGATTATCTGCACTTCTTTTAGCCAACATTAAAAAAATAACTGCTTGGAGAGAGCAGTTTCAGAAATTTCCACAGCTTTGTCCATCATTGCTCTGGGTATCTCGCTGTCTTTGGGGAATTTATCCTATTTCTAAAACTCCAGAGTTGTGTCCTTCTTTTCATTTGGCTTGATAAACTTGGGCTTTTTCTCTTGATGTATCCTGATATGCTAAATAAGGCTGCTCATGTTATTTTTAGCAACATTCATGCCACCTATGGAAACCGCAACCTTGCAGAAGGACCATGTCACAATTTTGACTGGGATTTTCCACCCTAAATTAACCTTTTAGTGCCAACATAATGCTTACGTAGATAGCTAGATCTATCCAGTTATTTAAGAACTTAAAGGGGACCTATTATGGCATCTAATACCTATTTTAAACAGGCCTTGACTATCTTTAAAACAAGCTTGTGATTGTTTTTGTCAAATAAATTAGAAATTCAGCCTCTGAGCCATGTCTTTATCTTCCCATTCTCTAACCTTATTATCTATGCAGGATTCTGAGTGGGCGGGGCTATGATAATGAGGCTCTGTGCTGATTGGTTGCCTGAATGACGCGATACACCGCTACGAAAAAATGGAGGAAGCTCCGGCCGGCGGAGTTAGTTGTTGTTCCAGCCAGAGTTAGTTGTTGGTGTGGTTTCACGCATCGGAGGCCAACCTATGTAAATCGCTCCCGTCGTTACGTAACGAAAGGGAGCAGAATCTTATTGGCTCGTAGAAGCCACATCACACTGGACGGCTCATCCAGGCGGCTGTACAGACACTGCAGAATCTGGTTGCTTTCCTCCTTCTCTGAGTTGGCAGGCTGAGGGGAGACCACTTTATATATGTTAAAGCAAGAAAAAACCTGTTTTTTATAATAGGTCCCCTTTAAAGGAAGAAGGAGAACACAATAACAACGGACAAAATATCTACCAACCCTTATTTTTAGCAGTATGTCCCAGTATTTATCATACTAGTATGAGTATCAAAATAAATCTATTAAAAAGGGTTCATTTGAATCCAGACCAAGTCCTAAACATAACAAAGGAGGATTCTTGCCTAAACCTAGACAAACAGCAAGTGATAATGAAACTTTGTTTAAAAAAAAAAACAAACCAAATCTGTGGTGAGGCTCTTAAGTTTGGCATCGTGGAGTCTTTATTTTTAAGTGAGGCTGACTTGGATGAGCAGTACAACACAGAAGCCATCAGAGTTAGGTGAAAAGCTAGACTCTCTCAGTCAGCATACACTAGTTTGTGTGCAAAGTGTGTGACAAGTGTCGTAAAGTTATGCAGTTGTCACAAGACACAAATGGGTCAGGAGTCCAAAGTTACCTGAGACCGCAAGAACTAGACAACGTTTCTTAAAGGAGCATGAGGCTCCTTTTAAGAAATGAGACTCTCTAGCGCCACCCTTCGCCACGACGGCCGTCGGGGGTACTGCAGCCAACAGTGAAGCCGGCACGGGAGAACGGGGAGAACGTTCATGCAGCGTCATTTGACGTCACATCTGCAGGACAGCGCGGGAAATTCAGCCCCACAATTGCAGCACATTTTACAGCACACAGCCTGTTCAAGGCAACGGAGAGATACACTAGAGGAGACATTCTTTTTGGTTTGGAACGCTTCATCTGACATTATTACTAGAAAACTTAAAACGTATATGAATTTTTTTCATAAATCCTGCCTCAATCCTGCCTCATGCTCCTTTAATAGTGATCAAAATTATCTTCCAATTAAACTGATATTTAAACAAAAATATATATAAAGTATGATGGTGTAATATAGTTAAAACAATAATATTGAGAAAATCATCTTAGTTAAACATATAACTCATTATCAAAGAAAAACACAGCCATCTGTTAAACACAGACTGGTTATAAGCTCAAATATTTCATGATGCTAATTTAAAAGGCCTTTAAGGTCATTCTGATTTTTATTGTTAGTGGCACTCTGCCATGCAGCACTGCTGTCTGTGCTACTGAGCTGCAGTGAATTCACCTCTTTTCCTCAACTAACTTATTAAATCTACCTTTTCACATCATGTCATCATAAAAATTTCAGCACTCTCTATGTTCACAAAGACAGAACATGATCCCCAGCTCCACTGGCCCGCAGCACAAAGTCCTAATTCTGTGAAGTACAACTAGCTTATGTACCAACATGTTGACTTCACTAATGAACTGGAGTGTGTATAGTCAGGTTAGAAAGTAATGTGGAATTCATTTTTAAATGCTATATTTGAATTTAAAAGTTGTGCCCCAAAACCTTAAACCATCGAGCTAAACAAATTTATGATACAGTGATCTCTGATATTCCCAAATAGGTATATTTGTGTCTGCAGATGTATTTCCCTGTAAAAACAGGAGTTAGAGAGGTGGCGTTCCAGTCCCCAAACAGCAAAGTCTGTTGAGATTTATCGGGTATGTATATATATACATATATATATATATATATATATATATATATATATATATATATATATATATATATATATATATATATATATATATATGTATGGCATGCCGTTCAAGAAATTAATATTTGAATATATTGAATGAAACTCCGAATATATTGAATGAACATTGAATATATTGAATGAAACCCCGAATATATTGAATGAACCTTGAATATATTGAATGAACCTTGAATATATTGAATGAAACCCCGAATATATTGAATGAACCTTGAATATATTGAATGAACCTTGAATATATTGAATGAAACCCCGAATATATTGAATGAACCTTGAATATATTGAATGAACCTTGAATATATTGAATGAAACCCCGAATATATTGAATGAACCTTGAATATATTGAATGAAACCCCGAATATATTGAATGAAACCCCGAATATATTGAATGAACCTTGAATATATTGAATGAAACTCCGAATATATTGAATGAAACCCCGAATATATTGAATGAACCTTGAATATATTGAATGAAACCCCGAATATATTGAATGAACCTTGAACCTTGAATATATTGAATGAAACCCCGAATATATTGAATGAACCTTGAATATATTGAATGAAACCCCGAATATATTGAATGAACCTTGAATATATTGAATCAACTTTGATATATATTGAATCAACTTTGATATATATTGAATCAACTTTGATATATATTGAATCAACTTTGATATATATTGAATCAACTTTGATATATATTGACTCAACTTTGACTGACGTCATCATTAACGCCATCTTGGACATCATATTTGCTGCTGCTGCAAAATATGAGCCAGTCAGCTCCAATCTAGCCACAGAAACCAGAGAAAAATATATCAGTATCATGTTGTAACATGAAACGTTTATTGTTAGAACAATAAACGTTTCACGTTTATGTACTATTAATCACGTGATAGTGTGTTGTGGCTGGAGTCGGGCCGGGCTGAGTCTCATGTGTTCCGGTTGTGAACTGGCATCACCACGACCCAAAACATGGATAAAGTTACTCCACTGTTGAGCTTTCTACGAAATCGCGGTGTACCAGAAGAGTTCCTCTCACGCATGGAACAAGAACATGTGAGTGTATAAAACTTCTTGTGAAAACTTTATTTCACTGCTGTCAAGGCTCAGTCATGCAGCTAGTATAACCTAGTTAACTTAGTCAGCCAGCCAGGGTTACCGGGTAACACCGGTACTATGCACAGTTTTGCATCCCTGCCCCGAATTACCATGTGATTTCTATCAAACTTTGATTTTAAAGTGTCATTACTGAGTGTTAAGGGGTTGAGTTAACGCGCGATGACGCAATTCTAGCAGGGATGCAAAACTCAGCATAACACCGGTGCAGTTACAACAATTACCAGGAGAAAGAGATGCTGGTTCTTCAGGTCCTCTGTATGAACCGAACTGAACCTATATTCAACCAGAATGACCCTATTTATACAAGAAACCACATTTACTAACATTACAACAAAATCAAGTTATTGGGCTACTTATAAACTTTTTATCCCATAGCCTACATACACTCCAACATCTGCCAAGTAATGTCAACTATTTAGCACTTTTAAAACAGTATTACAAAGTGCACCGATTTAAGCTTCAGACCCCAGTATAGTTGTTAAAGGTAGCAGTGTGTGTGTGTGTGTGTGTGTGTGTGTGTGTGTGTGTGTGTGTGTGTGTGTGTGTGTGTGTGTGTGTGTGTGTGTGTGTGTGTGTGTGTGTGTGTGTGTGTGTGTGTGTGTGTGTGTGTGTCCATAAGAGAACATATCTGCATGTATCATATTGACTCATAACAGGAAGCATTACATTAATCTTTGTTCTTACTGGTATTTTGTTCTACAGGAAGAGCTGCAGCAAGGTGCGCATTTATGGAATACCCACATTATCCGTAACAGCAGAAATGCAGTAGCTCCAAATGGACGTCCAATTCTTATGTACACCATCCCTCGTCTATTTGGAGGACAAGATCACCTGAAAGAGGTCTCTCAGGAAGCAGTGGAGGCTTGTAAACAAGAATGCCAACAAAGTTGTGATGAAACTGTATTCAGCTTGTGTTGCCTTATAATGGCAGAGAAATTCTTACACCCTTCCTGAGAACATACATACTTAAAGCCTTATAAATTTGTCTGGAAATTACAGACAAGCATTCTGACCTGCTGACTGAAATGAAGTGTACTGGTTGTGCGGGAGCGTGTCTACATGTTCCCACAGCCCTATATTCTATAGATCCTATATTCATTTTTTAAAGACATCTGTTTCTGCACCGTCAATCACAGTGCAATAAACACCACTGGTAATGAAAAAGACACAAATTCCAGTTAAATTCAAAGAAATGATCAACTTTAAATAACCATGGATATTTGTTTGTTTACAAATATTTGCATTAAGTAGGAAAAAATAATAATTGGGTGACAACACATTTGCTGTCATATGCAACAACTTGCTGATAAACAGTTTGGCAGATGGAAAATGTATAAGACCAGTTTGCACGTCTTAATCTGTGCAGAAAAAGAGAATATCTAAATGGGTTTAACAAAATATTTTGCGTGCACTGCACATCTGCTCACTTAAAACTATCAAAAAGGGGCCAGGCTCCTGAGTCCCACGTGGCAGTAGAGTTCATTCAGTGCTGTGTCCTGCTCATCATGAGAAGAGGTTCTTCCTGCCCAAACTCTGAGACTGTTGTGTTGTTTGTATCCCTTTATTTTTGTTTTCATGATATAAAACAGACATTTTTTCACTGTTGATACCAAAAACATTTGTCAACCTTCATGTTTCCAATGTGGATTTGTTTTAAATCGTATTTGGATGACAATAATCAGTGAAACTACTAACACTCACTTACTGACAGATTTCTGTCAAATGCCAAAATATGAAAAATGTCAAAATCATTTAAGAATAAATAAAACATGTTATAGATCAAGTACATTTGTCATGCACTTGTCATTATTTTCGTTCATATAGAACGAGAGAGGTCTTAATTTGATATGGTTTCTATGAATAAACATAAGAGAAAAATGAAATTTTATGAAAGACCAAAAATGACAGTGAACATTCACTTTGAAAGCTGCAACTATTCATTTATTTTCATTTAGGCATTGTAGCAACATGCATCTCATATCATATATAATATCACAAAATGACGTGTCTAAAACCATAGACTTAACCATATTGATTCATTCTGCCATCCTAAGTACCGTGCACAGTTCCCCAACTGTGATATTTTCATCAAATACAGCTTCCTCCTGATAGTTTAATATGTCATGACTAAATGTCTCAAATTTTCCAAATTTCTTTTTTCCGTGTGGGAAAAAAGGTCTTTAGCATACTGTAACATGTCAGCTTTTATTGGTTCTTTGGGTACATCAATGGCCCTTGTTCCGCCTCTTTTACATTTCTTCACTTGTTTACCTTCATGAATCCACCCTAACTCAACTTTTCTGGTCTTTCTTTTCAGCCGATCTGTAGTTTTTTCGATAACGTATTTTCTGCTTTGGAGAAGAAGTCTCCTCCTGATCAGATTTCTTATCATCATTCCCATCAATGCCCATCTTTTTCTTTAGTTTTTCAAGCAGTGAATGTTATTTTGGTTCTCTTGCACTTGCACCTTGATTTTCCATACAGAAGCGTCTTCCTGATATCTGATCTCCATATGTTGGGATGTTCCAGCCCGAGTGTCATCATCCATACAGTCAATGACTGTGGCATCAATCTGTCAAGACAGACAGAATTATTACAACTCAAGGACAAGACAACATCCTCCCACCACAGTTCCCACAGTTTTATCAATTAATTTGCTAAACTTTTCCATAATATTTGACGCAATTTCCATGACATTAATAGTAGTTTAAAATAAGCAGAACAATATATAGATCATAGGGCGCAATAATGAGGCTCTTACTCCACGAGGAGGAGACGAGGAGAGGAAGAGAAAGAGTGATGGGGAGAGGAGGAGGAGGAGGAAGAGAAGGAGTGATGGGGAGAGGAGGAGGAGGAGGAGGAAGAGAAGAAGAGAAGGAGTGATGGGGAGAAGGAGAGGAAGAGAAGGAGTGATGGGGAGAGGAGGAGGAGGAGGAGGAGCAAGAGAGTACAAGGAGAGGAGGAGAAAATGAGGGGACACCGTGGGAACCCTGCCATGTGCATGCTCACACACACACACACACACACACACACACACACACACACACACACACACACACACACACACACACTGCTACCTTTAACAACTATACTGGGGTCTGAAGCTTAAATCGGTGCACTTTGTAATACTGTTTTAAAAGTGCTAAATAGTTGACATTACTTGGCAGATGTTGGAGTGTATGTAGGCTATGGGATAAAAAGTTTATAAGTAGCCCAATAACTTGATTTTGTTGTAATGTTAGTAAATGTGGTTTCTTGTATAAATAGGGTCATTCTGGTTGAATATAGGTTCAGTTCGGTTCATACAGAGGACCTGAAGAACCAGCATCTCTTTCTCCTGGTAATTGTTGTAACTGCACCGGTGTTATGCTGAGTTTTGCATCCCTGCTAGAATTGCGTCATCGCGCGTTAACTCAACCCCTTAACACTCAGTAATGACACTTTAAAATCAAAGTTTGATAGAAATCACATGGTAATTCGGGGCAGGGATGCAAAACTGTGCATAGTACCGGTGTTACCCGGTAACCCTGGCTGGCTGACTAAGTTAACTAGGTTATACTAGCTGCATGACTGAGCCTTGACAGCAGTGAAATAAAGTTTTCACAAGAAGTTTTATACACTCACATGTTCTTGTTCCATGCGTGAGAGGAACTCTTCTGGTACACCGCGATTTCGTAGAAAGCTCAACAGTGGAGTAACTTTATCCATGTTTTGGGTCGTGGTGATGCCAGTTCACAACCGGAACACATGAGACTCAGCCCGGCCCGACTCCAGCCACAACACACTATCACGTGATTAATAGTACATAAACGTGAAACGTTTATTGTTCTAACAATAAACGTTTCATGTTATAACATGATACTGATATTTTTTTCTCTGGTTTCTGTGGCTAGATTGGAGCTGACTGGCTCATATTTTGCAGCAGCAGCAAATATGATGTCCAAGATGGCGTTAATGATGACGTCAGTCAAAGTTGAGTCAATATATATCAAAGTTGATTCAATATATATCAAAGTTGATTCAATATATATCAAAGTTGATTCAATATATATCAAAGTTGATTCAATATATTCAAGGTTCATTCAATATATTCAGGGTTTCATTCAATATATTCAAGGTTCATTCAATATATTCGGGGTTTCATTCAATATATTCAAGGTTCATTCAATATATTCAAGGTTCATTCAATATATTCGGGGTTTCATTCAATATATTCAAGGTTCATTCAATATATTCGGGGTTTCATTCAATATATTCGGAGTTTCATTCAATATATTCAAGGTTCATTCAATATATTCGGGGTTTCATTCAATATATTCAAGGTTCATTCAATATATTCAAATATTAATTTCCTGAACGGCATGCCATATATATGTATATGTATATATATATATATATATATATATATATGTATATATATAATAAAAATATAATAAAAATGATATTATATATATATATATATATATATATATATATATATATATATATATGTTTGAAGTTATGTTTGAAGCTATTTCATTACAATATGTATGTATATATGTAGAATTTCTTGTGCTTCAGGACCTCTACATTTTAAAAGAAGGAAACATACCCTGTAGATGGAGACGCCTTTACCTAAAACACCACATCATCCAGGCAGGTGTATATTTGACGATTACTGACACATCCCCAACTTAGATCAAAATGATTTCCAGTCTCCACCAATTTCATTTCATCAGAAGTGGGTCGTGAAAACCTGCAAAACCCATGTCAGTAAGGGTGGGGTGGGGGGGGGGGTGTTGACATAGTCGAACAGGGAGCTTTTGTTTTGCATCTGAGTTTTATTTTCACCAAAGCATGTCAGAGCCATCTTAATTTAGACCTCAGTAAATCATGTCCCCTTGTGGAGAAAAAAGAACAGAATACGTCTTTAAACATTAAATCGGATTTCAAGGGGACTTAGAAATATTGAAATGCGCTGCAGTGAATTTACTTTAAAATAACAGCAGAGTAAACAGTAGTAACAAATTGGCTTAACTGCTACAAGACAGCCTGAAATGTATACAGAAATCATGCTCACCAGCAATATTTACCTCTCCTTCTGCTCTGCACAACAGCATTAGATTAGCCAAAGCATTGCTTTGCAGGCTTTTCACTCATCCAGGCAAACAATATTCTCTCAGTTCAATTCAACATGCAGTCCTGCAAACAGACACACACACACACACACACACACACACACACACACACACACACACACACACACACACACACACACACACACACACACACACACACACACACACACACACACACAATGCATCTATTTGTCAAACTGCCTCCAACTGAAGCTCCCTAAAGGCTTCATCCCCAGAGACACTCTCAGGTGACACAGAAACTCAAAACCAGTCAGCGTCTTGAAGGGATACGACTCTCCACACGTGGGGAAAGAAAAGAATGTGCAGATTCAAATTAGAGTTGTAAAGACTCTATTATTATTACCCTTAAAACATTAGCTTTTGAAGGAAAAATGAAGCTACAGTACCTGCGTGAAGTGAGCTACAAATTAGAAACAATTATAATGTTTGTGGTAATTGAAGTTTTAAGTGAATCACATCATCTTAATTGGAATTTTAATCAACTGGTCCTTTAAAAATTATGTTTGATCCATTACCGTGTTTTTGTCACTGTGCAGAGCTGTGTTCCTCATCATTAATGATTTACTTGTGTTATGTTTTTTTTATTTTTGGTACAATTGTCAGGATCTTTGTGTGATGTTGAAATTCAGCTTTCATGAGCTCATGATAGGAAGATTTAGATGGCCACAGTGTGTGCGTTTCCCGTTTATTCAGAGTAAAAGATCCACCCGGGATATAGATTTTCTTTCTACAATGGATGTATTAACACATGGAGATGAAGTTTCAAAATAATGTGAAAAAAAAGTCCTTACTTGAATTATAGTGTCTTGTTTGGTTTAAAAGGGGAAAATCATTTAGATCCAATACCATTTTGTGCAACACAGACATTTATGTCCCTGAAAATGTGATATTCACGGGCAGCACGCCCATATCGTTTCTAAGGGATGTCGTCAGCTCTTGGCAAACTGTGGAGCGGCATTCATTCAGGTTTCGGTTAGAGAAAAAGACAGATAAGGTTGCACTCTTCATGTCTTGCGGCTTTATGACGCTCCACTGTGTCACGGTTTGAAATTTGAATTGAAGTGCAGTGCTGCTTGCTTCTGTGTTGAACATGAGTACTCCCAGACTGCAGCTGCCTGTCATGTTTGTCCACGTGAGAAAGGAAGCACATTAGTCTTTTTGGCCGTGTGTAAGATGTAACTTCAGCACACAGGCTGATTGTGTTGGGATTTGCACGTCAAGAGCTTGCAAACAGTGCATTTATACAGTCAGTAGATCAATGAGTACTGAGGGATCCTGACAGTAATCCTTTGATCTTTTGCTCTATTACAGCGAATACTTTTAAATCCTTGCTATCTCTTGTACAGTTGTGAACAAGAAAGTGGAGTAGCTCTTTCTACTCTAAAGGTTTTCAACATGAGGAAAATCATTTGGTCTTAAAATGAAGATGAACGGATGAAACGTTTAACCATAATACTTCTATCAGGTTGAACTTTTTTTTAGCCCTTCTGTTGTAGATCTGGTGTGTTTGGGATCATCGACCTTTCCCGTGACCCGGTTTCGTTGGTTGTATGCTGTATTTAGTTTTCAACAAATATGGCTCGTTTGGTTGAGCAGCTACCTTAAATAAAGAGACAATGCAATTTCAGCAGGGGCGGGATCGACTCCCAGCCTTTGACCCTTTATGCTGCGTCTTTCCCCTCTCTCTACCCCCGTTTCCTATCAAACTGCTGTCAAATAAAGCCCACTAGAGCTTTAGGCCCCGTTTACATGGAGCAAAAACTGAGGCGTTTTCATGCGTTTTGGCCGTTCGTTTACACGAAAACGGAGCTCAAAGTTACCAAAAACGATCATTTCTGAAAATTCCGGCCAAAGTGGAGATTTTCAAAAACTCAGTTTTCACGTTTGCGTCTAAACAGAGGAAAACGGAGATTTGGGCTTCAGAACGTCACATTATGCGACAGAAACGTCACCAGCGTCATGTGTGCGACCTGTGTTTACAATTAGTTTGGCCACCGTCAATATTTTCTTGTATTTTACCTGTTTTATATTCTCAAGTCACACTTAAAAGTAACTCCACTTCTCTGTCACTCCAAACGAAAGACTCTTGTTCCGTCTTGGAAGTAAAGCCTGAATTATGGTCCCGCGTTAAATCGACGCAGAGCCTACGGCGTAGGGTACGCGGCGATGCGCGCCGTACGGTGTGCGTCGCCAACTCGCCGCGTACCCTACGCCGTAGGCTCTGCGTTGGTGTAACACGGAACCATAAATCAGCCTTAACTGGAAGTTACTCGTGTCATTTGTTGATATTTTTTCCAGGATTCTGATTGGCTGGCATGACGTTAACAGCGTATTTATGCGGATTAGTGTAAATGAAGAGATTTTGAAAACGATCTCGTGTAAACGATGGAATTTTTCAAAACGTAGAGGGGGAAATATCCGTTTTTGTAAATACCCGGCTATGTGTAAACGGGGCCTTAATATCTCCTACAAATGGAGGCCTGTAGACTGTGAGATGTATCTTTTGTGCTTTTGTGACCACCCGGGGTTCAATATCTTTTGATGCCAAATGTATCATATTTGACACATCAGTTTCCAGTACCTTGGTGCCACCTACATAATCAAAGCTTTCCTGGAAAACCAGCGTGTCAAAATAAAAAATAAATGCCATAAATGCTCAAAAAGTCTCTAATGTGATATAAAAGTTCAACAAACACTTAAAAACTAAAACTTTCAGAACTCGGGCTCAACAGAGCTATGATGGAGCCAAGGGATGAATAATAGACGATGATGATGAGGCTCACAGCAAATCACTTGGATAACTTGCATTAGTATCGCAGAAGCAGAACAACAGTTGCCGTCTGGATTCTGACTACAAACTGCTGAGACACCTGAGAAGGTGTGTCGCCTGAGGGGATGAAATGCACACCAGCCACTTCGACTCTATAGTGTTTAGTTTCCCATGCTGCACCTGTTACTAAGACACCAGCCATTACCTGTGAGAAAACCTCGGCTCAGCATCAGATGGAACAAAGCATCTTTTTAAACCTTTTGTAACGGTACAATAACAGGTTTCTGTGAGCCACCACAGAGGCTTGTGAATAGCATCCCCCGTCTTGTAGAGTTGAATCTTTTCTGTTAAGAATTCTCCACAGTTGAGTAAAGTGAGCAAAAGGTATAATTCATGGGCCAAAGGCTAGGCAAATTTTAGGGTTATTACTGCCAGTATACAGCCCTGCTTTCTCTGCAGCCAACATCCAGGGTAATGAGCTACGACATCAATGTACGTTGTGGTTCGTCGTCTGAGTCAGCAACAAAAGGCTACTGCCGTTTATGAGCTTGGGCTAAATTAAAGTCTGTCCTGCTCCCACTTAAGACAATTCATCAGCTCAGGTTTGCCACAACTTTATTGCTATGTAAATGTCAGTATCACATTTTCATGTCAGGCTGGGTTAGGGAGTGGCACCCTACTCAAATGAGAAAGGCTTTGACTCAGCTAAAAGCAGGCACTGATCTTTTCCACAGATAAAACACACACATAAATGCACAGATTACAGCGTGTTACTCTGCATTATTCAGTCAGCACAAGCACTGCATCGGATGCCAAAGATGTGGTTACTCTGAACAAATACAGCACAGTGACTTGAACGATGCACCTGTTAATGTTCTATGTTTAATTAATCACAAATTGCACATCCTGATGTTGGACAAACGCAAAAGAGCACAGAATGTGTTCAAAAATGCTTTTATAAATTCCAGTTTGGTAACTATTTATTAAAAACGATGACCTCCAGCTGTTTTGGAGAAATGACGGTGTATTTTGTGATGAACTCTTCTGAGGGAGCAAATGGTTAATTTTAATTACTACTAATTATTAAACTTCCAGAATAACCAGATCCTCGCTTTATAGGTGGATCTTCTGAGCTAAGAAGGTGCTTTGTGTTATATAAACAAAGCACAAAGTTATAATTCTATGGCAAAGGGCAAAGTCACAGTCAGGGCCACAGTCAGACCATATTTTGATCAATCCATCCATTGATTCATTGACCTGAGTTCAAGCAAGAACAATGATGTAAAAGCCTTTCATGGGGAGAAAAAGAAGGCTAACAATCCATTTTTTTGTTCAACGCATCTGTGAATTATAACTTCATTTCCATACGTCTACATACAGTATACTAGAATTCAAAATGTATTTGTGATGGTTTAAAGAGTGAATAACTGCACAGCCAGGAATGGCTGATGCAACAGTGAGTAAGATGGGCTTTGAAGAAAATTAAAACATTTGCTTTAGCAGTAATTATTTAAATAAATATTGACTGCTTCTATGTAACCTTCGTCTTCACTGTTTCTGAAAACGAATGAAAAGGCTGACATCTTAATCCTAGTGGTAGCCAGAACACAGCACTCTTTGAGGTGAGGTATGTCCTTGCTACCCCAGGTGGCTCCTTCAAACGGCCCTTAATCAAAATCACAGATTTTACTCCAAAAGAAACTCAGAATGGAGAAGTTCATAGCCTGGATATCTCCTCGGGTGTCTCCGCAGAAAAGAAAATGGCTTGAACAAAAGGGTCACGCAGACATGCCCTCTTTTCTTCTGTACCCCCACATGTGTTTCATTGTTTGTGACTTTAAAGGATAACAGAAGCCACAATGGTAGTCTAAGCCCTCTGAGGAACTTTTATCACCACGGACAGTCTTTGTTCTCTGTGCTGTGGGCAGAGAAGTGCACAATGGAGGATGATGTAACGTGAGAGTTTCATTTCGTTTCAAACTAGCCTGTCTGAAAGACCGTAGGTGTGGCGCAGAGACCCAGATACCGGTGAAAGTCTCTCGGTAAAAGCATCTGCGACTCCACAACAACCCACAAATGAATGTTTCTGGCAGGAAAGTGCATACTTCAGTTGTTATTATCCCTTAAGAGAAAAAGGATCCCTGTAAATGTTT
This sequence comes from Cololabis saira, assembly GCF_033807715.1. NCBI lineage: Eukaryota > Metazoa > Chordata > Actinopteri > Beloniformes > Belonidae > Cololabis > Cololabis saira. Next base: position 37,585,354 of record NC_084597.1, read on the forward strand.
TCAACTTAGTCAAAGAGATTTTGAAGCAATTCAGTGTGAACACTTTAACCTGTGTAATCACATATAAAGCCTGGCTGCGAACACTGACTATCAAAGGCATGTTGGCAGTACCAAGTAATCCTTGTGCTTTCTAGTCTTCAGTAAACTCTTGGGCAGTTTCGTAATTACGAAAGTAATGCATTTACATTAGGAACAGCCGTTAATTTTAGTAAAACATTTTACTTTATTCAATGTCAATAAAATATAGCAGTAAAAGTGAACCGGAACAAGCCATGTAGGCTACTTATTTTGATGATAGATACTCACCCTCATAATGTGGATGAACTCGAGGTGCATAGGACCCAAATTTAATGAGAACAGGGATGTCGAGTCCCTGACGTATCCATTCCACCACATGCTGGGATGCAACTGCAGGGTCCGATGGGGGAATAACACACTCCAGATTCACCGTGCCTCCCGCCTTTCCGCGGACCTCGGTCCTTACACCTTCAATGGTCACTGCTGGGTTTAACAGCAGCAGTATGAGAGATTGGACCCAGGTTGTAATGGGATTGTATTGAGTTGTCAAAGATCTTTCAAAGAATTCAGTGCAGATACTTACACAAGCTGTAAATAACTGTCACGACTGTCACAGTCTGCCAGTACGATCTCGTTGACCCCATATCTGTCACTCACGCCACTTGCAGCCTGTTGACAGAAGAGACATGGTCACATTCACATTATTTCCTTGGCTGCACAGAAGATAGCCATCTGTAACAGCTTTCCAAGCTAAAAAGCCTGTAGTAGAGCTGTCACTTCTGTCATGATTATACAAAAACGAGGAGAGGAGCATTCACATTTTTATACAGTTTTCCAATAACTGCAATTCATCCCGTATCATTACACAAATGGGTATAGCAGCTTGTGCAACCAGATAACCTGGCAATATATCCCCTTTTTCTTGAGAAGTAAATGTCATAGTTGTCAAATAAATCTTTGGAGAGTCACGCATGGAGCAGCGTCTAAGTGTTTTATTTTGAGTACATCAACGAAGGCATTCGGCTGCAGCAGCCAGGAGACTCAGCATTCAAGGACAGAGAGCATTGGAGCTGATGGCAGCGCCTAAGTATCGAGGAGTCAGACCTAATGTCAAAAATACAACCACCAGTTAAGTCTGGATCAATGAACAATATATGATTGAATATTTAAATCTGAGAGAAAACACAATAATCAGTTTTGGGACAGATTATTTTATCATTACTAACTTTTTCACCTGGCAATGTACTGAAGTTATATAATTATGCATCAGGATGATTTCACAATGGAAACACCTCTCTGACCTCCAGGTAATGAAGCATAAATACACTTTGTTCACACAATAAAGGTGTTGTATGGAAGTGAACTGAAGGTTTCACATAAAAAGAAATATGTCTGATATTTTCTGTGATTTGGTGTTTAAAACATTACGTGGGTATAAATACATCATACAACCCCAGCTCAAGAGAGCAGAGTAGTAAAAAATGATGGTGATTCTTGGAGATATTTTATATGTCTGACATCTTTTAAACAATCCATCTGTTTACCTACATTGTGGTGAAATATAAGTGTTACTCATGTTTAAAAAAAGCTTTATTAAGGGGTTCATGTAGTAGAGGCACAGTGGTGGATGACATAAGATTATTCTTTCAATGTTAAATTGGCATAAAGTGGCCCAACCTTAGCTACCAGTCTAAACTATCTGCTAATTCTAACTTAAAACTATGTTTAAAGGCATTCTCCCTGATTCTCCCTGAGCTAGCAATAATTTTGAAAGAGGCACCTCTAAGCCCCCCCCATTCGGTCCGAATGATACGGATTGGTCCAGGTCCAGGAAGGGAAAGAACCAATCAGATGTCTTCATTTTAAACCACGCCCCCCCGCCCTGTCCCATGCGCGCACTCGCTTCCAGCCGCCCCCGTGTCCACTTCCCACGGGTCCTCCTGGGCTCACAGTGTCCCAGTGTAACCCCCTCCCTCCCTTCTGCCACAGACCCCAGTATATAGATATTATGTAGTTATTTCCAGAGCAGCTCGGTCTCCGCTGTGTGTGACCGGGGAGCGGGAGCCGTTAGTCCGCTGCTGCTGCTGCTGCTGCTGCTGCTGCTGCTCTCTGCCCAGCAGCAGCCTCTGCAGCAGCAGCAGCCCGCGGGGACACGTGAACAGCCGCAGCTGTGAAAAGCCGCGGCAGCTCCGGCTCGGAAGCTGTATGGGGTCCGTGGGGATGTAGGCGTCTCATGGCGAGAGCGGAGAGCGCCGGTGCACGGCACGGCAGCGCGCTGCAGTGCCGTGCAGGCTCTGTTGCCGCAGCTACGGCGTAGCCGTGGCTTTAGAGCCTGCAGCGCACAGCAGCGCACCGCAGCGCACCGCAGCGCACCGCAGCGCACCGCAGCGCACCGCAGCGCACCGCAGCGCACCGCAGCGCACCGCAGCGCACCGCAGCGCTCCGCCACCCAAACGGGCAGGATGCACGTTTGGGTGGCGGAGCCCCCCCCTGCCCCCCCTAAAACCGGCCCCGCTTACAGGTGAATGAGACATGGGGTAGTTTTGCTGTAAATGTTCTGTCCAAAATGTTTAATAATCGTATGCGCGTTCGTGTTTGTGGGGGCATGGCTTTGGACGGAGCGCTCGTGGGTGGGGGCGGGGGGGGGCGGGGCTTAGAGGAAGCGCCACTTTCAAATCTTGCTAGCTCTAGGAAGTTGCATAGAATAACTAGAATGGTCATAGAACATGTTAATCTGTTTCAATTGTCCTGACGGAGTCCAACAACCACCAGGAATTAATCCAGCAATGTGGACCAAACTCCCCTTTCTGTTTGGGACTGCATAGCCCGTAGCTACAGGTCCCATACCCCATACACTTGAAGCAGCCAAACAACGAAGTATTCCAAGGGTCATGGTCAAATGCCTTCTCGAAGTTCAAAAGGAACATCTGAACTTGTTGGGCAAACTCTCATGGCCCCTCCAGGATCCTGCTGAGGATGTATATGTCGCATGTTAAGGCATGGGAGGGGGGAGGAGCCAGATCCAAAGTCCATAGTTTGGAAAAAAAAAGAGTCTTATTTTTTAAAAAAGGTGCTGCACAGAAAGAACTCTCAAACAAACACAAAACCCTCGTTGGGCCACAGTCCTGTGTTGAACATGGAAAGACTTGATTTCAATTCTGAGGCCTAACTCTGAGGCCAGCCCTGATTTCTTACAGCCGACCTCATGGTTCGAACGAAGGAACCTCTATAATGACTCAAAGCCACGGCAGGCTTTCCCTATACGGCCCTTCGATGATAAGGAATAGCCCCCTCATTGGGAATGGACCCCAAATCACAGGAGAGGCCACAGTCGATGTATGGCAACCTGGGCCCAGCTATAAAGAGCAGGCTCCCCCATTTCTCGTGCTTTTTCTCCCAAACTCTTTTGTTCCTCCTCTCTTGCTCCCAAGATCTCTTCTACCTCTGACCTGTCCACGGTCCCATGGAGTTCTCTGTGAGCTAAGAAGAAGGCCACAGCTCCTATTTTAGCATGAAGAACTACTAGCTATGGGTTGGCCTTCCCCATTATCGTGCCTGAAGAACCGTCTGGTGGCCATGAAATGGCAACCATAGTCTGCAGCGCTGCAACGAGTGACCCGCAAACGTTCAGAGCCCCAGATGAGCCGAACGAGGGACCCTTGCATGCCCCAACGTGAACGCCTTTGGACCGGCCTGGAGCTGAAGGAGGCCCAGCTGCAGTTCCCATGCTGCACCCTTATCCACACTGAGATGAGGAGAGCAGGAGAGAGAGAGAAACGCTCTTTATCAGGATCACCTGTGGAGCGTAACCACCCAGCTGTTCACCAAGGAACGATGACCAAACCACCTTTTTCTTCAACTACAAAGATCCTCGTAAGAAGCTGTTTTGTGTCCGGGCAGAGAAACATAGTTAACACATTTAACTAGTTTAGTTTTACGTTGTGAGCCGGACCGCTGATCCCGTCATAACTGTGTTTATTAGTTTAAGTGTGTTTGTTTATTTTATTGTTTGTCTACTGCTGCATCCACATTGCTTGATTACATGCTCTTCCACAACAGAGAACAAAGCCCTTCCTCATTTCCCAGTTGAATGACCAGAGCGCACAGGTGAGGTTAGTTTCACAATGGTGCGTCTCTGTGTGGGAAACATCAGAAGAACTTGGTTTTCTGGTAGTGAGAAGTTATTCTAGTGTCTTGGGTTTGACGTTTCCCCTCTCATCCTCTCCTACTAACCCCCACACACACTCTTATCTAGGCCATAACGCCTCTGAGTTTGTTTTTCAGTGGATGAAACAAAATCTCGTCCGCCATTTTGAACCACGCAAGACTCAGTCACCACCTGACTTTGTCAGGCATCTTTTCTTTTCCCGTGTATGAACAGCCATCGTGACGCACACACACACACACACACACACACACACACACACACACACACACACACACACACACACACACACACACACACACACACACACACACACACACACACACAAACACACACACACACACACACACACACACACACACACACACACACACACGTATATAGTTTGTGTTAATGTTTAATTAGTTGTTGTTTATGTGTAGTTTAGCCATCACAATTTATCCCAAGTTTTGTTTCACTATCTTTTACCACTTGTGTAAATACATTCTGATTAATTTGAATGAGAGAAGATTTTTGTGTTTATTTTTGGTTGCAAAGCTCTGTGCTCGGACTCCTTCCTTCACTGTTACTATATAGCGACACCCCTGGCAACAGGCTGGCACGTAGGGAATAACAGCTACTTTGAGACTGATTTTGCTGTTAAGTTATTATTTTCCTGATAAGTCAGGTGGTGCCCCGTTTTGATTGATTCATTTTGATAATTCATTTTGATAAGTAATCTCCTTTATTAATTATTAATAACTATCGTAAGACGATTATTAATAACTCTTTAACAACTGAACCAGCACCCCCTTTGTGGCACAACACCCTTCACTACAAAAGGGTGGACAAAACATACATGGCAGCAAAACAGAATAGTAATAGGACAGTAAAAAGAAAAAAGGTAGACAGACAGACAGACGAGCAAGGATGAACAGAAAATAAAAGACAATATATGCTCACAGGTGCAAACAATCAGGAGTGATGGGAAAATCAAAACTAGGGCGCCGAAAAAATAAAATGTCAAATAGAAAAACCAAGACAACCCTACAACATCCAGGAACTCATCATCCATCCCCAGAACCCTGCCATCATAGAGCTTTAAAATACATTTTAGAAAAGATTTCTGTCTTTGTCTATAAAACTAATCTAACTAACTAACTAACTGACTAACTAACCAACCAACCAACCCAGATTTGGATGAAGGGGAAAAAAAGAAGTAATTTTGACAATAAAAAACTGCAATCTAGAGGGATAAAAGTGCAAAGTAACGAGGCAGATGTCAGATCATTGCCTGATGTATTGCAAATCAGAAATCAGCATCTAAAATCTGATAACCAAAACCCAGAATCTGTATCCAAGATATAACATATCTCTAAAGAAGAGTGAAACCATCTTTTGTGGTTACACTTCTCTTTTTCTCCATCAGTTCTTAAACAATTTCTGTTTTCTCTCGGTTATGCTTGCAATTCTAAAGATGAATGTCAAATCAGAGCCGGGTCAATCTACAGCGGGGAGGCGGGACATAGCCAACATCTAGATCTAGTAGCGCACTGCATCAACTTCAAGACTGCCAAAAACCTGTTGTTGTGGTCATGGAGAACCAACAAGCAGAGCTACGTTTTTAACGTCTTCCTTCTTGGTCGTATATTAGAATAATGTCACTAATAAAGTTGTTAATGACTTACCCGCGTTAACATAAGGCACTGAGCCAATCAATAGCCAATAGGCTACTAGATCTCGGCTATGTCCCGCCCTCCTGCTTTAGATTGTGGTTTGAAAACGGAGATGGTTTTAGGAATGACAGAGAGAAAAGACACAGTATAACCCAGAAAGATGACTTCACTCTTGGTAAGAAATGTTGGCAATGTTGAATTGATGCCATTCAGCTCTTCAGCTGTCCTCAATGGTCATTACTCATTGTGTGTCCTTGCAGTGCTACAGGACTGTATCATTCAGTACAAAATCTTCTAGCAGCCTTGTTTGGCGGACAATATTCCAAAGCTTATTTGGTCTTAAATGGTTTAATAGATTTGAAAGATCAGAGATTAACAAAGCTCTTGCCATCTTGAATGATCTTTGCACTACCTTAATATGAGCAGTGAACACACTTCTGCTTCAGCCCCTGTGCAGACTCTATTTTCAAGCCATAACCATAAGGATTTTATGGGCTTTTTCATTTCATGGCTGAGGCAAAGTCTGAACCAGTGGAAAACAATTACGCAGGCTGTCAACAGCTGCCGTGCTTGGTTCAACACATTCCATGCTCCAGCAAACAGCACGATTTACACACATTTTCTACATAGTCCATGTGAAAATCAAAAATATAAAAGCAAAATTTGCAGTACGACTGTTTCACACAGTCCACTGGAACGTAAACATTTCTGTCCTCTGTCCTTCAGCTGTGCGACTTTATGCAAAGCACAGAAAGTTTCATTCTCAACTTATTGTATTTGATTTAGGCCCGCTGCGTTTGCAGAGACTGAACAAAGTCAGCCAAGGAGAAGTTAGTTGCACAACTTCAGTACTGTTGCTTTATTTTCCTTTACAGAGAACACAAGAAGCAAACAACAAATAGTCACACTGCAGCCTTCTGTTCCTGTGACTAACATCCTTTTTTGGCACATAATGAACAGATGCTCAGCATCATCATCTCGTACTCCATCGATGTGCTTTTGTTAAGGATCGAAAACTCAATAATAACAATCACCATGTCAGCGATTTAAAACCAGACATTTCCACAAAGCACTGTCTGGTGACACCGACAAAAACAAAAGATGCAGGAGAGAAAGAGGAAAATAAAGCAAGAGGCAAGAAACATAAAAGATCTAATTAAAAAAGGTGCAAGAAATAGTCTGAGCAAAATCACAACCAAATAAAAGCAAAGCAACCTGCTCAAACGAACTCTCAAGAACATAATTCAGATGGTCTCCAGAACATTCGCTTAGACATGTTTTCCCTCCTCCTGACGCTGAAGATGTGCATCAATATAAACACACTGACAGCACAGCTCTCTGCAAATCATTCAAAGCTGTAATAAATGATCCTCTGGAACCCGAAAGGAAGCATCCTTGTGCAGCCTGTCACTATCAGCCAGCAGAAATAAAGACATCAGTGGCAGGCTGAAAGTTTGTTGTTGCCATTTTAATCTACATAAAGAGAGAACCAAAGGGGACCAGCTGATTAATCATGACTGACGCACCGCAGCACATTTATCAGTAGCTCTCGCCACGCTTACCACAGCACTCTTAAAACCAAAAGATAAATGTTTCCCGATCCAATTCAATTTGTCTTCCAAAAAGTATTGCTGGGGTCCACATTGCTGTCGTCAAATTTGTCTTCGATACGGGTGTTATCCATTTCCTGTGTTGATTTAGATAGCTACATGCGCTGCTCCCTACGGTAAAACAGGTCGTTTGTTCACTGGGTTAGGATTACTCCTATATTTAGTTTCTGCCATAAAACTAAGTGAACATTAACCCCTGACTGAAGAACAAATAAAAAGAGAGGGAAAGGTCATACCTGGAATATCGCAAGTGCCACAAAGTACACAGTGCACTCAATTGAAAAATGTGGCTTTCAACTAAGAAAAAGATTGTTTCAAAGGCACTGCTCTCAGAATAGGAAAGTGAGACGAAACCATGCACTTGAATGGCTTTTGAAAGGCTTCTCAACTACTACCCCCCCCAGTTTCACATTTAAAAGTTGCCTTTTTTTCCCCTGTGCTTGAGGTCATGTATTGGGTGTCTTACGTGACAATTAAATTAACAGGTCAAACATAACGCAAGCCTGTCACTTTGTTTGGGGCCAACTACATCTGTAAACACGTCATTCAGTCAGCTGTTCATATCTGCAGGGGACTGTGCCATCGCAAATGCTGGTCAGGTTTTTTCCAGCTTCCTCATCTTGTCATAACCGGGTGATGCAAAGCTGTATGACTGATTTATTAAAAGGTACCAGAGACGTTCAATAAATGAGACAGCCCACTACGGTTGTGTTTCCTGTATCTGTGTCACGTGGGTTTCCCCACTGCCCCGCCCCTTTGGGAGACAGGAAGCAGGTCCTGAGTCTATTGAGTCCTATGGGAAAAGTGAACGTGAGCACAGATTATTACCAATTCCTTCGCCCCATAGTAACCTAAGTAAATATGGGACCCATTTTTCAAAAGCCACAAACCTTCTGTACATACTGACACCAAAATGGCAATTTTCAGACGGACAGATTAGGAGAAAATGAACTTTGTTTGAGACCCGTCTTTGTCTGAGCAACACACTCTCGCGAGATTTGGCTCTCATAGCTCTGCTCAGAGTCGTCGGTCACTGCAGAACTGCCAAAGTCGTTTTCCCATCGGATAAAATGAAGTTTAAAACTAAAATAAAAGTCTTTTTGGAAGAAAGTTGTACTGTATCTAGTGTTGTATGTTCCAAAACGATGTGGGGAGAGGGGCGACCACGCCCACTTAGGAGACAGGAAGTGTATACCATTCCATACCATTGGCAGTAACGGTAATGCGCTATCTTCTGTATAGAGTATCTTTGGAGGTACGTACCACCGTGTTGATGGGAGGGGTAGCAGATTCTGCCTCGAAACATTGTTTTATGGGGACTTTTGTACGTTATTCCTGTAATATTATGACCAAATCATGTTGTCAACTTTTCATTAAGACCATAAGAAATTGAGCCAACTTGTGGGAAAAAGGAAAAGTGGATTTTTACCAGTAATACAAAAGAGAAATCACTTCATACGATATACTATATTTCCATCAATGAACAGCCCATTAATCATTTTCTCTCTGGAGTTCCTGGGATTGATCATATGTTCTCCAGATCATGCTTATATTCATTCCACTTCACAAAAAAAAACATTATATAAATACGCACACACACATTAGGAAATCTCGACAAGCTGCATGTAGAAGTTAAGCCTAGCAGGGAGTCAGATACAATGAACAAAGTTTATTTTCAAAATAAAACACGCTGAGAAAACTCCCAGTCCAAAATATCACTACATCATCATAACTAGAGGCACCAGGCTGGAAATCAGAGCATTATAATCATAACAAAGAGTGGTTCAACTCTTGTAAACATACAAATTGTGACACCACGGACATTTTTTTTGTAACAACCCATGAAAACTGACTGCAGGAATTTTGAGCAACTAAAAAAATTTAAATATGGGCAACGTGTTCATGAAACAACAAGCGTGTCAAAGGTGAGGTAAAAAAAAGAAAAGAAAAAAATCTGTCCAAGGTAACAAACGTTGCCAAGTAATGTACATGGAGATGTGTCTAACGATGTACTGACCCTTTGAGATGAGTATACAGCAATAACAGCATGGATCACTCACTATTAAGCGAGCTAAAATGTGGCAGATAAAATATTTTACGCATAATTTTAGTTTAGCACTTTACTACAAAAAAGAAACTAAGATAATATAAAATTGCAGCTTGTGAAGACTTAATTCAAAATAAACAATTACAGTATGACTATTAAAAGGTATTAAAATGACTAAAGTCAATATTTCTGTACATGTTTGACTGAAAACTTTACATGTCAACCTGCTGTTAGCTAAACAGGAAAACATGAAGAGAAAAGTAAGACAATTAAGAATTTTGTTTGAACTTCCTTCCCAGCGCACTGAACGCATTGAACAGCGTGATCCCACCACAAAAAAAGGACAAACTACACCACAGCTTCAAAGAAATTTCCTTTTCTTTCTTTTTGTAGTCCTGAATTTGAATTGCCTGGTGTGATGAAAACTTTAGAGTGACACTAAATCTTTTTTTTCGAAGCACATACTTGTAGACAGCTATAAACAGTATCATATTGACCATATTCCGATAATCGGAGTTTAAATCCCTAGATCTTCTCTACTAATCTCATCAATAACACCTTTGGGATTTGGAAAAATCTCATCAGAGTGAGTGCCGGCCACATCTCAAGCATGAGAACGCTGATAGTGGCCTTTCAGACGCATCTTTATTTTGATCAATTTACTTCCGAGTTGCTTTTCCACTGACATTATTTCATCTACCCTGTGGTAGTCCACAACTTCTTCTTTCATGACTTGCCTGCGGGTAGGAAAAACCTGTTCCTCTAATATTCAAACGCAGTGAAGCCCTTCCGTGTAGTTGTGTGATGTGGACTTCAAGTAAAGTCGGACAAGGACACAAGATGAGAGCAGAGAGAGAGAGAGAGAGAGAGAGAGAGTATAAACGTGACGTTTTTTTCTGAGTCAAGGTAAATGCCACAATCTTTTATTGACTAAATCCATTTTGCACACTCACTGTTAAGCTGTAAAGTCACATCAAATAGAGTCATTTCTGCACAGCTCCACTTCCAGTTGAATGCTTTCACTAGACTAACCCTCGTGACATAATACACATATTTATGCATATTAAACTTTTTCAGCTCCTATTTATGTATTCTCTGTGAAATGTTTTGCATGTTACTGGTTGTAATGTACTGAGGACAAGAAAGGAAGAAAAAAAAGAGAAAAAAAAAAGAGTTGTTACATCTGAATAAAACAGACTTTAAACAGACATCTCTGCTGATCTGCATTGCAAAGAGCACCTCGGTCCCACAGCTCACATGATATGAGTGGTTGCTGCTGAATGCATCCAAAGTGGAGCTGCTGTTGCGAAAATGGAGAGATTATTGTAATTAAGCTTTTAATCTCTGGGCTGAAGGCTGTTCCAAGTCAAACTCTGAATAAAAAAACACAAATGACTGGTGTGAAGGTCAGATTTAGGTCTTCAGCTCAAAATATCAGATTTTAAGTATGATCCTAATGGCTAGCAAAGGTTACAGTCATGTGACTTGAAGCCACCAACATAGCTAAAACTAGGAATGGGTGATATTTTACCGTTCACGATAAACCGTCAAAAAAATTCCCCACGGTAAGAATTTGTCATCTCGCGGTAAAAACAATTCCCGTTGATGACGTTTTTGTGTAAAACTGATTTATGGTTCTGTGTTAAATCCACGCACAACGTACGTGAAGGAAGGAAGGAAGGAAGGAAGGAAGGAAGGAAGGAAGGAAGGAAGGAAGGAAGGAAGGAAGGAAGGAAGGAAGGAAGGAAGGAAGGAAGGAAGGAAGGAAGGAAGGAAGGACGGACGTGAGGATGGGAGGATGGGAGAAAAGGAAGGGAGAAAAGAAGGAAGGAAGGAAGGAAGGAAGGAAGGAAGGAAGGAAGGAAGGAAGGAAGGAAGGAAGGAAGGAAGGAAGGAAGGAAGGAAGGAAGGAAGGAAGGAAGGAAGGAAGGAAGGAAGGAAGGAAGGAAGGACGGACGTGAGGATGGGAGAAAAGGAAGGGAGAAAAGAAGGAAGGAAGGAAGGAAGGAAGGAAGGAAGGAAGGAAGGAAGGAAGGAAGGAAGGAAGGAAGGAAGGAAGGAAGGAAGGAAGGAAGGAAGGAAGGAAGGAAGGAAGGAAGGAAGGAAGGAAGGAAGGAAGGACGTGAGGATGGGAGAAAAGGAAGGGAGAAAAGAAGGAAGGAAGGAAGGAAGGAAGGAAGGAAGGAAGGAAGGAAGGAAGGAAGGAAGGAAGGAAGGAAGGAAGGAAGGAAGGAAGGAAGGAAGGAAGGAAAGATATGAGCCTGAAAGAAAGAAAGAAAGAAAGAAAGAAAGAAAGAAAGAAAGAAAGAAAGAAAGAAAGAAAGAAAGAAAGAAAGAAAGAAAGAAAGAAAGAAAGAAAGAAAGAAATGAGCCAGAAAGAAAGAAAGAAAGAAAGAAAGAAAGAAAGAAAGAAAGAAACAAAGAAAGAAAGAAAGAAACAAAGAAACAAAGAAAGAAACAAAGAAAGAAACAAAGAAACAAAGAAAGAAACAAAGAAAGAAACAAAGAAAAAAGGATAAATTCCCATTGATACGTGTTTGTGTAACAAACATGGCGGATCTGAGTCATTCCAGTTTTGCAGTACAGGTGTAACTCATTTCATTGGTTTTTATTAATTCAATTTAATTGGTGTAGTTTTGTAGTATTTAGTATCTTTTAGAGCAGTGTTTTGGCTCCAAAGACTGAATGTGGTGATAGATTTATAGTTACAAAGGTGGAGTTGAATTGGTATTTTTCTTATAGTCATTTTTATCGTTATCGGGATAAATGCCAGAAATTATCGTGATCATTTTTTTAGTCCATACCGCCCATCCCTAGCTAAAACTCACGATTACTGTCCACTGTGTTTTGGTAGGGGAGAACTACACATTGTTTTTTCTGATTGACCCTCAGATGAGGACATTTTTTCCTCAGGCAAATGTTTTTGATATTCCCATCACCTTCATTATCACTAGTCATTCGGGGCTGGAGCCCAACTTTAACCCTTTTCCCTCTATAAATAACATGATAATATTATATGCTCGATCACACATGAAATCTGACTATGTTTCAGTTTTGCTTTGTTGTTTTTTAATCTTGCGGAGACCCAGTATGAATGACGTTTGGGAATACAACACTATCTTCAAAAACCTTTTCATCAGTGTGCTGCTCAACTATCCCCTGGAGATAGGAGACAGGACAAAAATGAGCTACCGGGTCTTAACAGGGACATTTCACACCGTGCATATTGAGAGAACGAGATAAAGTTGTGGGCTGAACATTTTGTGGCATAGCTTAAAAAAAACAGCAGCAGAATGCTGCTGCTTCATCTGCAAGCACAAGTTAGTGAAGGAAGAAGGCTCTGAACCGTTCCAGCGGTGCTCATTTATGAAAACAAGTACTTCCACTATACCTCTTCATTTGATATAGCAGGTTTACCTAATAAAGGCCGATGAATACAGATACAACTGACTGATGGGAGGGACATGAAGATGAGGGCATAGCATATAAGGAAAAATAAAACATTGTTAACGCCCATCACAAATATGATTGCAAACTATAATATTAGGCTACCTGAAAAAAAAAAAAAAAAACCTTATCAAAGTGTTTGCAACATATAATCAAGCCCACATCTATCCTACATGTTAAGCTTCTCATTTCCTGCTACTCACAAATAAAACAATAATTTCAGATCCTCTCAACCCTTCCAGTCTCTTGCCATTTAAAAACGTTGAAGTGGGCAGGGCTAAGAAAAGTCTGACATCACCCACTCCTTCCCTCCACCAATCAGGATTTAGCAACATTTGAAACTATTAAGATATTTGCCTTTTAACTGATATCGAAACTAATCAAACTAATCGATGCTTCCAAGTCCTAGTAATTAAAAAAACAAGAAAACATTTTAATTATGCAGTCAAGTTTAAGGGTCTAGGGATATTTTAAAATACCAAATAATTTCATAAGTTATTAATTATCAATGCATGCAACAAAGGGCCTTTCGAAAGAAGGGAATAAAAAAAGAAAAAGAAAGAGTCGGGATGCAAAATGTGAGTGTGGGATCATGTTTCTGTTTCGGACTGCTTTGAATTTTAGAGGTCTAGTGTTCAATGTGTGGGTTAAATTTTTACAGGATTCCACACCCGTTTTTGTCTTTCATAAGAAACAAGCATCATTATTTTCCACTAAGCTCCCTCTAGGGTCCAAACTTTCTGGAAAATATAACTAGAAGCTGCTGCCAGCTGGTGCCTGCAGCCTCCTCAGACCAAATCACTAAACGAAGCTCATCAGGAAATGGTATGAGGTAACTCATAACTCCGTTATAATCGCTGAAATAAAAAGGGATTTAATATCAGGTCAGTAGAACAGTCGAAAATATAACAATTTATATCCTGGATCTGACTCTGACTACGTTTCACTGCTGTTTGTGTTCATGGATAAATGGAGGCTTTTGCATTTCAGAAAAAAAAATCATTTTACTTGTTTGAAGCAAGTTTTCCAATTATCAGACAACACTGTTTGAGTGAGCACTTGTCAGAGTCCAGAGAGAGTATAGTAACGCGTTACAAAGGTTATCACACCGTATGAAGGCAGAAGCCACCTGAGGCAGAGGTCACTAGCAAAGCCTTTGATGTTTGAATTCACTATCCTGCCTTTGTGCCAACCTTAACATTATAACTATTCTTTATCACTAGAGTTTAAATGTGTAAAACCTTTTCTTTGTTAAACTGAAAGGTAGTTCCCCCCCTCACACCCCCCAATATCATACCTGTTACCAGAGTTAGAGCCGCTGAGGAACTCCCTTTTCACAAACTCATCCTTTCCAGGTATCTTTTAGTCCAATGCGAGTTTTATGGACGGGCGGGCCTGGAAAGTCCGGCTGAAATGTGAGCTTTTTCAGAAGCCCACCGGCAACAGGTGCTCTTTTCACGTCCAGGTGAGTGAGGCATCGACGCTCCGCTGCTCTGGTCCAGCCTCCTCCTCCTCCCTCTCCCCCCGGAGGGAGCTCCTGTTTCCTGGTTAAGGCTGATTTATGGTTCCGCGTTACACCGACGCAGAGCCTGCGGCGTATTTACCGTACGGTGCGCGTCGCCGCGATAACCTACGGCGTAGGCTCTGCGTCGATTTAACGCAGAACCATAATTCAGGCTTTACGCTCAAAGCGTCCAGGGCGCATCAAAGCGGACTTTAAAATATCCCAGCCTGAAATGTGCTGGATGTTTAAACCTGTGCAGTCTTTGTTTGCCCATTTATTTTGTTGTTATTTCATCTCAAATGTCCAGGTGATGATGGAAGCCAAATAAGGAGCTAAATAAGGCGATGAGTTACCCGTTAAGACCTGCGACTAACAGCCACGCGTTTTATGAGCATTTAAATGAGCATTTATGATCACTCTGTCTCTGCTGATATCAATATCTGACTTTAATATTACCTTTTCCCCCCTATTACTGTATCTTCATTAAAGAAAAAAAGAACTAGTCCTGATGCCTGTTTTGCTTAAGGCAATAGTAAGATCAGTCGTTGACCCCCAAACATATTCATGAGTCATAACCATATACCACATTTAAACTTTTTATATATATATATATATATATATATATATATATAGTTTATTGATAAACATCAGATCAATTCAATTTAAATACAACAAGGTGCAATTAAATCTCAAGCGTGGCAGTTTCATTTATACCAATTTGTATTTATTGTAGTTTAAAATACACCTAAAGCAAGAAGATATACAAATACAACCACATTGTACATCAACTTTACAAGTACTGCAAATATAATTCATTCATAAGGATTTAGCATAATACAAATATATAATGCATTTATTCAAGTTAAATATTGTGAAACCAACATTCAAGCGGCATCTGTGAAGACTCCGTTGATTCCGTGTTTTACTGAGGAAAAAACATATCCTCTGATTGTGAAAAAGCTGAACCAACCAATAGATTCTAATCATTTGGAAATGGTTTTGTAACAAGTTCTGTCCAGCTGATGTGCAGCAGTAATGATTATGTCTTCTCCCTATTGATAGTGTGTTAACCAGCTGAGTGCTCCAAACCAGCAAACTGACAAAACATCTGCTTTCCCAGACATCTGAACATCTGCTGAGAATCAATTCATCAAGGGCTGATAATTAGCAGCACCTGGCTGCATCTTACCCTGTGGAAGTAGTAGTGTGTGTGTGTGTGTGTGTGTGTGTGTGTGTGTGTGTGTGTGTGTGTGTGTGTGTGTGTGTGTGTAACAGCAACATATTACTGACCCCTCACTATTCATTGGTAACAAAAAAACAGCTGCTCTCTGAGGAGCAATAAAAGTTTAAAAGAAATTAGAGGAAACAGGGCAAAAAAGTAAATAATATGGATAAATGTATAGCATATTAGCAAAGCTCCTGCAAAAGTCCACCTGATGGCAGAATGAATATTGCCTCTTTTGTTTCATACATTCATAAAGTAAACAGGGGCAGCATACAGTACAGGGTACGCCATACGTCAAAGGAAGAACAGGCAGCAGTTTTCTCTTGTTTCAGTCACCAAAATCTGGGATATCGTCATAGGAGTAACCTCGGTAACCCTTGGCAGCGTAGTAGGCTATCCTCAAATGGTAAAATCCGGGAAGGAAAACGAGCAGGCCGATGATGATGACGGGAATGGTGCGGTCGGGATGCTGTGGAGACGACACAGAATCACAGAATATGTTTTTACAGTGAAAGGTTTATGCCAAGCCGCAAGCTCGCTAACGTTAAACCGCAGATTTTTTACAAATGCATCAGAGCTACTTTTGTACTCTCTGATGTCCCCTCACCATGTCTTCAAACATAAATGAATACAAATCACACATTAGAATATATTATCAGATAATGTGATGCCAGAAGAGGATTCACAATATTACACTCAGCCAAGTAAACACCAGGGCACTCATTATGCCTCAACATAAATCGTTCAAATGAAAAGGGTGAAGAAGGTGTGCAGGCGTGACGACTGCATTCATCTGAGGTCTGGTTTCATGTAAATCAGCAGCTGGTTGTGGTGCAGGCCGGCTAACCACCAGGAGGCAGAGGCCGCCTCCATCAACAGCAGAGTGATGGGTGTGCATCCTCCACCAGATGGCAGGCTGATGCACGGAGTTGCTGCAGACCTCCCACTGCTCCTGCAGCATGAATACGGGATCAAAACCGTGTACTACTTGTCAACATGCAGACCAGACTTATAGGAAAAACCCAAGTCTTGGTTTTAATCAGATTCAGTCTCTTCTTGAGTAAAATATAAAACAACTGAATTCCTTAATTAGTTTCAAATTTTTTGATTTCTCGCAGAAAGTTGTTTCGAATTTTCCTCAGCCCAAGTGCTCGCAGGGATGTAAAACAAGAAATTAATAACAGATTAAACCTTGTTCTTCAGTCTAAAGCCCTTCCTTCCTTTTTTTTCCACAAAAAACCAGTCTGCTCTTTGTCTCGAATCTCCTGTAATCTCCCAGCATTAGACATGATACCTTTACTCATGTGGCCTGATTGGCAAATACAGCAGGCTCCAATACTCTGATGCTGAAGTCTGATTAAAATTTCTACAAATACAACCTGCAGACTGGGCCAAAGAGCGAGAAAAAAAAATCCCATTAAGATCCTACTGATAATTACTAATATAAAACGTTCAGGCTCAGAAATCTCCCACATGGTGGCATGAATTTGAGATGCGGAAGTCACAGCAAGAGATCCACTGAAGTTGGCGCTTCCTGCTATTAAATCATTCATTATGTTTAAACACACCAAAAAGCCTTGTGACCAGCAGGAAATTGGCTGCAGAACCATAAAATATGAAGAAAGCGGTTTCTTTGTAGGGGTGTGAGGGGGTTTTTAATGATTTGAGTTTGAATTTTTGGATGTTGTGTTCATCGTCTCAATGTCACAAGCAAGACTGGGTTTCACTTGCAACAGAGCTTTTTTTGTCTCATGAAAGCCAGAAAAAACACAGGTCTGATCTGTGACAAACACACACACACAAAAAAGACTAATTTCCCGGAGGTGGGCTCGTTCAAGCAACCTCATATTGTGCAGTCATCCTCGCTGTTATGGCTCGCTGGGTCACTTAATGGGACTGAACCACCGATCACTAAATTTACCTCACCTATGTTTTCTTGCCAAGACAAGCAGTTGATCATGTGCCAAAATCAGGTAGGGGATATCTGATCAGATTCCCCATCATGTTTATCTTTTCTCAGTTCAGATGGTTCCTAAATTCTAAGTTAAATGTTGTCTAAGTCATTTCTTGTTCTACCTATATCAATGTTTGCTATTTGAATACTTCACACTGAAGGGACACCAATTATTTATTTCTGACAAACAGAAACATTGTGATTAAAAGCCGTAACCAAAGAACAATGCCAGAGACGGTATGAAAACAGATCAGACATCAAGAACCTGAGCCAGTAGAGCATCTGCATTTGCACCCTGAAGAACATTAACACCTCCAGATTATTGTCTGCTGTAGTCTTAAAAATGACAGCCACACAAATCATCATTATCATAAAATTAATGAGACTGTCTCATATATTACAAACTGACATTCATTTATCTGGAGGAGTTTAATTATCCTTTGTTGCAGAGAGTTAGTTCAATTAAGAGATTAATTTAGAAAATATGAAATTAGATAGATAGATAGATAGATAGATAGATAGATAGATAGATAGATAGATAGATAGATAGATAGATAGATAGATAGATAGATAGATAGATAGATAGATAGATAGATAGATAGATAGATAGATAGATAGATAGATACTAAGCAATTAGACAATTAGACTGCTTTTAGTTCTTTCTGCAAACACATCTTAAGATGGTGTCATGGTATAATATTTGTGAATGTTGGCAGTTGTATTAGTGATTATTGCTCAGTACTGCAGTACTTAACAAGGGTTTCTAAACCAACCCCGTGTGGTTACATCAGCTATTCCAGAAAGGCTATCCCTGATGCTGTGCAGACTAATGAATCAGAGACCGCAGGTGTGCAGTTTATGCTTGCATTCCTCCAGTTTCCTTGAAATGTTTAATGATTTCATGTGCTGTAGAGAGAGGAATAGGAAAATACTTCCAACATTTCTTTAATGAAAATTGATTTTTTTATAACGTTTCAAGAGATTTCTCACATATTTTCACATGTTCAGATCTTTGCTCCTCAAAGACTCACATTTTGATGAATACCTTTGTTTAACCAAACTGTGAGTACCATAGTAACCATAATAGGTCACCTTTAAATGACCCCAGAGCAACCTTTTTTTTCACCTGAAAGTAAGTAATTGAACAAATTAAATGAAGCTGACAAGAAAAAAAATGTAATAATGGAATGGAAATAAATAAAATCAAAGTAAACATAAGTAAGTAAATTTTTTTTGCCATATCCGAACTCTTTCTGATTTTGTTTTGCACATTTCATTGAACAAGTCCTGCAGGATGTGATTGACAAAAACATGCTGAACATAACACACCAAACACTTTGTTTCAGTCTACATGATGGAAGTACACAGTTCATCTGTGTCCAAACTTTCTCTTCTCAGACCCATCAATGTGATCTTTGACACGAAGACAACGTTTTACATGAACTCACCTCAACCTTTATGGTTCCTGCCAGAAGCAGCGCCCCAAAGATTATCAGTAAGGACCCAACCAGGAACAGGAATATTGCCAGAGCGATCGCCTTGTGTGGAACCTTTGGTGGACTCTTCCTGAACTGCAACGAGTTTCGGAAATATACAACATTTTATAGTATTTTTTAAGAGGTTTATTATAATCATCATGCAAAAGAAATGAGTATCTAAGCTGTGGCCTATTCTGAAAACAAATCAATAATCTGAGAATTAAAGAATCAGTTAAATGCTGATGTACGGTATACTGAGACAGCCTGAATCCAGAGTAGTGTAACAAATTCTCAAATATAGCTGAATAATCACCTGCCGAATATCTTTGTGAATGCGCAAGAGAGCTGCTGCTGTTTATAATGAAAACCCTAGTTAGACTAAATCCCCTGAATGCAATCATATTATTTTTAATGAATTCATACACATACTGCATGTATAAAGATGTATGACCTTATCTCAAGAAGCAGCTTTATTCTAACTTTAATGCCACGTCTTTGCATGGCTCTCTTGAGTTGTTACTACCTCCTTAACGGGAAATCCATTCTTTGGATTTGTTTCTGACTTACTGTTAGTGGTAATAAATGTTGCACTGATGTCTAGTATGAAAAACATTTGAGATTATTGCGACACACAAGTCTTTCTCACCTGTAAGTCTATGTAACCATCGTCATCAGCAGCCAACCGTGAATACTTGACCTTGTTGTTGGAGGTTCCAGTGGATAATATGTTGCTTCTAGCTGCCTTCATTTTGACAAAAGAGCTGTTTGGAAGAAAAGATCCGGAAAAGTTGTTTAAAAGTAATTTAAATGTTTTGTTTTGTAGTCCAATATAAGTGAAGCTCATCTGCTTTAATGAATGCAAACAAAAAAAGAGGAAGACAATAAGACTGAAGCATAAATAAAAAACAATTAAAGCAACTCGGCTTATTGATTTGTTCAAAGATCATAATACACATCAAGAAATGTCAAAGATGGCTACTGAGGTCCACAATAATTACTTTCTCAGTGTATAATGAAGATGTAAATTAAAATCTTGTAAAATATGGCTACCTATTCCAGACAAGAACAAATATAACATTTTTAAAAGTAAGGTCACGTGTTCGAAAAAGCAACCGAAAGAAAAAAGAAAGAAAAAAACTTAAGAGAAAAGTTATCCTCTCAGTTCATTTATGCCAAGTCACTTCTGCTTTTGGGAAGCCTTTGGGGAACTTTTGATTCTTCTGAATAGAGGAACGGGGTTTAAATAAGCAACTAGATTCTTGAGTGACACATTGGTTTCTGATGAGCAGTTTTAAAGTCTCATTTTCTTCATACTGAACAAAACCACGTTGCTCGGGAAGCCGGCAGGTACACACCCACCGTATATCAGTCAAAGTAAGCTGTGGCTACCAAATCCTCCATCTGATCCCCACCCAAATACATGCAGAGCTGCTAGGAGACGTCTACAGCACAGGACCTCATTTAACATGTTGGTTCTTTAAATTGGCTGCCAGTAGAGCAACGAATTGATTTTAAAATACTTGTACTGACTTTTAGAGCTTTTCATGGCCAAGCCCCAAAATATAGTTGTGATCTTTTAAGTGTTTATGCCCCAGCTCACTCACTCGGGTCATCAGAACAAAACGTATTATCTGTCCCAAGATCCCGGTAAAGGACAAGAGGTGATCATGCTTTTCAGTCCATCGTGTAATGCTCTTCCTCTCTATGTGTGTCTGACCAACAGTGCTGACTCTTGAAGTGAAGACCCTTTTATTTGGACAAGCTTTTAGTTGACTGAATAACCTTGACTTTGCTATTTTTTAAACTCGGTTTTATTTTGCTGTTTTGTTTCTTTTTTATGTTCTTAATCCCTGTTTGTTATACATCTCTTCTTTCTTCTTTTATCCTGCTCTGCTTGTTATTGTAAAGTACTTTGTGATTTTTATCTGCGATTAGTGCTCTAGTTATAAAGTTGACTGATTGATTGATTCGATGGTGAAAAAAAAAATCAAAAATTACTGCCACATTTAGCCAATGCTTAGTTGCTTAGTTGGTAGACACAGTTAACTGGTTTGTTAAGCACGGTAGCATGACAATTATGGATAAACAAGTGATAATGGCTAACCGTTGGCTGCCAATCAATCAAATTAGAAATAAATGTATGGGGGTAATGTAATGTAATAAATAAATAAAATAAATGAATAAATAAATAAAAATAAGAAAGCCCCTCCTCAGTGGGCAGACCCCCTCCTTGGGGTCTGGGAGTTGCCCAGACCAGGAGAAGCACAGGAGGTCAGATCCACGACGGGCCAGCAGCCTCCTCTGGGTCTGGTTGGTCCAAGATACGATCCCCCCTGACTCTAAATCACCTTCTCTTAAGAGGAAAATCATTTGTGCCACTTGTATCCACGATCTCGTTCTTTTGATCACTACCATAGGAACATAAGACCGACTGGTAAATCAAGAGCTGTGCTTTTTTGCTCAGCTCGGCTGAGATCCTGTCCATGAAAGTATTTTATCGACTGACCTTTAAAGGGTTAACACAATTTACCAATTCTTGCTTTCCACAAACAAAACATTTTTTTTTATTAGATTAAATTTACTTCTAAAAATACCAGCTTGCCTTTTCAAATCTTTCATTAATATTATTATCATCAATTAAAATAATTATCAAATCTATACTTTATGCAATATAATAACATATAGATACACACACAAAGTAGTCCTGCAACACCAAACGCTCCACACAGGCTTAAGCCTTAACTCTTGTACCCTGGAGATGTTGGCTCTGTCAAGGATCGTTGCCTTGAGCTCCAGGAGTCACAAATCCATGAGAAATAATTCACCAAGGCAGGATGAGCTCTCACATGTGGCACACACGCTGGTATTATCCTATATCTGTCAACCTAATAACCACATTACACTGTGGCTGT
This sequence comes from Cololabis saira, assembly GCF_033807715.1. Classification (NCBI taxonomy): domain Eukaryota; kingdom Metazoa; phylum Chordata; class Actinopteri; order Beloniformes; family Belonidae; genus Cololabis; species Cololabis saira. The sequence goes on from NC_084597.1 coordinate 37,607,369, forward strand.
GCTTCATCTAGCTATAACACAACCATATGAACAATGACATAGGTTGTGTTACCGCCAGTAACAAAACAAAGCTGAAGCTTTAACTAACTTAAATGCACGTCTAAAACCACTCTACGTCGTGATTGTTCAGGTCAAACAAGCATTAGCCCGCAGGAAGTCACGCTATCAGCCACACGCTGTAAACTATAACGCGGGCGCATTAGTTTATCACTAATGTCTTCTCATTGTTACTTTCTTACCTTTATGTGATGTCAAGAAAACAAAACCAATGTTTAAATGAGCCTCAGAGTTGTTGTCAACCGATAACTTCCTTATTTTGATTTTACAGCGCATGCGCACAGGAGTCTGGGACGCTTTCTTGCGTTGACTTGCTGGTTTGTTGTTAAAGCGGCAGCTGCGCTGCGGGGGGGAAGGGATGGCTGTATGAAACATTACAGTTTCTCTGAAAAGTTTTAAACGTATTCGTATAACTTCAGTTTTCTTCCCTGGTGAGGCAGCGTTTTGTTATTCTGCTCCTCACCGGTGGAACAAACTTACCTGCTGTACTCTACTGCCATTAGTTTTCAGCAACTTGTGCTTTTTATTATTTTATCTCTTTTCCTATCATTTTATTTCATTTATTTGTTATTTAAGCATACTCTTAAATGAAATACTTCCTGAAAACCGCGAATGAGATGTGTACCTGCTGTACTCTGCTGCCCTTAGTTTTCAGCAACTTGTGCTTTTTATTATTTTACCTTCTTTTCTCATAATTTTATTTCATTTTATTTGTTATTTGCTGTATAATAATGACTTGCCGCTTTTAATGATGATATAAAGCACTTTGAATTACCTTGCTTTGAATTGTGCTATATAAATAACTACATGCCAAGCAGTTATAAACAGTATTTTTTAATTATGGTTGTTTACATTCGTAGAAACACACTTAAGGCACTGCTTTCATATTTCAAAAATGTATATGTAATATACATATACACTGCACTCCATATATAAACAGGTATATGGAAGAGGAAATGGGTTAACGAGTGTGATAAACAAATAAAATTGGGAAAAATTGTATATTATACTTGCTTAAGATATGTTTAGATATTTATGTAGTATATATTATGTTGAGAGGGATAGTTATAATTATGTAATATATGTTATATATTATGTATGTAGCATATATATATATTTATAGGGATATTTACGTAGTTTATATAGTGTATATTTATATAGATTTATATCATATTTGTATTTTCTATATATTGATATAATATTTATGTAATATTTATATTTTCTATATACTTACATGGATAATTATCTAGTAATACAATGTTTACATAGTATTCATATAGACTATATTTATATGGATATTGTGCAGATATAATAATAGCAATAATGTAAATTCATAGAGTTATAAAGGGGTAGGAATTAGGAAAAAGTGTATACTTCTTCCTACTCCTTTTTCGAACCTATGTACATATGAAGATGTTACTGTTTATATTTTTTAATTTTTTTATATACATGTTCAAAATAAATAAATTATTTCATTCATTCATTCATGTAGAAATATGAAGTAGCCAAGAATATATTAACTCTATGAGAGTCTATGTGCAATACAGAAAACAGCATGTCTTAAAAGCATAAAATCAAACTAACATGGTTTCATATGTTACAACACAAAGGAAACTACTGTCAACTTGCAGTTTGGGAAGAAAGTGTAAATTATGTCAGCATTTAGTAACATGTACTCAGGTATTTACTGAAGTAGTGTCACACCTGCTGAACTCACCACCTGCTCTGCATTGTGTCTGGGCTGCTTCACACACCCAGTAGAGGGAATGGATAAAATTACTGAGTTGCACACAGAGATGAGCATTTGTGTTATTACTATAAATACATTAAAACGTTTCTATGTGAGTAAATCTACCAAAACAGAACCTTCTCTGTATTTCGATGTCTAAAAACTTTCTCCTGCTGGGGAAAACGCACCCTTAGGATACAATGACGAGCACTATGTTTCTGGGGCACTATAGTTGTTTATTGATTGTGACAGGGCTTGTTCAGAATCAAATTGGAAGAGTGAAATGGGGTGAATGCAGATCATGGCAAGGTGAGCAGTATTCTTGAGTGATACATCTAGTTACAGCTAGGGCCCTAATAAGGTATAAACAGCTTTCCTCATAAGGAAAAAAAATCTAAATATGTAACTGAATAAAATAGATACTTTTTTAGTAGTATAATCGATACAAATGAAGATACGTTATATGCAATTAAATGGGGGGTGTGATGTTATTTTATTTAATTAAAGTTTTTATTAATGTATTTATTAGAGCAGTCTGTACATCACAAATAGCCCATGAAGACAATTATCTTTTTCTGCAATACAGAAAAAAGAGGGGTCTCTTATTTAATTGGTTCCTCACAGAACATGCAATCCAGCTGCACACTCCCATCCTCTGTAGTTTGGCCTGGTTCAGTATTTGAGATGTAACATGTAGAGTAGAAGTGTGCGATTCTGGTCCTCCAAGGTCACTGTGTATGTTTTAGATCAGTGGTCTTCAATTCCGGCCCTCCTGTTTTAGATGTTTCCCTGCTTCAGCACACCGTAGTACAAATGACTGTCATTATCAGACTTGTGCGACCTTGACATGCCGATGACAACCATTAATCAGAATCAGTTGTGTTAAAGCAGAGAAACATCTAAAATGTGCAGGACACCAGCCCACAAGGAACGGAACTGAAGACCACTCTTTTAGATGATTACCTGCTTCAGCACACCTGAATCAGATGATTGTGTAATGAACAGATTTGTGCAGACCTTGATGACAATCTGTTTATTTGAACCAGATGTATTTAAGCAGGGAAACATCTACAACATGCAGGACAGCAGTCCTTGAGGGCCAGAATGGGACAACACTGATGTAGAATGTCTGCCCCAAGGAGCATTATCCATGTTTCCTGCTTAAAGCAGTTGTAGAAAGTGATTATTTGAAGGACCACTAGGGACCGGTTCAGGACTTGGGTCATGCCTGCGCAGGACCCTTCTAGGCCAACATGAGAGGACAACCCTTCCACGTGGGATAGCTGGACTGTCGCATGTGTGTGTGTGTGTGTGTGTGTGTGTGTGTGTGTGTGTGTGTGTGTGTGTGTGTGTGTGTGTGTGTGCACTTACTACGATGGCTGGGCCACGTAGTAAGGATGCCCTCAGACTGCCTGCCTTGCAAAGTGCTATACGGCCAGCTACACCATGGTCGTCGCTCAGCTGGAGGGCAGAAGAAGCGTTATAAAGACCAGCTGAAGACTGCATTAAGGAAGTGTAAAATCAGACTTGAGGCCCTGGAAGCTGTGGCTGCTGATAGTAACACCTGGCGTCAGCTGTGCCAGGATGGCACTCGCCTGCTGGAGGAGGTTAGGACAGCCAGGAGACAGGAGAGAAGACTCAGGAGGAATACACCTACGGTTGCTGTTGACGCCACCACCACCAACACTACAACTCATTTTCACATGAGTTGAGTCATGTTTTCCCAGGGAATGCATTTATATGATATATTTTAGTAAAATAAGTTCAGAATTATATTTTACTCATTTTTTTGTAATCAAGTAACGTTTTTTCTAATTAACTGTAAGTATTCACAAGAAGGGGCAGCACAGTGGCTTGGTGGTTAGCACTGTTGCCTCACAGCAAGAAGGTCCCTGGTTAAACTCCCAGACCCAGCAGGGGCCTTTCTGTGTGGAGTTTGCATGTTCTCCCCGTGCTTGCGTGGGTTCCCTCCGGGTACTCCGGCTTCCTCCCACAGTCCAAAAACATGCATGCTAGGTTAATTGATGATTCTAAATTGCCCGTAGGTGTAAGTGTGAGTGTGTCTGGTTGTCTGTATATGTCGTGGCATATATGCGATGGACTGGCGACCTGTCCAGGTTGAACCCCGGCCTCTCACCTGTAATGAGCTGGGATAGGCTCCAGCAGACCCACGTGACCCTGCAGAGGATAAAGCAGGTATGGATGGATGGATGGATGGATGGATATTCACAAAAGAAGGAAATCCAGGAATAGTCAAAGGAAATAAAGCATTTGTGGCAGGGTGGAGGGGCAGCCACTCAGGAGATTGGGTACAGGTGTGTCCAATCAACCTCTCCACCCTGCCTGCCTTGATAAGGAGCAGCTGCGCTCCAGAGAGAGGCTGCTGCTGGAGGAAGCTGCTGAGGGAGACTGCACGTGCGTTGGGTGAAATAAAACAATTCCTCCTTGAAACCCTGTGTCCTCTGTCCTGTCGGTCGGCCGCGGTGGCAAAGAGGTTGCTACAGCATTATTTTAAGTTTAAAAAAAAAAAGGAATAGTGGGCCCTTATTTATGGAGAACGTTCAAAGCTAAACCCACTCAACAAGTGTTTACTCAGGAATAACATTTATTTAATGGCTTGGAGCAGACATGAAAGGATTCAAAGAGCCGGTTGTGCTTATTTGAATATAAGTCGTAATCCCTGCATTTGTAGTGTTCAGTTCATTCTTCAAGATGGCTTAGCCAAATGCTTGCCATTAACTGCACGCCTCAGGCCTTCATTTCCACTTCCTTTACTTCTTGCCTCAGTGGTTGATGTAGCCGTCCTCCCCTTTGTCTACCCGATTCTTTGTAAGTTAATGAACCAAAAGTGCTAATTTCAAATCCTTTTTGCCTATCTCTAAATGCACTCTTTGATTAAATGGGAACCAAATAATCTTTTCGCCCTAACATTTTTCTTGCTAGGCATCTCCTTGCATCACTGTGGACTCCTGCACAGGACAAGAAATTAAATTATGAATGACATAATTTCTTTGAAGCATTTGCCTAACCATATCTACACAGCAAAGAGGAACAGCGTGTCTTACATTTGATGGATGTAAGTGCACGATCAGACCTTTTAAAAAGATTAACTATGGACTAACAAGGTTTCCTGACTTGTATTTAAGAGAGTGAGTTTACACAAGGTCAGAGAACTAAGAAAGCTGCTGGTGGTAGTATTATGAACTGTTAATAAGTGTATCATGCATCATTAAAACAATTTCCATATTTTCAGATTATCATGTTAATCTCTTTTTTCTGAAGGCCAATACTTGAAAGAAAACTGCATGAAATGAGTTATGGCAGCAACTACTTTGTGGGAAGATTTAACAAGACTTGTAAATTAGCATGATGGAGGAATCTAGAAGGAATGCAAACAAGAGTAGGACCTGGTTGGCAAAACATTGTTTGGACAACAGTTAAAGTGACAGAAAGTATTTTTTTTAGCTCAGGGAGTGCACAGGTTAAAGTAACAGTTGGTAAGTGCATTTTTGTCAAATTCGCTTAAATGACCTCTTTTTTCAGATAATATTTCATAAACTGGATATAAGGGAAACAAATCCACTCCTATGGCACAACCAGCAACTCGTGATGCAGCTTACAAGTTTCCACCGCTCCGGTTGCAGCTCCTCCAATCAGAGCCGCTGGCTGATGGATCTAGATCAAAGCCCCTGACTACGATTGGAGGAGCTGACTTTGATTGGGGGAGGAGCTGGACGTGCTGGTTCTGATTGGACAAATACCAATCAAATTCCCACACACCTTCCATACAGTCCCCCCTACCCATCCGCTCCCATGCTTCAAGTAAACATTTGCATGCCACTGCTTGTAGAAGTGTGGATGTGAAACAGTTGTACAATGTTTATTATTTATAAAATGCATCTACCCTCATTTGTTACATCAATGATTCGTTATCAGGTATCTGTCGTGACACCTCAGATTTCTGTAGTAAAGTGACTTAAAGGGGACCTATTATGAAAAACACGTTTTTTCTTGCTTTAACATATATAAAGTGGTCTCCCCTCAGCCTGCCAACTCAGAGAAGGAGGAAAGCAACCAAATTCTGCAGTGTCTGTACAGCCGCCTGGATGAGCCGTCCAGTGTCATGTGGCTTCTACGATCCGTTCAGATTCTGCGCCCGTCGTGACGTCACGGCTGGAGCGATGCGTGAAACCATGACCACAACTAACTCCGCCGGCCGGAGCTTCCGCCATTTTTTCGTAGCGGTTTATCGCGTCATTCGCGTCATCTCGTCAGGCAGCCAATCAGCACAGTGCCTCATTATCATAGCCCCGCCCACTCAGAATCCCGCATAGAGATGGAGGTTAGAAACGGGGAAGATTAAGACATGGCTTAGAGACTGAATTTCTAATTTATTTAGCAAAAACAATCAAAAGCTTGTTTTTAAGACATTCAAGGCCTGTTTAAAATAGGTATTAGATGCCATAATAGGTCCGCTTTAAATATGCTTGTGCATTACAGCTCATGATGCATGCGCTCTGGTGAGCACAGCATATTCCTCGGCAGCAGAGAGAGGCGGTTGTGGAGTTCCACAGAGAGATTGGAAGAGGCATGAACGTTGTTCAAATTCTCAAGCAACTTATTAGATTTTTTGAGGAAGTTTCCGACCAGTGGGAACTTCAGAACACAGCCCAAGATATATTCTCATTTGGCGTCCTGCTTTTTTTTTTTACTTTTCTAAGTCTGTCCACCATTATGTTCTGCCAGCTAATTCGATTGTTTTTGATTTACACAGTGCCGTAAACAATTACGGTTGTTTTGTAATGAATAATGAATGATGTGAGATAAACATGAAAGCTAACCGTGACCTCCTAAGTGTGGGCTCACAGGTACATTCTGGGAGCATGCTGAGCATCACCATCTATTTAAATTTGAATGGGCTGACATAGTGTGTTGCCAAAATGAATTATGTCTTCGATGTGTTATGGCTGCAGGGTAACTTCCATCAAAAGTTAGGAAATGTTCATAGATTGTATAAAACAATGGATTTGGTCACCAACTGGTTTCTTAAGACCAGTTTTGAGGCCTGTTTTTCTTCATGCCGGGGTGCAGTCATGTTGCTTCGGAAGCCAGTGGAAACACGCCCATTGTATGCCAATCAAAGTTAGCTTGCTCCCAGATCCTTCAGCTGAACCCAGCTGAAATATCTGCAGAGCTGCTGTCAGACATGTACAGCGAGATATACCATTTAACATGATGACTCGCATTTATCCGAGATTGGGCTCATCTGTATTTTAGTTCCGCAGAAGGACGTCAGAAGGACCGCCCATCGACCATGAACACGAGGCCTCGGTGTGATACCACGGTAATGAAACCCAATATTCCACAAGTGGTCGTACATTAGTATGATATTATTTGGAATCGGTTCTCTCATTTGTGTCGATTCAAACTAGTTAAGTTCGTCTTTACATCGATACCAAGCATTTCCTATCCTGAGCTAACTAGTCAAACTAATTTTACAAACCACATAACATTACAAGCGTTCGTGTCCATGTTTAAACATTTAGACGTCGACTGTCATCAAAGACAAATATTGTTTCCTTACCTAGTTGTGGCCATTTTGAGTTAATTCATAGGATTCTACGATCCAAAGTAATTTCATGGACATGTACTATAGGTATACGAAAGAGAATACAGAGTTTCATATTAGGCCTTTTGCTGCCATCTTGTGAGTGCCGGGTGGTCATTACTTACACAAAAATGCTACTTTTTATTTGTAAGGATCACAGGCTTTGATGAACACACTGAGATTTGTTTGAGCAGCTGTGTAACTGTGTAAACACACAAGCTTATTTTAAGCATGACGCACAACCAGTGAGGCTGTTTCTAGTTGTGGCACTTATGCAGAGCTAATTGCCAAGCTCAGTTAGCATCTGTTTTCAGAATTACAACGGGAACAATAACTCAAGCACAAAAAGACATGTATTGATCCAGTACACCTCCACCCCAAGATTGCACAATTTGGTGGTTGTTTCATTGATTTCATGCTGTGTGATGAGAATTTCTGTGACACACTGATTTTGTGCACAAAGCATCATTTTGGGAAATCTGAGATTTATTGTTTTTAGGGCCGATTCCCTTTTGAGGTGAAATGTGGCACACTCTCCTAAATAGTTCTCGCCACTTTGGTACAGTTGTACTATTTCTTTTTTTTTTAAAGCAAACTTTTTCGTTGGCGATGGATTTGTCCTGATAATGTCTTCTGCCAGTATTCCAGATTGCCGGTAATTATCACAACTTGAAAAATTCATAACCTCCTCTGCACATTATCTGAGCCCTGCAGCATCTGCTCCTCACAGATGATTACATCTTTATCAAAATCTATACATCTTCGTTGTCTTTTGCTTTTTTTATGGAGCCAGTATGATCAGTTGTTCTTATTTATCTATTTAACTCAGGAAGGGAAACTTCATGACTACATACATAACAAGGGCAGATGTTTAATTGTTTCAGCATCTCTCAGTTGTGTGTGTATGTGTGTGAATGTTTTTTTTTTTTTATTCTCAATCTCAGCAGCAGTCATTTAAAATTAAATTATTAGGTATATGCTTCTGGTCTGTACAGTCTTCAGTTTAAGTCCCTGTGAGGGAAACAAATACTTGGCAAACACATCATAAGAATGAGTGTTTTTTAACAAAAGTATATATATTTTCTTGAATGAGAAAATAAATTCCTGTGACTAGCAGTCATCAGCTGTAGGCAGGTTATCTTTCATGCTGTCTCTATTATTATGATGGGTCTACTCTCCACATCTAAGAACTAAAAACTTTTGGAAGGTCCTTTCCTCGAACTTTTCATTTATACTGAAGAAACCATGGGTGAAAGGAGATTTACAGATATTTGAACCCCCAGAATGATACTGCTGTAGGCCTATCTTTGTGATTGGCTTTCAAAGGTGAAGTAGTTGGAGTGCTTTCTGTTTGGTTAAGGACTTCAGACATTTTATTTCTGTTTTCTGTCTCAGTCGTAACCAATCTCCACCTCTGCTGGTATCTGTTTATTTAGGCTAGCTACCGGGGCTAGTTAATTGTGACAATGCTTCTTTTATTCTTTGGTAGCTGGTTTTCTGATATCATAAAAGAATAAGAAACTAGAACGTCATCTTACTTTGTTTTGAAGGACAGTGGGGGGAGGGTGGTCATAGAGAACATGCTTATTATATATATGTGAGGAACCAGAGCGGCCTCCCCACGTACAAGGGGATCAGGCAAACTGGACCTGGATGATGAGGTGTAAAGGAGAGACCCTGCAGAGCGTGGAATGCCAAAAAATAAGGCTTTTTATTCTATGCAAAAAAGCACAAAGACATACAGACGAAGGCAAAATCAGTATTCTAAAAAATGGCACATTGAGTATAGCCTCTCAGCAAGCTAGCTCCACTCAGCAGCCCCCTTTCTGGTATCCAGCCACTGGTTATGAAGCCAGGCAGGGGGGCCCAATCAGCAGAACCAGGTACACCTGTGTGCTGCTCCCCCACAGACCACGCCCAATCCTCCACTCTGCCACACACATTAAACAAGTCCGGTGACGGTGAGAAGGGGAGGGGTTGCTCACTTTCTCACAATATAGTTATTTAGTTTTTGAGTTTACATTTTTATATTTGTTATAAAACAAGTATTTAGAGTTAAAGACTTTTCTGGACGGGTGGTATTCTCCACGACCTTTAAAGTTAAGTCAAGCCTATGCTTAGACATAATTTTACCTACCAAACCACTGGGGTTAACCACTTGAGGTAATAAAACCTTATTGGTTAACGTTAGGGAAGATCTACAGGTACAGCAAAACTAGCACATTTTCCTTATAAAAGATTAAACTTTTCCAATGACTATATCCGGCATCTATACTACTATATACTATTCAACCCTAAAAACATAAACAAATTGAACCATTGAAACCCCTGTTTCATTTTGTAAATGCAACTGTTGCAGTATAATGGCAATGAAAAAGAGACTTTATAACACAACATTATTGAGGCCAATTTCTAAGTTTATGGGGCATGTTAACATGGGAGTCAATCAGTGCTTGAGGTGGGCCGGTATGCACCGGTATGCAGTACCAACACTTTTAAATGCCCCTCCTGCACTTTTTTCCAATGTAGGGTGTGTCCCGGGACTTTTCCCGGCTTTCTTCAATAGTCAGAACCTTACTCCAACATCGCCACAGTTCCCGGCTAGTTTTTTTTGTTGATAAAAAATATATTCGCAGCCTCAAAATAAAACTTTTTTGTTTCGATGCAAAATGTTTGCCGTCCACATCATCGCGCACTACACGTTATGCAGCACACATTCAAGTGGATGTATGAGTTTCAGAAAAATGGAGGTGCAGTCTGGTGAAAAGAAGCTGCTCACTCCTCATGTAAGGAGGAGACCTGAGCTCAGTGTAGGACCTCCTGGGGTTGGTAGAGGGAGCAATGCCCAGTACTGACTTAGGTAGGAGCACTGGGTGATAAAATGGGGAAAAAATATCGGGGATAAAAATATATTAAAAAAAGTAGCATGAGTTTGTAGAGGCCAGGCCCTAATACTGAAAATGAATCTATTTTATGTTTTTGAGATGCTTTTATTTTATATATTTATTTTTTGAATGATATTTTCCATGCCATGTCAACACCATGAAGGTTAATAAATGAAGGTTACAGTTAATAAACACACTGGCTCATCTGGATCTGGCTTCATCTTTGATTTAGAACCGGCTTTGTTCTTTGTCATTTCTGTACAATAAAATGATAGACTGACAGACTATACAGTATGTATATTGTAGACTGTATACATATCAATCATGTTTTTGTCCCATATTTGTGTGATAGACAGCTGGTCAATAGGGGGAGCAACGGCACTTATTTTTTTCCACATAAAGCACTGGAGTCAGTGGAAACTGAATAGCTTGGTTTCATGTAAGAGACATTTTAAGTCTAATTTCCAGAACATGAAATGTTGGAGGTATATTAAAAGTTCATGGCAGTTTGTAAAAAAATGACTGAATGTCATGTTTCATTTTCTCATTACAGAAATCATCCAGGATGGTGACGTTCAGGCAGTTCGTGGAGGAACAATTAAGCGCAGTAATCTCATGAGGGGAAACGTTTACCTCCCTATGAATAATTTACCATTTTACCAACTGAAGCTATTAACAGCAAAATGGTTATTTCTTTCTCTTCTTAACAGAAGCGGCTGGAGCTGAAAGTATTTGCATTCCCCTGGCAATGAGAAAACAGGGGGCGGAGAAAAGAAATGGTAAGACGATTTTAAATCGAAGGACTATATACAGTACAGCCCAAAATTAGAGGAGCTGGGGCCTTATGGGAAATGACAAAAAAAAAAAGATTTTTATATTTACTTTAATTTTTATTTATTTTCTGACAGTATGAACCCATCGTGGCAAGGGATTCATTTAGATTACTTTCTTAAATCTTTGTCAGGCACTATAATACAGAGCAATATCCTGAAAGGAGTCGGGGGATATATATAATACAGACATGCAGCAAACAGTGGCGCCCGACAGGAATCTGACCTGGGTCTCATATTCTTTTTATTTATTTATTTATTTATTTTTATTTATTTATTTATTTGCACAATGATAACAGTAATTTTTTATCATACCAGGACAAATAATTTGTGCAGGAGAGGAAAAATATTCATATTCAGTCACACCGTCAGAAAAACTCCAAATTTATAGCACAGCATGTTGATAAGCGTCTTATAACAACCTAAATGTTCACTTTCTTTGTGGAACAAAAGTATTGTAAATTGGTTTAAATTAATAAATAATAGACTGATGTCTTCTTTAGTTCTTCTGCTAATTAGCAGCTCACACTTGCGTTTGTGTTCATTAGTTGGTTTCGGCTTCACGGAGGGTACCAGCAGGTGGCCAACAAATTAAACAAGTGTCATAGCTCTTCTCCAACACACCATGATTTCATTTCCAAGCATTTGATTTTCTGCCTCTAGATGTTATAATTATATTGATGGTTTTAGACAGCAGAGACTGTCACAACCATCAGTGATCATCATGAGGAGGGGTACGCTGGGGACATGTCACCAGTCCATTAGCTACAAAGAGACAAATGAGACAAACAGTACACTCAAGACTGGGAGGAAGCTGGAGTATCTGAAAGAAATCACCGTAAACTCGGAGTAAACATCACAGAAAAGGCCCCAGCAAGAAGTTGAACAGAGCACCATCTCGACGTCGGGAAACCCGGCCAACCATTTCACCTCTAAGGATGACCATTTCCTAATTTGTTCATCTATTTATCATGTTTTGGACAAACCATTTCTGCATCGACCACTTGAGAATAAAATTATTCCTGGACCGTGTCTGAGGACAATGTCACAGCCCTCAAACGTGAACTGAAAGTTGTAAGATAAAATAGGCCCAAAAAGATCCAGAAATGTGATCAATACTCCCAGCCACAGCTAAAATATGAGACAACTCTGTCATCCGAGATAGACGTACTCTTCCTGAATCTGAGACAGAGCTGGGGGGGTCAGGGTGAACGCAGACGCCCGGGCCCTCAGCAGTTTCTGAGAAGACTGCGGTCCGACTGCTGAACTGCTCGGCCATAAATAAGTCAGCCTGAAACAATAACCTGAAAGATGAAATAGCCTATCCATCATTTGTGAGATATTATTGATGTACTCCTTGGCACCTCCTGGCCCCATACAGGGGGTGTGGCAGTACATCTAGCGTCTGGCAGCAGGCTTGAGGCAGTCATTACCTTCCCAGGAACCTCACACACCCAGTCCTCCAACACACAACTTGAAATGAATGGCTTTCAGGCAAAAGGTAAGCGTACATGCTTACTGTTTCTTTTCTTTTATAGTCATGGTTCATTTCTCTTTTTCTGCTGATGTGACATTTTGATTTTAAAGTTTCTAAAGGTGGCTAAATAATCCTGCTCTTCAAACTTTGAAATAGCCTTTGGGAGTTGCCCAGCAGTTTACTCTCAAGTTGGGTTATTTCAGTCAGTCTCTCTCATATTTACTGCATTTTCTTTCTTCGTAAGTGAAGTGGTGAAAATGGTCTATTCCAGGAGTCGGCAACCCGCGGCTCTAGAGCCGCATGCGGCTCTTTAGCGCTGCCCTAGTGGCTCCTGGAGCTTTTTAAAAAATGTTTGACCTTTTTTTTCCTTTTTTTCTTCTTTTTTTTCCTTTTTTCTTCTTTTTTCCTTTTTTTCTCTTTTTTTCCTTTTTTCCTTTTTTTTCTCTTTTTCTTTTCTTTTTTTCTTCTTTTTTTTCCTTTTTTTTTCTTTTTTCTTCTTTTTTTCTTCCCTTTTCCTTTCCTTTTTAATCTCGACATTTCAACTTTTTTCTCAACATTTCGACTTTTTTTCTCGAAATTTCGACTTTTTTCTCGAAATTTCAACTTTTTTCTCGACATTTCGACTTTTCTGCATAATGCAGTGCATAATGAAAAAAAAATCTTCCCCCAGTTATAACTAATATAGAAACATGCAGCATGTGTTGTCTTCATTGTAAGGATTTTACAAGACTTTTCATTTTTTGCGGCTCCAGACATATTTGTTTTTTGTGTTTTTGGTCCAATATGGCTCTTTCAACATTATGGGTTGCCGACCCCTGGTCTATTCAAATCATGACTGGCTCAAAAGGGGCAAATGGGTAGTAATCAGACCATGGGGTGTTCACTCCAACCAAATCCTGTTATTAATGCAAACTGGTATGTACAGTATATAGGTATTTTCTTTAATACACTAGTCTTAGAAAAAGCCAGAAATCTCTCCAACAGCGCAAACCAGCGTAGCACAGTGTAGCCCCATGGTCCAGCTGGGACATATTCATTTATAAAGAAAGAGGAAATACGAGAGGCATTACATTACATTGAGAATATACTCTCTAATAGTAATTCAATATCCCAGAACTTACTGTTACAGCCAAATTTAGTCCAGAACAGTTGATATTTCCAGCTTGAAACAAACACTCTTCCCCTTCACATCACTCATCCTGGTGTGTCATCCAGTGCAAATGCCAATCAAAACTGTCAATCGTGACATCTCTACCCCTTCTCTCATACCAAAACAACCCTTTAAAATAATCAACTAACTAATTAAAAACCAAAATCAACATTTGAACATAGATCAATATTTGAATGAATGAATGAATGAATGAATGAATCTTTATGAATGAATGAATCTTTATTTCGGCTTGTACAGAACAAGATGAAAAGGAAGAAAAAAAAAACCAACATTTCTTTTGCCAAAAAGGTGTAGGCTGAAGCCGTAGCTTATAGTGCCTACCCTTTTTTCTTTTGATCAGCAAAAAATATGAGACATTAGCTTTTACTCAGTGAAAACAAACAATACATAAAGAGGATAAAAAAAAATAAGTAAGACAAAATATAAAATTGACATTTCACATCCTAGAATGTTTTTGATAGTATACTTTATAATTATAGTGTTTTATATTTATTTACAATATTTTCTTTAAACAATTTCTTAAACTTGACGATAGAGCGACACATTTTTAGGTTGTTATTACAACTTTTTAAGCATTAAACTAAAGATGCACTAGTTTTCTAGCTGTTACTGATTTCCAATTTTCTTAAGTCTGACCTGCTGATTTTTTATTTTATTTCTAAAAATTTAACAGTTAAAATCATGCAAGAAGTCACAAGACATAAAAAAAAGAAGAAGTAACAATCAGGTCTCTTTGTGTTTAAATATGTTCATTTAATTTTGATTGTGGTGGTCATGTAAAAGCATGAATCCAACCTTTAGTCCAACCAGGAGGGTTCCCCTGTATTGAAAAGGTTGTGAACTGAGGCGGGGGCGGGGCCTGTGAGGATCAGGATCGTGGTCCTCTGTGACTTTATGTTCCGTCAGAGGAGGGAAGAGAGGACTGCAGCAGGGAGAACAGCACTTGGCTGGGCTCTCAGTGCTGTCTGTAGCAGACACAACAACAAATGACTACTCTGAGAGAATTAGCTGAATTATTTTCTGGGTGCAGTGAGATGTGCAGACCCCGAGGAAGGTAAGACTCTTTTCTTTTTCCCCTCTGTGCAGGGGCTTTCTTCTATGCTTGAGGGACTCTGAATTTTTTTTCCCTGTGAATCATTGTGGTTGTTTGATTTCATGAATGTTAATCATGTGATAGAGGTCGAGATTGTTGTTTTTTGTTTTTTTACAGGCCACTGACACACACATTTAGAAAAAAATGCCAGATTTGTTTGCCATCAGCCTTGTTTAAATTGAAATTCAGATAATTTCCCCTCAACAGGTAGGCCCCTATTCAAGCCAGAATAATTGTAGATGATGACGGGGATATGAATAAATGTAGTGAATGAAAAGAAAGGAATTTTAAAAAGGAAAAAAAACATCTGCAGCAAGGGAGTTGAACTGCACGAACCAGTTAACCTCTTCAGGTGGATGAAAAGCAAGATACTTTGAGTAGCTGGAGTTCAGGGTTGATGCACTGATGATGAAAGTCATACACATGCTGAATTGTGAAATTATCCAGTGTTTCATGTGAGATGCAATTTGGATGTGCCTTAGTTCCTCACAGAAGTGGCCTCCTCCTTTAATATTTTTATGGAAAGAGTAATTTGTATGTGTGGACTACCTAGTCTAGCCTGGTTGAAGAAGAAAATACTGAAATGAAACATCGATGTGATGTCATGATGTGAAAGAAATAATTTAATCAGGGCAGCGGTGGTGGAAAGGGATTTGTTGGATTTTAATACGGATAATGATGATAGTTTTGAGAAAACTCTCTGAGTCCCGCTTTCCCTGCTTTATTAAATGATTTGGGAGTTTGGGAGATGGAGCTAAATCATTTGTGTTACAGGTGAGCCCCTAGAAAAGGTGGTCATACCCTGATTAAAGTGCAAATTGGTAACAAAGTTACATAAATATGCACTTGTATGAAAAAAAGAAAGTAAATTCTAAGGTTTAACAATCAAGACATGACCACTTGTTCAGGTAAATATAACCGCAGATGTATAAAATGTAACATATAACTTTATATGTTTTATTGATTGATTAAACAAAAAAAAAAGCTAAAATACATAAACGGTGTCTGAAAAACTAAATAAACTATTACTCCACAAGAGGCTGCTAATCACATGTACTTGATTTATCAATTAGCAGCAACTGTGGGCAAAGCATTTTGTTAGACTGCAGCATGAAGGAGTTAATACAACACGGGAGGACAGAGGACAGACATAGCAATATTTTTGGAAAAGCAATTGCTCACCCCAGGAAACTGCAACATTAAAATAAATAAAGATACAAATAAAAGAAAAATCAAAGATCATGTCAGTCCTCAACAGGCCTCAGTTAGCATGACAAATATGAGAGAACTATTACAAAAGGACTTGACAAGTATTACTTCTTTGGAAAGGTTTTCAGACCTTGGTTTCCACATAATGTTCTCGCTAAATAAAACCAGTACAGCTTTATTCTAATCAGTAAAAATCTAAACATAACCACTTGGTCCTCACCAATGCTTAAACATATGTAAATATATTATAATATATGTACATAACTAAAAAAACATTAGTTTTTGAGTAATATTTTCCATTTTTTTCCACACTTTGCTTTAAAAGTTTGGCTAAGCATTTTATGTACAGGTAGTTATGATTTAAAGGGAACCCTGGCTATTAAGACATGTAGGTCTTAAAAGATAAATGTTGGTATCAATTATAACAATGTGATATAAAAAACCTTTTTGATGTCTTCGTTTTTATAAAATTTGAAAATATAATTTAACTCGTAGGTCGCCATTGTTGTTTACACCGCAATGCATTCTGGGTAGTGACGTCAGACAGTGGCACCTGCTAGCCCCCGTCCACTGTTTTGACACCCAGAAACACAGATGAAAACACAGCTAAACATTAAGGTGACGGCGCACCTACAAAAAAGTTTAAAAAAAGTACCGCACCATAAAGCATGAACTATCTAACTAACAGACCACACGTTTCAACTAGCAGATAGCCGATGCTACAATAAAAACCCCAGCCAGATCTGGCATCATTAAATTAAATAAAGATGTTCTTGCCTATTTGACGCGAAGTCTGCGCCTCCCGTTTTGTCAAAGTCCCGGGCCAGTCCCCTCAGCGTCTGGTCTGTCATCACCCAGCACCAAGGCCGGTTTTAGGGGGGGGCAGGGGTGGGCTATGCCCACCCAAACCTGCATCCTGCCCACCGGCGTCTCCATCCCGGCGAGAACGGAGAGCGGAGAGCGGATGGCGGTGCAGGCTCTAGAGCCACGCGGTGCAGGCTCTAGAGCCACGGCTACGCCGTCTACGGCGTAGCCTAATGCACTGGTAAGATGTGCACGACTTTGATCATTTTTGCAGATCTCCCGTGCATCACAGCACACGAGAACTTTGGATCCAGTTTGCCTGAACAGACAGACAGAGCTGGGCAATGTCAAGTTGGTTTACCATAATCGAAGTTCATATTGTACGTTACCATTGTGATATTAACTCTGCCTCAGACTATAAACTGTTCATTTGTATGAAAGTGCCCTCAGTCAGGCTACATTAAGCTGACTAATTTGCTTGCTGATATTCTGTCTCCTCATTCAAAACCCTAATTATGAATGCGGGCCTACATTTAATTGGCTGACTTTTTCAATTCTGTTATGGCTTCTCCGCTTCAAGGACAAAGCTCCATCTTTCCCTCTTGTCCGCTAATGCAACAACACGATCAGATCACTCTTTGGATTTCAGATTTAAATCGGTGTAATAGAATGTTCGCTGATGACTTTTAATCAAATCTTATCCGTGGAGAAGGATATGCTGCTTTCAGTCTCTGCAGGGACTGGCAGCTGGTCAATGGAAAGAAAATCTCTTCATGATGGCAACTAGCAGTATACTTATCTTTTAATCTCCACATTATCTTGGTACTTTATAACATTTCAGAGAGTGGTCCAAGCCCAAAGCCAAAGATAATGAAAAGAAAATTGTCGAAGCACATTCAATCCTCTTTGAGAGCTTGGAATAGAAAATACAGTTTGGTGCAACAACCTACGGTGATTTTCTGTGCTCCCCGATGGCAGACCGACTCAACACAAGAAAACAGTAAAAAAAGAAACACCAAGAAGTTATCGGATGGAGCTCAAAAGAGCAGGAGGGCAATAAATAGAGGAAGTAAAGTGAAAAGATCACTTTTCACATCTTACACCTCTTCATCATCTCGTCTCTGTGCTGCCTTCACCCCTCTGCCACATCCACTGTAATACATGCATGAATGAAGCATGAGGAGAAACGTGTTTTGGGTTACTGAGATGAAGCTGTGTGTCAAGCCTTGGGCCAGCCATCAATGCAGCGGATGCTAATAAAGTCTTATAAGTGCCATGTGTCACCCGATAAGCTCTATGACATGAATGCACCTCCTGGAACTGATTAATGGCGCTGGTTTTAAATCCAGGAAATAGTTGTCTTTACAACTGCATCTCAAAACCTGAGGACATGCATCACATCTCTGCTGGGCGTAGAAATAAAGGATGGCATCACATACCTGTCAGCAATCTTGTTTTACCTCAGGTTCACTGTTTATTTATTTCCTCTTTGACCCATTTCACTCTAACGCATTGATAATCCACCATTTGCTCACTCAAGAGAGAAAAAAACTTTACTCTGGCTGCAGTTAATCTGTTTTCACCCGCGCTTCATCACAATAAGAAATCTCATTACGGGCTGCTGGGTGGCGCAGTGGGTTAAGCAGCAGCTCATATACTGAGGCTACAGTCCTCCTGCAGTGGTCGCAGGTTTGAATCCTGGCCTGTGCACCTTTGATGCATGTCATCCATTCTCTCTCTCTACACCCTTCCTGTCTGCAACTTGAATAAAGGGCCAGTAGAGCCACAAAAAAATCTTTATCTTACTTTGATTTATTTTATTTTTTTAATATTTATTTATTAACATAACCAACGACAAAAGACGACATCAGTTTGTGTGTGTGTGTGTGTGTGTGTGTGTGTGTGTGTGTGTGTGTGTGTGTGTGTGTGTGTGTGTGTGTGTGTGTGTGTGTGTGTGTGTGTGTGTGTGTGTGTGTGTGTGTGTGTGTGTGTGTGTGTGTGTATAACATATAACCAAATTATATCACCATACTATTATACATAACAATATAATAATACTATAGTTTAACATCCCATGAGATTTCATAACTTAATATAATAATAAACTATGAAACAATACATCATGATAATGCCAAGAATAATTATTAGAATTAAAATTAGTTGGTAATTTAATTTATATATTGCAATGAGGGGTGAGGTCTTATTTCAACAGGAAATGCATTTTAAACAAAGAAACGATCCAAGATTCCGCACCTATTTCATTTTAGGCCCTCCTCCGGCTGATGTCAGAAATTCCAGCGTCATTATCTGGGCATATTTGATTCCGCCTCACAGTAGGACATGCTGCAAGCAGACGCCTTTGATCCTGCGTGAACATGTGACAAGCATGACTGTGCTCTCCCAAGGTTTTATCTCAGCTGGGGGGGGGGGGTTCATCCTTTCTTGCTATGCCATCGCCTATCTCCGTCTGCGACATTCTTTATCTCAAACACGTACAGTGAGAGGGGTACTGAGTGGGTTTATCAGCAGCTGAAGCCCTCACCGGGGGTTATATAGTGCCCCCACCCCCTCATGGCTCAATTCCTGGCCTGTCATCTGAGGGATGAGTTAAATCCCACCCTGCACACGCAAGTCCTTCAAGGAAGCCGTCACAGGCTCCGGCTGAATGTCTCCCCTGAAAAACATAATTAGCTCTGCTTTCATTTATCTTCTCACAGCACGCTTGGCTGGATTTCTCATAAAGCCACAAATGATTTTCCTTTTACCCCTGAAGAATCATTATTTCAGCTGCAGTGTCCTTATGTTTACTGATGTTGTTGTTCTTGATTATATCTCACTTTCCTTTTTCTCATAATCTCGCCATCCTTACAGAACATCAATCTGGCTGGTTGAATAAAGGTCAAACAAAAGCCTGATACGATTTTGTCAGTTATTCCCTCACAGAGGGAAAAAGACAAATGCAGCAGGCTGCACGGCTTTTCTGGCTGAGAAGGAAATTGTAAATGCTCCCTGGTTCGCTTACTTGGTTTCCCTGCTGCATTTGTAATGAAGTGAGAAAGCTGCTAAGTGTTTGCTTTTACCCTTTAATCATAACTGTGTGCTGTGTAATCAGCTTCTTTAGCTATTTATATTTAATGTGTTGTGCGATTTGTGTATTGATTTGTTTCTTTGAAAAAGAACAGAAAAAAAATGTTTGGAGTTTTTATAAAAGCTTGCTTTTGTGAACGTGTTGTTAAATATGCTCTCTCTTTTCTTCTTTTGCAGAATTTGCAGTCAGGTCTGTCAGCATGACTCAACATGACATTTCAAATCCACCAAAGACTGCATCTTGAACGTTCTTTTGTCTGTTTTCTGACTAATATGATGAACTGTGGCAGTGTTTTTGTGTCAAAACGTGATATTCAGCCAAGGATTTCTGTCCATGTGATGAGTGGATTGTTGGCAGAAGCAGCTGAATCTGCAAATGAAGTGGATGAGCGATTTTATGTGGCCGGAAACACTTTCATCTCCTGCACTGATGGAGCAGAAAACAGCTCAAGGTTGGGACTGCAGTCCATGAGGAAAAATGTGACAGGAGTTCCATGAGGGTGCAAGAAATGTAATGCCCTAAAGCTGTTCACAATGCTACCTGCTGAGAACACGAGCGTTGTTTCTGCTGCAGATTTCTGCCCCAACTGCAGTTCTTCAAATCATCCAGATGTGGATGTAGCCAAAGTCATAATTCTGGTGGTTGTGTTGGTGGTTTTCGTCGTGTTTGGCGTCTTCGGCAACATCCTGGTCATCCTGTCCGTGGTGTTCCATCACCAGTGGCGTTCTGTGACACATTACTTTATTGCCAACTTGGCAGCCGCAGACCTGCTGCTCAGCTCCGCCGTCCTGCCTTTCTCTGCCACCTCGGAAGCTCTCGGCAGGTGGGTGTTTGGTCGCTCCTTCTGCAACGTCTGGGCTGCCCTAGATGTCCTCTGCTGCACCGCCTCCATCCTCAGCCTGTGTGTGATTTCTATCGATCGGTATGTTGCTGTCAGCTACCCTCTGCGCTATCCTGCTCTGGCTACCGGGCGACGAGGCCTGACTGCAGTGGCCGCTCTCTGGGGACTCTCAGCGGCCATATCGGTGGGCCCTCTGTTTGGCTGGAAGGAGCCCGACCCAGAGGATGAGACTGTGTGCCGAATCACAGAGGAGCCCGGCTATGCTTTGTTTTCAGCATTAGGCTCTTTCTATATACCACTGGCCATCATCTTAGCCATGTACTGCCGGGTGTACACTGTGGCACGAAGAGAGACCAAAACCCTCAGGGAATGCCAGAAGGGAGCAGGAGTGGAGATGGAGGGAGTGAGGTTGAGGATACACAGAGGGAATTCTGCCCAGACAGACAAAGAGGAGAATGAAGGAGATACTGCAATGCACAAACGCTCCTCCTTTTCCCTGTCGAAGTTGCTGAAGTTCTCAAGAGAAGAGAAGGCTGCGAGGACTCTAGGCATTGTTGTAGGATGCTTCATTTTGTGCTGGCTTCCCTTTTTCCTGGTATTACCCATCGGTAGGTAACTCCAAAGCTCCTCTGCACACATACCCCTTTTACACCAAGCTGGTTCCAGGGCTGGTGCTAGTGCTGGTGCTAGAGCCGGTTCGCGGTTGATTCTAAGTAAGAACCGTTTGCTTTTACACAAGCTGGTGCTGGCCAGCAGCTGGCCAGAGAGCCACGTCATCACGTTACTGTGTACGTCACCATTTCCCGGTACAACTAGCGCCAAATTCAGTCACCACAACAAAGATGGAGGACTACGCTGTGCTCTTCCGTGGAGCGCCGTGGAGCGCCGTGGCTGCGGTGCTGCGGTGCTGCAGTGCTGCGGAGGTGCCCTGCAAGCTCTGTTGCCACGGCTAAGCCGCAGGGTACGGCGTAGGGTACGCGGCGACGCGCACCATTCTGCGTTGGTGAAACGCGGAACCATAAATCAGCCTGCAGTGTGTTCTGTTCTGCACTTCTCTATTGTGGTCATTTTGCTGCGAAGTAGGGTCCCTCCGGGTCCCTCCGCCGTTCATTGTTGTGTCTAAAAATGATGCGCAGTGCCCACCCAATCAGAAACGGTACAGATATTCTGTGATATTTTTTTATATGTGATATTTTTTATGGCGCTTTTCCGTGTTTACTCTGCTTTGGTTGTTCAGTAACACCGCCCCCAGCCCCGCCCCCAGCCCTTGACGTAGGCACGTAGCTCCCGACGTAACGTGGTTCTTTCCTCTAGACCAGCAAAGAGTTGGTTCTTGTCTAGCACCAGTTTTGAGAGCCAGGAGCCGGTGCTTAGGCTGTGTAAAACCAAAGAACTGGTGCTAAGTCTGGCTCTAGCCCAGAACCAGCCCTGGAACCTGCTTGGTGTAAAAGGGGTAACAGTGACACAGTCTGAGATTCTCTTCAGAGTAAAACCAAGAAATACCAGCTGATCAGAATAATTGCAATCATCTTACTCTTTAGTTCTGGTAGATAATTTAAAAGAGCATCTTCACATATAGTAAGATTTAAAAAAAAAAACAGGAACCCAAACTCAACAGTGACAGGCTGGAGGCCACGTCAAAGCTTCTGGTGATCATTTCAGCGTCGCTTCCCTTGCTTGTGTTCGAACTCTGTTAGGATATCGCTCATTTCCCGAGTTGGGTTCTCGAGAAAAACCTCGGGACTGCTGTTTTTCACCTCTTTCTCTTCATTCATTTTTCACAAAGGTTAGACACTCTCAGTGAAAGAAAAGGAGGCCAAAGAGGGCTAACCCACATGAGGCCACATCTGAGTCTTCTGCAGGGAAAACCGCAGAAGGGTTTGTCAATAAATAACCCACAAAGACCACATGTGGATCAGCTGACGGGACCGCTGGTACTTTTGGCCTCCATGTGGGTCTGCTGCGGGAAACCCCTAGTCGGGCCTGCCCACAAGTAACCTACGTAGTTTCAGCATATTTGGGCATGAGGTATTTTTCTGCAGGCATCCCACTGAAGCAGCAAAGCTTTCTCTGAAATATGGGCTGCCCTACTGGTGCCCTATTTTGCCAACTTTTTACATCGAGATTTTTTTTATTTCTTTCTGCCCGTTGTGGTCCCACTTAGGTTATGTCATGAGCAAGAAGCCAAGAAAACAAAACAGATCAATACATTTCACTGCAGAAGAATTATTCACAATATTCCGCGTTGCCATGGCTATGCATCCTGTGCCTCTTTCTGATGCTCTGAGTCAAAGTGGAAAAAGTGCGAGCACTTACCTCTCGGCTGAGCAACAAAACCAACATCAGTAAAAGCAGTAATTTGAGCATACTGCAGTGACATTGCAGCTGAGAGTGATTAAGGCTGCAGCACACTTAAGAAGTCCAACCAGGTAAAACATTTGATTAATGCTTTCCAACTCACTCATTTTAGTTTGTAGATACTTTATGCCAAACATGCCACACTTTTATTCTTTTTTATCCAAGTAGGGTTAAAATGACACAAATGTAAACTATGCACTTAAAGGAGCTTGAGGCAGGATTGAGGCAGGATTTATGAAAAAAATCCATATGCATTTTAAGTTTTCTAGTAATAATGTCAGGTGAAGCGTTCCAAACCCAAAAGAATGATTCCTCTAGTGTATCTCTCCGTTGCCTTGAACAGGCTGTGTGCTGCAAAATGTGCTGCAATTGGGGCCCAAATTTCCCGCGCTGTCCTGAGGATGTGACGTCACATGACGCTGCATGCGCGTTCTCCCCGTTCTCCCGTGCCGGCTTCACTGTTGGCTGCAGTACCCCCAACGGCCATCGTGGTGAAGGGTGGCGCTAGAGAGTCTCATTTCTTAAAAGGAGCCTCATGCTCCTTTAAATAAGTCAGTTATTTTTGAAATATGACTTAGTGTCAGTATCTTAAATGAGACTTGATTTATTCTGCAATTATTACATATTTTAGGTCAAATTTTCATATCGAGGCCAAAGTAAAACTTGATTGTTCAGTGTAGTTCAGCTGTTGTAAAGCCCCACTAAGAGAATCACAGGTTTTTCTGACTAATTGTATCTGTATTTTGTCAGAGGGTGATATCGGCGATGTCATCACAACACAAACAACTAATTACTTTCTTACCTTTGAAATAATTAATTCCTATTGAGGGACTGTGATAAGTGATCACTGTAGTGGACCTGGGGGTGCAAGGTAACACTTGGCTCCCAGTTCAGATTTAATCTGGAGCTCATTATTCAGATTGATTGGAACCGGGTGGATTAAAAGATTGGAATTTATAAATTCACATTTAAAGACTTTAAAATATACAACTTGTAACACGCCCAGAGAGCAGCTTGCTCGTGTCATGTTGATGTTATGTTCAAATATCCACAGTAGGAATAACTAGGGGGAGAAAAGACTAAGAAAAAGAAAAAAGGATCATGTGTGTGCATGTCTGTGTGTGTGTGATGTTATAACTGTGTCAGGCCAGCAGTCCCCAAAAGAAGCTGTTACAGAAGCAATTTAACGGTGGCCAGGAACAAGACAGAAAATAATGATGTTATTCCTAATGGGTGGCATGAACGGGGGATTTTCATTGTGGTTTGATACAAGCGTAGTATCCCTGAAAGCCTGAAACTTTGAGGAACAAAGAAGAGATTGGCTTATTTCTCCTTCAACCTGTGTGATGCTAACACTTTAATAGTTCAGTGATTCAACGACTCAGGTTCATGAGGTACAAGCATCAAAGTCTACTGAACATCCGTGTTCCAGACCACTCAGAAGGCACTACATTAAGAACCGTGATAGAAGCACAAATGCAACCTTTCTCAAGCATTACAATACGCAGCAACATTCACAAGGTCAACTAAAAGCCTTACAAAAATGAAGCTCTATTTCAAACTTCAAAAGCAGCATTCATGTGTCTGGGCTCTAAGACATCTGGGGTGGACCATCACACAACGCACACATCAGATACATAAGATATATCAGATATATATATATAAATCAGATATATAATAAATATTGCTCCACACCAAATACTTCTGTGATGGCAGCATTGATGCAGAAAACTAAACTGAGAGTTTCAAGCGACATCATCTGCCTTCAAGACTGATTCTCTTCTAACTAAGCACAAGTACTTCTCAACAAGACGGTGCAGAACCAGGTTCACGGCACGGCTGAGAAGAAGAGGGTGAGCCACAGGTACTAGACTGGCTCGCCTGCTCTCCTGACCTGACCCCAGCAGAGAACGAGAGGAGATTTTTTTACATGAAAAATGTAGCAATTTTTGCAAGAAGACTGGGACAAAATAACACTGAGACTACATCTCTTGACATCCTGAATCACACATTTCACACATCCTGAATGACACTTTACAAAGTGGTTAAAGTTTTACAGTCCTAACTTTTTCTGGCATGTGAATCAACGTCAGTATTCTTTTATTCTTTTATCTCTTTGCTGGCACAAAATCACACCTGTTCCAGCTTTTAGTCTCCATTTCTTCTTTTTTTCTCTTTTTTGACGTGCTCTGCTCTGCAGGGCTTAGATGAAAAAGTGGATAGACAGTATATTAACAGGTTAAAGCAGCACAACGTAACTTTTCCACCTTAATATCATATTTCCAGAGTCATTGTGATGGTACATCAACTTCCAACAGGTTTAATGAACCTCTGTCATGGTCTGAGAGGGTCTGTATCACCTTCACTGGCACTATGTAACTTTGAGGAGCATGGTAGGAACCCTGCCACACTAAAAACTACAATATTTTACGGCTTTGACTGCTTTACGGCATACGTCACTTCCCCCTCCTTCCCGATTCGCAGTCGAGACGAAAATCGGCGGGGCGTGGAGCGCAGAGCTCCGCAGAAGCTGGTAACCCGTTGCTGCAGCAGCAGCTCCACATAACAGACCTGGGGAAAAGATCGCTAATGGTTTAACTTTTCACCGGTTTCCTGCTCGGAGGCAGAACCACGGAGGCCAAGTATCTGAGATAACAGAGTAAAAGAGTGAAAGAGCGTTGGCTCGGTTGGATCGCGGCTGTAACGACCAAACATAACCTTCCACAGTAAACAAACTAACACGCACACAGACCGGGGTCGGATCAAAACACAGGTTTTATTCCCACTTCTCCAGCTAAACGCAGTTGCTGGCCAGCTCTCTGCGGTGCGATTAACCCCAATCTTCAAAACTAGTTTGTTGAGGAAAAAATATTAACTCTATTTGGAGCTGCAGAGGAAAAAAATAATCTCACGAGGAAAGTCTCTTCAGCATAATATAGCAGTCAAAAAAAAAGAAAAGAGAAAGTAAGAGTAATGCAAAACATGTACTGTATGTTGTACTATTATACAAATTTATTGAAACACAGGGCGAGTCAAACATTTACCAAAGCAGCTGCCAAACACTCCTAAACAAGGTAGCCTAAGACGTGGGTTGTGCAGAACTGCGGCAGTAAATCCTTCTTAAGAATGCAGCTCCGACGAGGAGCTCCATTATTTAGTAGGGATTTCATATGGATCGAGACCGTTAATAATCATTATTTTCTCCATATACTGCTCCCTGGCTTCCTTGTTTAAGGTATCCCGGTAAATTCCAGTTCCTTTCCAGCAGTTTAACATTTTTTTTGTGTGTTCCATCTGTTCACTTGGTGAAACAGAAAAGTCTGTCCCGTCTTCATTCGCTATCAAAACAAATGCACACGACGGGACAGGATCTTTCCGGCAGTACGCGCTGGTGCTCATGGGAAACGTAGTGTTCTTTCTGGTAAAACAATACCGCTTTTGTCCAAAAGATGCCGCCAAACTCAACAAAAGCTGAAAGTTACGTTGTGCTGCTTTAAGCTACGGTAGTTAAATTGATGAAAAAGACTAAATGTCGCAGGGTTCCCACTGTCCGTAAAGATATAAAAATCAACGTCAGGACTTCTTTCTTTCCTAATTTGATTCTGTGTGTATTTCCAGATTTTCTTTTACATATTTTGTGGATATTCTATCATCCCAAACAAATCGCTTGGACAATGTAACATAACATGTTCACCTCTGTGGACAAAACATCTCCCCCTCAACTGCAGCATAATTTCGGTTTCTCTGAAGGTCCATCAAAAAAATCCAATTACAAGCAAGCACATAGAACAAACCAAACAGTGGAGTGGGTTTCTACTGTGGGGTGAAATGGAATGAGCCCAACTACTGCTGCCTCCTAAGAAAGCCATTATAGATAACAAGCACAGGGCCTAATGGGCTGTAGAGCCAGGAAGCATCTACGGTCCCCGTGTGACTCCTGGGGCAACCAGTCATAGAAACATTGTTATGCATTTCAATAAGAACAGACTTTCATGGCTCACAGCTCTCATTCCCACACTGAAGCACTGATTGGCTGCGATTATTGGATTAAATATTGGAAAAGAAAATAACTGAATTTTTCTATGTCTTTAATCCATTAGATGGGAAGTCTGTTTTCTGCAGTAGTGCTGATGATCTCTGTTATTCAATCGCTGAAAACTTGTTGCTGTAGCAAAAAAGTCATTTAGTCCCTACAGAGTGCTTAGTGAGCTCATAAAATGTTGGTGACTGCAGCTCATAAAGGAAAGCTGCTGTGAAATGCTGCATCATTGAGCAAGACCAGAGAGGCGTAAAGTTATGAAGACTCTATGGCTTTTAATTTCTTTTATGAATATATATATATATATATATATATATATATATATATATATATATATATATATATATATATATATATATATATATATATATATACACACACACAGTACAGTGCTGCAAAAAAGTATTTAGTCAGACACCAGTTGTGCAAGTTCTCCCGCTTAAAAAGATAAGAGAGGCCTGATGCAGCATTTCACCACCTGTAATTTTCATCACAGGTATCTCAACTATGAGAGAGATGGTCCATTCCTCCATGCAGATCTCCTCTAGAGCAGTGATGTTTTGGGGCTGTCGCTGGGCAACACAGACTTTCAACTCCCTCCAAAGACTTTCTATGGGGTTGAGATCTGGAGACTGGCTAGGCCACTCCAGGACCTTGAAATGTTTCTTTTTATATATATATATATATATATATATATATATATATATATATATATATATATATATATATATATATATATATATATATATATATATATATATATATATATATTTTGTCCCCGATTTTTTTCCTATTTTCATCACCCAGTGCTCCTAACTAAGTGTCAGTCCTGGGAATTGCTTCCTCTACCAACCCCGGGAGTTCCTACACTGAGCTCAGGTCTCCTCCTTACTTCAGGAGTGAGCAGCTTCTTTTCACCAGACAGGGTGGGGTTACTCCGGCTGGACATAGCGCGTGGAAGGATCACGTTATTCCGGCCAGATCCTCCCCACCCCATCTGGTGCCCCGGTTGGCCAGAGGGGGCATGTATAGCCCAGGACTGCTGCATGTTTTTGTGAGGGTAGCTCACATTAGCTATCCAAGGGAACACGGGGAGAACATGCAAACTCCACACAGAAAGGCCCTTTCACCAACCCCACCCAGGGTGTGGGCGCTGAAGTCATGGGGGAACTTAACACGCCCTCAGCTCACACAGCGTCCCTGGCGAGAATTGAACCCAGGACCTTCTTGCTGTGAAACGGCTGCACTACCAGCTTCGTATGAAGCCACTCCTTCGTTGCCTGGGCGATGGGTTTAGGATAATTGTCATGCTGAAAGACCCAGCCACGTTTCATCTTCAATGCCCTGCTGGTGGAAGGAGGTTTTCACTCAAAATCTCACGATACATGGCCCCATTCATTCTTTCCCTTACACGGATCAGTTGTCCTGGTCCCTTTGCAGAAAAACATCCCCAAATCATGATGTTTCCACCCCCATGCTTCACAGTAGGTTTGGTGTTCTTTGGATGCAACTCAGCTTTCTTTCTCCTCCAAACACAACAAGTTGTGTTTCCAACAAAAAGTTCTATTTTGGTTTCATCTGACCATATAACATTCTCCCAATCCTCTTCTGCATCATCCAAATGCTCGATCAAACTTCAGAGGGGCCTGGACATGCACTGGCTTCAGCAGGGGGAACGTCTGGCTCTGCAGGAGCTGAGTCCATGGCGGTGTAGTGTGTTACTGACGGTTCCTTTGTTACTTTGGTCCCAGCTCTCTGCAGGTCATTCACTAGGTTCCCCGTGTGGTTCTGGGATCTTTACTCACCGTTCTTGTGATCATTTTTACCCCACGGGGTGAGATCTTGCGTGGAGCCCCAGATCCAGGGAGATTATCAGTGTCTTGTATGTCTTCCATTTTCTAATAATTGCTCCCACAGTTGATTTCTTCACACCAAGCTGCTTACTTATTGCAGATTCAGTCTTCCCAGCCTGGTGCAGGTCAAAAATGAGGGGCAAGAAGCCCCCTGGTCCTGAAAGAGTGACATCAAAAGTAAGAATCAGATCAGTTTGACAGCACTGGGAAAACAGGTGGAAAAGAGTTGTTGTACTGTAGGACTAACTAACACACCAGGGAAGAAAGCAACATTTGATGAAACACCCCCAAGTCACTACTTATAATACATTTCATTCATTTCATTTCATTTTTAACTATTGAATGAATGACTGATTTACTTTGCTTTAGTTTACAGTAACTTTTGAGACATCATCGTAGAAGTGAGGCAACATTTTAAGAACTTCAGAGAGAATGTTAAAAACTAAATATCATATATAATACAATAGATATTTGATGCCCAAAATAAAAGTGTTTGTTCCTAATATGTTTTTAAATAATATATTTTTTAAAGCTAACCAGTCTGGCTGTGTTAAAACACAACAAACAAGTTGCTGCAGTTGGCAGATCAAAGCTGAGCCTTGTAGTAGACGGTGTTGTTGTTGTTTCCACCATATATTAACAGTTGTATTAAGGTCTGGATGGGTTTTTGGCCACGTTGTGAGCTGATTTGTCTTTCCCGAAGAAAAGTTTTAGTGCATTGGTGTGAAAAATGACTTCATCATCACTGTTATTTAAAGGAGAAAGAGAAACGAGTCCAACATTTCAGTGCACATTTACTGTAAACACGGTGACTGCCATCTCCTCTGCTCCTTTCTTTGATACACAGGCTGTTCCACCAATGACTGTGGAAATCTGCTCAGCAGGCAGTCATCCACATAGTTTTCATTTTAGCCACTCCAACAAGATTCCAGCATCCTCTCTTTCCCCAATACAGATTTGAAATCCATCACTAAATATCACTTTCATCCAGTTGCTCACGGTCCATGACCACCTCTCTTTAGCCCTTTCTAACGTTCTTTTTTCTCATTCTTTCTACTTTTTTGAGGAGTTAATGCTTTGTTGTTATTGTTGTTGTAAATCCCATTTCCCTGCACCACCTTCTCACTGTTTGGTCAAAAAGATCAACTTTCTTTTCTGACTATTTGTATTTCATGATTTTTGTCCATTTTCAAAGCATATTGCTTTACATTTTTCCTCCTGATGTGTTGACGTCTCTCTTGGATTACCTGCTTGTTTGCCAATATGGCCAATTTCCTGTGAAGGCTTTTCTGTTCACAAAGTCTCTTTCATATGCCCCTGAGGGATGTTTAATGTGGATGTATACGCAGTTCAGAGGATCGATCACACCAGGGGAAGCTGTAACACAGCATGGGTATTTGGTTATGTTATAGCTCTGTAAGGTGCCCTGCATACAGCTTTAATGGCACTGCAAATAGTGCCTTTATTGAGATTTTCTGCATCTCTCTCTGAAACATTAAAATATGTTACAAGTAAAATTTGAAAAACAAAACATAAAAGAAAGAAAACAAAGCAATGCAGATCTGAGGTATGGTTTGTGCCCAAATCCATGCTGTGATGCTGAATTTTGGGACAAAATAGACTGTACAAGTGATCCAAGAGCCTTCGACCTTAATCAGGGATAAAGCATCCAACAAGGGCATAAAAACATCTGTCTTCCCCCTCCTGCATCACTTTTAGGATAAACATCTTTAAGAATATTAACTGGAAATGGTTTTGGTTGATGCCAAAAAAAACATTTATGTTCAATAAAATGTCTAAAAGACATTTTTCATGAAGAAATATAAATGAAGTCTAAACAAAGACAAACAAGTATTGAAGAAACTTACATCTCATCTGGAATTGTTTCCAGAAAAGATAGAAACAATTGTTCCCAAAAATGTTGATTGATTTGATCAACTTTTTGTCTGACACAAATAAATATACTGTATTTTCTGGAATATAAGCCGCACCTGCATATAAGCTGCATCCGCTCTATTTAAAAAAAAAGATATGCAAACCGTAGATATTTTAGGTTGTTACATTAGATATTTACTACATGTACAGAAGGATTTTGAACTGTAAATGATGTACATGTTTGTACCTAAATAGATCCTTTCCTAACAGTGTCTTTTAACACGGCAGCAACTTTGCTGATTAAAACGGGACAGAACCAAGAGAAAATAACCGGTATTTATTTATCTGTTTATCTGTTTGAAATCTGCTTCTACCTACTTCTATCTGCTAAAGAAGAAGTAGCATATTCTTCTTTGCATTTATTTTGTCTTAGTTTTGATTCTAATTCCGGTTAGAGCGCCCGAGCGGTGGAAGAAAAATCCACAGAATAGCCGCACCTTTGTATAAGCTGCATGGTTCAAAACCTATGAAAAAAGTAGCGGCTTATAGTCCAGAAAATACGGTATATGTATGGTTTGGCTGAAGAAATTTGGCCTTGAAAATATGGAGATGCTATTGTTCATTTATCCATGACTTATTTATGAGAGATACTTTATCCACAACTCCAAATGTTTGCTTCAAAAACCCAACTTCAGTGCATTTAGTTACCTTTATCCTTTACAAAAAAAAGCTAAACTGCATCACGCTTGACATAACAGGGACTGTATCTAGCCTGGACTACGGCTCTCATCACTGACTTGATCAAAATCACCTTTCCAATCTCAGTAATCATAACTGCAGTAATAAGACCGAAAACATATTTGCTGTCTGGCGGCAGTAAGAGTATGAGCCTTCAAAGAGTCATTATTATGTGTACCAGACATACCTGATGAAGTGACCAGTGAGTGTAAAATCATAATTATGATGAATACAATGCCAGTTTTTCAGTAAAATGTTCATACACTAATGAAAGTGAAGTAACATACAGAAGCTTAATAAGAGTGAAAGCTGACTGAACAGGTGGAGCAGCAGGATTAGGACATGCTGGTTGTAAACGTGGTTTAGACCAGGATAGCTGCAGGGAATAAATGTCCATGGTAATTTATCTGCCCTCATTTTTTGGAAACTGACTTGAGACTAAGTTCAGCCAGGATAATTGACATATCTTGGCGTAATCCCTTATCTTGATTGTTAATGTTAATTGTAAATTGTAAATTGTTAATTTCTGCAAACGCTCTCTTGACTGAAGATTCATTTACATATTTAGACTCATGATAGTGTGCGCTTCATGAATGCAAATGCCTGAAGGATACCCTCTAAGTGGCATAAAGACATGGATAAATGCTAATTTCCTGCTTGGAAACTCAGATGTCAATGACGTTGTTGTCTTTAGCCCTGAGCGCTTCACAAATAGATTGCCTTGTAATTTAGCAACTCAAATAAAACATTTGTTTCTTTAAAAATGGACTACTGAAGTTCCCTATTAGTAGGATGTCATAAATTACTCTGAATAAAATCCAGATCATTCAGAATGCTGTAGCAAGATTTCTGGTGAGGATCAGGGAGAAAGATCATATTTCTCCAATCTTTGCTTTCCAATACAGTTTCAAATGTACTGTACATGCCCCTTTCTGAATTTTTTGATTAGACTTCACACTTTTCTTTTTTATGAAACAGATTGTTAAGGATGGCTCAGGTTGCCCAAACCATCCCTTTAGTAATGCAGCTGTAGATGACTGGGGGACCTCCCATGATGCACTGGTGCAGTGCTCTTTACTCTTCCTGATGGAGGATTAGAACCAATGGAAGATTTGATGCATTTCCTTAGGATCCTTGCCTTTGCTGTTTTCTATTGATTAGCAATATATAAAACAGGCGCACAATACCATCGTGTCGCTGCCGGTGTATCCGAAGTCAAAAACAGTTTTTCTAAGCTGACCTAATAAACCTGATTCTGATTCTGATAAACCTTGAATCTGGACCTTATTGGAATGAATTGGATTAAATCAGGCCCTGCGATGGACTGGTGACCTGTCCAAGGTGAACCCCTGCGTCTCGCCTGAAAATGAGCTGGGATAGACTCCAGCAAACCCTGCAGAGGATAAAGCGGGTATAGATGATGGATGGATGGATGGATTAAATTGGCATACAATTTAACCGAATTGGACTGAATTTGTTTTCTTTGTAAAGTGCATTGATGTTGTTGTGAATAAGCACTATACATATAAAAGGGAACTGTCACGTCTGGGGGTAAGGTGTGGACCCAAACGCAGGAGAGGAGGAGGCAGGAGTCGGCAAAAAATAGGATTTATTTTACAAAAAGGGAAAAACAAAGTGCTGCTTGGCAGGATCAAAACAAACTAAAGGGATCAAAAAACTTGGAGGAGGAAGAACGTGGCAGGAAACATGAGGAACAAAACAGTACGGTCCGACAGGGAACAAGGGAATGACAAGACCAGATATACACAAGGGATAACAAGACATGACGAGACACAGGTGCAGACAATCAGGGCAGATGGGACACAGGCGGGGCAAGACAGAAACTGAAAGCTGGGGGGAATGTCAAACCTTGACAGGAACTGAATTATTCGTGATGATTAAAGGATTCCATCCCGCAGACTTTAACATTTTAGCTTTTATCCTAAAGTGCCCATACAGCAGCATCAGTTTATCTCGAAATACTTTTTAACTGGACAGCATGAATTCACTCTCTTTTGAGTTAAATTTAGTAATACAGTATTTCTTGTAGCCTTTCCAGACACCACAGCTTTTATATCTCTCTGCCTGTTATCCTACTTAACATTTCATACGTACTCACAAAAAAGAATTTCACCCATTAATCTCTGCATCGTTTGAACAGTAATGTGGAAAACTCAACTATCACTTTAAATTTAGCTGCAGACTTCAAGCAGACACAAAATGCACAGGCAGCGGTCCAGAGATGGTTCAGGGATATAAGCATGAACCAATGTCAGTGGGGTCCAGCACAGCTGGTGGGTCAGCAGCTGTTGTTGGCTCAGCACCTGAGTGTTTAAACGGGTTAGTTTCAGGTAGACCTGTGCAGACTGGTGCATATCGCCTCACCGAGGTGGAAAACCAATGTCTTTATCAGTCTGGATTCAGGGACATTCATGTAGCTTTTAGCAGAAAAAAAAAACAAGAAAACTCACACAAATAAATAAACTGTGATCAATTGTAAGATAGTGTTTACAAAACGGTGCAGGTTTACTCTGGCTTGGTCTTCTTCAGTCATTTCTCTTTCACCCCTGCTTCTGCTCGGATGTCCACTGTAGCTCTGTGATCGTTGTTGTTGTGACACATGGCTGTAAGTGATCTGCAGTTGTCAGAACAGAGAACCGGGATGACAACCAAAAACTTACGTTAGCTGCTTTTACCAGGTGGAACATACAGAGGACTGCAAACGCTAGATGAGACATACTAAAACTGAGGAAATTAAATACCATATTTTCTGGACTATAAGCCGCACCTGCATACAAGCCGCATCCGCTCTATTTAAAAAAAAAAAAGATATGCAAGCCGCAGATATTTATGTTGTTAGATTAGATATTTACTACATGTACAGAAGGATTTTGAACTGTAAATGATGTACATGTTTGTACCTAAATAGATCCTTTCCTAACAGTGTATTTTAACACAGCAGCAACTTTGCTGATTAAAACGGGACAGAACCAAGAGAAAATAACCGGTATTTATTTATCTATTTATCTGTTTGAAATCTGCTTCTACTTCTATCTGCTAAAGAAGAAGTATCGTATTCTTCTTTGCATTTATTTTGTCTTAGTTTTGATTCTAATTCCGGTTAGAGCGCCCCGAGCTGTGGAAGAAAAATCCACAGAATAGCTGCACCTTTGTATAAGCTGCACGGTTGAAAACCTATGAAAAAAGTAGCGGCTTATAGTCCAAAAAATACGGTAGTTATTTTCACATGAACACAAATCTTTGGTGCCGTTTTAATTGCGGAATGATTATATTTACAACAAAGCAATGAACTGCTGCTAATCAGGTTTCTCCAAACTGGAACAGAAAGGGTTGGACCATCACAAACGGTCACAAATATGTATGGAAAGTAGCATGGAAATGTATGTTTTAATAATTGATCGAGAAACAATTTATAGGATTGTTCAGCCTGGGCAGTATATGCTGGCTCAGTGAATTCCACTTCCACCCACCTCTCTTCTTCTTCCGGCCAGTTGCTGCTTGCCTTTATGGCCCAGAGCGTGTCTGAAGGAAAGGTGTCAAAGACGTTGGGGTGAGAAATCTCTCCTGATGTCTCATATAAGCATGTACGCAAGGTAGACTAGTCATTTGCATACTGGACATTTTTGTGAAAAATATGACACTATTTTTTGCCTTCTACAGATTGTGCAGTTGTTTGCATACTGCATACTGCGTTTTGAAAAAAAACAGTATAGTAAGCCTTTTTTATAGACTCAAAGTTCTCTCGTAACATGCAAGAGAAGGCAGTGGATATAGTGAATAAAAAGAAAAAAACATAGGCAGTGACTGGGGATGTCACACCTGGGATTTCATTATTTTTTATTCTTTTTATGATTAGTGTCCGATTGTGTGTTTCTTTCAGGGTCCATCTTCCCATCATGGAAGCCCTCTGAAACCATTTTTAAGATAACCTTCTGGCTCGGTTACCTCAACAGCTGCATTAACCCCATCATCTACCCGTGCTTCAGCCAGGAGTTCAAAAGAGCCTTCCACAACGTCCTGCACGGGCGCTGCTTGAGAACTGGGGTGCCCTTCGCCAAGCCGCAAGGACACATTACCACCCATTCCTTCAGCGCAGGCCCCACCTCTAATGCACATGTTACCTCGCTCCAAAACCGTGTGGCTGTTTCCTCATGGACCTGCTGCAGGCTGCTTTCCACCTCCACCTCATCTGTCGGCGGTCCAGACCAGGTTCAGAGTGCAGAAGTGCAAAGAAGGAGCCTGCTGAAGGCTTGGTGTTTCTCTGCGAGGAGAACTCCTGTACCACAGAAGCCCTCCGCTCGTGGATCAGCCAAGGTTTTACAGCTCTCCCTTGGCATTTCAGGGGAAGCTGTTTGATCGGCACGTTTAGACACTTCAGGGTATTCCCGAAGTCTCCTGAGAGAAACACTTACGTACTGTATGATTCTTATGTTTGCAGATTCCTCAGATACCATGCAGAGCAGAGACTGAGATTCAAATGATAGGCTTTTATATCTAAATAAAGAATGTCAATTCAAATTGGATTTAAAAGTGAATGAAGAAGATTCAACAACAAATGTTGCACTGATCATGGATTAGTTTGGACATGGTGGGGGATCTAGCCTTAAGCACCCAGTATAGACACTAAAATAGAATGCATATACAGTGCATCAATGCTTGCCAAAGAATAAAAGACATTAAAAGAAAAAAAAGTAGACAGTTGGAGGCAAGACAAAAACACAGAGGACTTCATTAAATTTTACTGGTATTTATTTGCAGTTTGCATGAAAACAATAACAGCAAGAAATTAAGAAGTTGCAGAGATAATTGATATTGGGTGACAGCTCTGAGGAAGTGAACGATGGTGTAGGAGTGTGTGCATTACAGGTGTAAACTGTAAACTAATGATGATCGACTGCTGTTTGTCGTGCCAGAGAGAGGCTTCACAGCTGCATTTCCCCATGAAAACTCTTAAGAGATAGTTACTGAAAGTTGACACATTTAGCCGTTAAAGAACCGACCTTTGGACATGATCACTCATTTATGAGCTCAGTCCATTCATCAGTGCCAGTACCAGTCATTGTCACAGTCAGAAGATATGAGTCACACGAGTACTGAGACGTACTAGCAGTGGATTATGGGTAGAAACATTTTTTCTGAGTGAGTAAAAAAGTCCACGATAAGATGCTGGAAAGGCAGCACAGAATTATGCTCTAATCTGAAACCGATGTCTTTCCCTTTGATATTGCCTTTGTCCCTGCAGCTCGTGAACGTTGGGGATCAGCTGTGTTTCGTCTGGTTTGTTCTCCGCTTCTTTTTGTGTAATTTTACAAACGATTCGGATATAGTAAGGATTTGCCTTGAAATGCACCTTTTCCCTAAAATGACCCTGCACTCTGGAAAACAGCCAAAGTATGACCGAACTGCTGACTTCAGCCCCCTGCAGACAGATGGGTGGTGCACTGGAGACATTGTCATCGTGTGGGAATCATTGTTAGCTAGAGATCTTTTGAGTCTTGCTTGTTTCTTTTGTTATAAGTTTTATTCTTGGTTTATTGATGCTCTTTTCTGTTTGTGTTCCCATTTTCTATTCGACTTAATTTACTGTTTTATTTTGAAAGGCTTGTCCTCTGTAATGCCTATTCCTGTGCTGTTGTTGACACCTGTCTCTCTTAATCTTGTCTGTATACTGTATAGTCATGTGTTTTCTTCCTTCCCTGTCCTGTTGCCGGTATCTGTTGCGCTCCTGTCTTCTTGTCTTCTACTTCTGTTTTTCTTGCTTTATTTGTTTGTTTTTTGTTGTTTTGTTTTTTGTTTTTGAGATTATTCTTCTGTGGCAGATTTTTAAGTTCTAATAAAAAATATTGTTTACCATTTCCGTATCCTTATCCCTTCATTTTTAGTCCTTAAAACCTGACTGCTCCCTCCTTTTTCCTCTCTACACCCTAGCTGTGCATGAATAATGATCTCACAAACGTGCAATACTGCCTTCCAATCTTAGTTTTCACAAACTGACATTTTAAGCCGCCCTCCATCTTCACAATCTACGGCCAGACACAAGTTTATTCAACTGGCACTGAATTAAGCTCTGACATAAATGAAAGCTTCCACCTGGTTGTTCCAGCGGGAGGCAGACAGCAGAACTTATCTCTGTCCCTGGAGACGCTTGCTGTGTTTCTGCTACTGCAGGTTGGAGACGTCAGTGGTTCAGGTTTCAGGAGGTGCTAGCTTCTCCTCCAGGTTGCCAAGCAAAATAACCAGGGCTGCACATAATTATTTTGGTCTGGTGCTCAGAGGAGCCCCTGGATATGTGACTTGGGGCTCCAAAAACGCGGTGACCCGTCTCGCCGGATCGATAAAAGAGGGATGCAGGAATAAGTTATAGGCGAAACGATATTTATTCACTTATAAAGATGAATTAACAAATTATGGTGCGTGTTAGTCTGTAGAGTCAGTATAAAAGTTACAGTTTTTATCGGCCAGATTGGGATGCTCACGGCATATTTTGCACCTAGGGTTGCCAACTTTCAGAAATAGAAATAAAGGACGCCCTTATTTCAGCAGCGTAGGAGCCAAAAAAAAGCCCCAAAACTTCTAAACTGCATAAAAATGTGTTTATTTTATATGAAGAAACGTGTTCTTTAATAGCATTGAACTTGCATAACTGTACAGACAGCCAACCATATAGCAGCTGAAATAGCCTCCTATGCTCTGTATGTCCACATCAGCCAAGGTGTAGAATAAAGCTACAGGTGAAGAATATGGTGTAAAAGTTAACTTATTTCAATAATTCAACTAGAATATGGTGTAAAAGTTAATCTATTTCAATAATTCAACTTAAAAGGTGAAACTAATATATTACCTAGTCTTATTACATGCAAAGCAAGATATGTTGAACCTTTATTTGTTATAATTTTGATGATGGAATTGTTTATTGATTTCATAAATTATTCTCTAATTTATTTTTTATTTGGGGTTTTCATAAACTGTGAGCCATAATCAGAGAGCAGCGTCGTGCTGGTGCAGGAAACTGCTGCACGCAGTGATGGACACTGGCTGATTTATGGTTCGTTGCACCAACGCAGAGCTTACGGGGTAGGATACGCAGGAACACGAACGTACGGTACGCGTCGCCACGTAACATCATGCAGCCACTTCTCGGCGAACACATGTTTTCTGTTCGATTCGGGTAATGGTTCAGTTTGGCGTCTCTTTGTAGTTGGTGGTGGTGGAACGCCAAAATAATTACTTAATGGCGCTTGCTTCTTGGACATTTTGACAAGACGTGTCGGGGTTTGTTCAGTAAAGCGGATCCTTACCTCTCTTCCTGCCCAACCCACCGCCGCAACGAGCATGGAGGGGGAGTAAGGACGCGCTGTGATTGGCCAGTACCAACTTTGAGTGGCAGTTCTGGGGAAAAGCTCTCGCAATAGATTTTTTAATATTAGTATTCTGGTCTGGCCACAACCAATAATATGAGCCCCAGCTGTTGGTACGCAAAAGCGCTTCGCAGCACAAGATTGACAGTGCACTGTGGATTTTGACGGCGCATGCGCTCTGGCGGCCCACTTATGTGCAGCCCTGAAAATAACACAGTTCTCCAGATGCCTACTGCTCCAAGTCGAGTGACAAACTCTAAGCAGCCTCTCCCTCTCTGGCCACTGTGGTCACAAAGCCAGTGATATTTTCATTTCCTAGGGATCTTTAGCGTCTTTGTCAATTAGGCCGTGTCCCTTTCGTAGCCAGACTTTAAGCTCCTGTGAACGATTTGGATTTGCTATCATCCTCACATCGTTACATCTTTCCTGATTGCCATTTCAGAGCGAACTCGTTTCTCCTCTGTTACCATCTCCCAAGGCAGAACGAAAGCTGAACAAAATGTTCCTCCACATCTGTATGCATTTCACAAAGCACAGCGAGGTCCTCCAGGACTGGAAAAAAACTTGTTATACAAATGGGGCTTTTAATAAGCCACAAAGTTTGAATCAGAAGGAAGTAGAAGATACAGAAGACATGACTGTGACAGTCAGCCCAGTTGAAGGAAAGCTACACATTAACTTCTGCTTAGTGTGTAAATTACAACGCCAGTTCCAAAAAAGTTGGGACCCAGTAGAATGTAAATTACATATCAGATGCTGAGACTGAGACATTTTTCCATTTCATGGAAAATATATGCTCATTTTGATAGCAGGGATGCATTTCAAAAGTGTTAGACTGGTGCAACAAAAGGCTGGAAAAGTAAATGGCACAAATGCAAAAAACTACTGGGGGAGCGTTTCACAACAAAGGTTAACTGACAACAGGTCAGTAAAGATCATCACAGAGAGGCAGATTGGAAAGCTGGAGAAATAAAACAAGACATTTGATTAAATACAAACACTGCACAGTATTAAAACCCTTATCAGGTGTCCGGGTCTGTGGGACCCCTTTTCAGATTTTAGCTTAATAAAAATGATGCAAATAATTATTTGTATTAACTAAGATTCATTGGCCGTGGCTCATTTTCTGTGAGGAACATGAATCAGAAAACATTTTCAATGAGTGTGTGTGTGTGTGTGTGTGTGTGTGTGTGTGTGTGTGTGTGTGTGTGTGTGTGTGTGTGTGTGTGTGTGTGTGTGTGTGTGTAATAGTCCTATCAAAGCTCCACCTGAAGTGTATCTATAGTGGGGGAGGGGGGGGAGGCAACCCCGCCACCCGCGAGACCAGGGGCCGACAAGGAAGAACCCGGAACCCAGGCCACCGGCAACCCCACAGAGGGGAGAAGAGGGCGGGAGGAAACCCACAGCCAGCGAGACCTAAGGCATATTGTACATTGTTACTATATTTAATATATATACATATATATATACGCATATGCATACACACGCATACACATACATATACTGTATATACACATACAAACCCAGTTTTCTTTTTTCTTTTTTTTTTTTTTTTTGGGGGGGTGGGTGTGGGGGGGTGACATCCGCTGCTAATCCAGGATGCGAGAACACACATGGAGGCGCACGTCGAACACGGAATCTGCAAAAAAAAAAACAAAAAAAAAACAGAACAGACACGAAACCGGCACAGAACCGGCAGAAACACGAGCAGCAACCGTCCCAGGTCCCGAGATCTCACTACTAATATGATCTGATAGAAGATTCCTAAAGTGGTTAATACATAAGCTGGACTTTTGTTTCCAATTCATTAGAATGTTTTCTTTGCGATACATAAGGCAGTGAGAACCAAGTGTACCAAGTTAGGTTCCATGTGAATATCTCCCAAGTGACCTAGTATGCATATCGTGGTGCACACTGGTATTCTGTAGTTGATCTATGTGGATAAATCCTCACAAATCCCCGTCCAGAACTTCCGTACCGGTGTACAAAACCATAAAGCATTCATATAATTATCAGGGGTGTTCTCTGTGCACTGTGAGCAGATATTACAAGTGACAAAGCCCATCTGGAACATCCTTTGTCCTGTATAATGTATTCTATGAAGAACTTTGTACTGTATAAGTTGTAAATTTGGGTTCTTAGTCATAGTGAAAGTGTTTAATCATAGTGAAAGTGTTTAATTTTCTTTTTTTAAGTTCCCATAAAGCTCAGTTTATCCATCCTTTACTCTTTGATTCCTAGTTACAGGTATTTTTTCTTCATTCTGCTCATATTTTGTGCCTTACGGACATCATAGTGGTGATGAATACCTGAGAACATCTGCCTCCGGGAAGGATGCAGAGAGAAGACAAATCATTTGCCATTATACAATCACCTAAAGTTGCCACTCAATAAAATGAGTTTCCTTCACCCATCTTTGCTGTTCATGATTTGTATTCTAGCATCGACTCCCGATTCCTGCAGTCTCTCTAACATCTCATGCTTTGTATTATTGTAGCCATTAAACTGTCTCAGTTTACTAATCATGAATGCAGCTCTCATCCTTGAGAATTAAATGGCTGGAAGTTCAATTCTTTGCAACAATAAGCAGAAAAGTGCTGCTGACGTCCTCATAACAATATCTGACTGTGACTGTGTAAGTGAATGTATTTAATCCTACTGTGTTTTAATACTGAACCCATTTTTGGATATTTTAGCTGTTTGGCAGGATATTGAGGTTCCGGTTTTGTAATATGAGTGGATTTAAAGCAGAATTGCTTGGCTTTAACCTTAAAATGTCACTTCACAATTGAACATAATATTATAGAAAAGGCCGCCCACCAAAATCCCACACCAGTACCATTAATTAAAGATTAGCATTTCCAAAAGAATTATGTTCATTTGTGAAATTACATTTTAAGATTTGACAGTAAATACCACAAAAAGTCCTTTATTGAAATGAAAACAGATGAACAACAGATATTTCTTGCATTCTTGTAATGACTTCCATGCCGTCAGGTGCACAACCATTCTTAAATATTCCACTTCTTCACATTTTGGTTTCATCTTTCAAAGGAATGATGTAGGCCTCACCTTTCACGAGGAATGACGACCGGCTTTGGAGGATGTTTTCTGGCAATCCAGTCAAGCCCCTCTGTTCTCGCCATGGCTTCTGATGGCTTTGCCCCCCGTGGAGAACCCCTTTCTGTTGGGCTTTCTTTTTTTGTTTTCCTTTTTTTTTTGGAAAAATAGTCTTTTGTCACATTAGTTATATAAATGTGACATGAAAAATTTTGGTAAGCGGTGAGAATTTATTATCCAGTTTAACATTTTCTGCTTCAAATTATGTTGATGTTATACAATTGTTTCTTCTCCCAATGGAAAAACAAAGGGGGGCCTGACAGGTAATGATTCATAGCAGAACATCAGTGCAAAAGGGGTGCATGCAAATGAAAAGAAAAAGACAAATCAAAACACTGTCTGGATATTGGTGGAAGTTCATGCTTTAGTGAGTCTGTGTCCATCCGTGTGTGTGAATCCACATTTGTTTCCAGAGTGGGTCTGTGTTTTGTGTGCGTGAGGAGCAGTGGAGCAGTGTTCTGTCTGTTTCCATCACTCCCCATATTATTTATGGAAATAAATGCACCAGACTCCCTATTAAACATGCCGCTCTCATTTTCAAGAAGCAGAGCATGATTCAAAGAGTGTTGCGCCGCCATCACATTAAGGCAAACGCTGTCGGGATGAATTGAAGCAGAGTCCCATTACTGGAGAGACAGGCTTTAACCTAATCAGTTGACTTAGCAAAGTGATGTTTCATTGCAAAAAGTGCTCATGATTAATAACTTTGACCACGGACATGCAGCAGAGGCGAGAGCTGCATAAGGAAGTCAGAGCACGGTGGCTTAGTGGTTAGCACTGTTGCCTCACAGCAAGAAGGTTCCCGGTTCGACTCCCAGGCCCAGCAGGACCTTTCTGTGTGGAGTTTGCATGTTCTCCCCGTGCTTGCGTGGGTTTCCTCTGGGTACTACGGTTTCTTCCCACAGTCCAAAAACATGCATGCTAGGTAAATTGATCATTCTAAATTGCCCGTATGTGTGAGTTTGTCTGGTTGTTTGTGGGGACTGCGGGTGGAAACTAGCATTTCGGCTAAACCCGGTGTATTTACACTGCTTAATGTAGTGTTCATGAATATGCATTGTCCCGTCTAAATAAACTTTGAAATAAGAGAGGCACTGTTATGCTTAAAGAGGAGATTATGGTTTATTTTGTGCTTTTAAGCTGAACACTTTCTTCAAACATCTTCTTTCCTGTGCTGGGGGTCTTTCAAGTGTGCATATCTTCAAAATTGGGCACATGGCGTGAAATCGTGTTGTTTGTATGTGGCTCCGATGGACTGGCGACCTGTCAAGGGTGGACCCCTGCCTTTCACCTGCGATGGGCTGGGATAGGCTCCAGCAGAAACCTGTCACCCTGTGCAGGATTAAGAGGGAATAGAAAATGGATGGAAGGCAACCGACAGGAAAAATGCGTTAAACTGTCAAATAGCATTGGTTGTCTCAGAGAAACCACCTCTACAACCGCAAAGGAAGAGAGTGCTTCCACCCATCAATGATCATTTTAGCCTCTCGTAAACGTGTTTTATAGAAATAATTACCATCAAACCAAGCCATGCATTTTTATAGCATTTTTCATTGTATTACATTCAAACCACGGCTAGGAAAATCAATCTAGTTCTGAACTTCACTAACTTAACTGGAGATCCTTTGCTGTTTTACTGCGTCGTGAACTGCAAACATCCTTCATAAACTATTATTTCTCTTGATTCTCTGAAGGACAGCACAGGGAGTGTGGGGAAGTGAAACTTGATCTCCTGGACATTTTCTACTCTGCAGTATGTGAGTCTCCATTGTCCTCGTCGCTCACATTTACATTTAAGTGGTCGTGAGTTTTCACAAAAGCCTCAGGGCCACTGTTGTGAGAAAAGTATTGCTTCTGTGTGAACACAAAACAGATGCAACGCTCCCCACAGTTTCCACGTGAACATACTACAATATCATTACATAGATGGGGAGATACATCTGATCTGTCCTCGTGGAAATGCAGGTGAACCAGAGATCGACCTTTTAAAACACTTTCATTTTAAAATTCAAGCAACTATTGAACCCCGGGAGGAAACCCTCCAAGGCAAAGTCATTTAAATCTCAAACAGCCCATTCATATATAGTGGATATTTTTGCCCCCGCACGAATTTTCATGTCTCTGAAGGAGACACATGAAAGCGCCTCTGAAGTAAAAGAACACTTTTATGTTTAAGAAAAGGATGGATTCCCTTTAAGGCCGATGAGAACAGGCCTGTCAAGTTGATGACATAGGCTGTTTAGTTGATTATCTGCA
Organism: Cololabis saira; assembly: GCF_033807715.1. Taxonomy (NCBI): domain Eukaryota; kingdom Metazoa; phylum Chordata; class Actinopteri; order Beloniformes; family Belonidae; genus Cololabis; species Cololabis saira. The sequence goes on from NC_084597.1 coordinate 37,651,779, forward strand.
CATTTGAATTGTTTAGCCAGTTTTGCATAAGTCCATATCATTTGTCATTTGTGTAGTTGACAGAAGGAAATCAGGAGGAAACTGTGTGTCGATGAGAGAAATGCATGACGGCACTGCCACCTAGTGTAAAAATAATAAACATGTGCTGGAGTCTTTCCGGGTCATTTCATCTGAATATTTTAGATCTGAAACTCAGCAGAGGTGTCTTCAGTATTCACATTCATTACTCAGGTAGAAGTATAGATACTAGAGTTTAAAAATACTCCTGTAGAAGTTGAAGTATCAACTCAAGTTTTTTACTCAAGTAAAAGTATAAAAGTACTGGTTTCAAAACTACTTAAAGTATAAAAGTAAAAGTAATGTAAGGGGGAAAAAAGCCATTAAGGACAAAAGCCATTGAAAATGAATTCATCTTAGTATAATGCAAATATATTAAAGAAGCATATATGTGTACTATTGAGCATTAACATGTGTTTCAGAGAGCAGCAGATATGATGACTAGTTGCCTATAAGTATTGTAATGGTGCAAAAAGTCAAACTTCAGAGGCATGTTATCATTTATCCTAACCTTTATTGGAATGTACATCCAAGTTTAGTTGCAGGAATCTGAGGGAACGGATGTAAGAACAAAACTGGACAAGAACATCTGAAACAACCACAACCAAATTCACTCTATCCGGATGGAGCAATTTAACTGGATAGTTTTATTTTTTTAAGGCCAAAGGGAAATAGAGTAACAAGGCTGTTTTTAAAATGTAAGGAGTAAAAAGTACAGATAATTGCGTGAAAATGTAAGGAGTAAAAGTAAAAAGTCGTCTGAAAAATAATTACTCCAGTGAAGTATAGATAACATAAAATTTCTACTTAAGTAAGGTAACAAAGTATTTGTACTTCGTTACTTGACACCTCTGAAACTCAGAAAGCTCTCAGGTGGTCAGGGCCAAAACAAGGCATTCAGTCTAATAGAGATCATAATGTAATATTAAAAGTACAAAAACAATGATTTGGTCTCAGAATGAGCAATATGCAGATGGAGACTCACAAACAAGTGCAGCAATTGCCAGAACCTCAGTTTATTTAGTGATTACACAGAGGTTATAGAACAACATGTTCACTTGTGGGTGGTCCCTGGACCCGGCTCACAATCTAATGATTCATAAGCAACTTACCAACTTGAAAGCAGGAATATCATGTTTTTGTGTATGTGTACGTAAGGGAGTCAACTGGAGTTGAGGGGGGATGAGGGGGGATGGCATCCCCCCTGAAATAAAAACGGTCAAAATCATCCCCCCTGTGGGCCGCTCGGTGGCGTAGTGGGTTAAGCAGAGGCTCATATACTGAGGCTACAGTCCTCCTCCTGCAGCGGTCACAGGTTCGAATCCCGGCCTGCGCACCTTTGCTGCATGTCGTCCCCATTCTCTCTCTCTACCCCTTTCCAGTCTGCATCTTCAATAAAGGGCCACTAGAGCCCAAAAAAATCTTAAAAAAAAAAAAAAATCATCCCCCCTGTAAAACTGCCATCCCCCCTTTCCATCCCTTATGTCATTTCATCAATGAATGTGGTTTTACTGCTATTTCAACATTTAGTCATCACCAGAAAAATAACTTATTTGACAATTTTTACCTTTTCACTTGAAATTGAAAAAACTTGAAAAAGTAAAAAATCTGCTAGTGGGACAAGATTCATCTTCTTATAGCAAAAAAATCTTGTTCCACTGGCAGATTTTTCTACTTATTTCAAGTAAAAATCTACTTGAAACAGGTGAAAATTGTTGTTTTTTCCAGTGATGAGTCTTGTTTTAAGTGTAATGAGATTTTTTTACTAAAATGAGACATTTTAACTAGAAATAGGACAAATATTCTTAAGATTTTGAGTTTTTGCAGTGATCCATTTTACTTATCCTGTGAAGGACAGAGTCATATTGATAAGTTCAGAAAAGTGTTTTTTATTGTTGTGTTTTGATGTATTTGATGTAAGCCCAGTGCATATTTAAAGCTTACAGAAGGCTGCATTTAACTGCTGCTATGTCATTCCTGCAGTATTTCTGCAGCTGTTTTGGTCACTGCTATTATTTGTAATATATTATATTATTTGTAATCAGCACAAATTATCTGTCCCCATATGATAAAATACACCACCCCCCCTGATTTCTTTTTACAACTCGAGTACTGTGTAAGGGTATGTATGGAGATGTATGCATGATGTAAGTGTTCATCTGACGCGTGCGTCCATGACATGTAGATCTGAGATAAGAAGATATGTGCATGACTGTGACACAGAATCATTTAATAAAGTCACTCAGATTTCAGTAAATATATTTTCCCTTATTCCAGCAATCAGTTCCCTTTGCTAACTGGAACTTTTCATTTGAGCTGTTTCTTGCTGCGTTCAGATGTCTGTCCGAGGGTAGAAAGACACAAAATGTTAATCTACACTTGTTGAAACAGAGCAAAAACAGTTATGCAGGCAGTCAGCAGCGTTATCCATGCACTATCCATGCACTCCTACTAAGGGTTATATGGATCTCAGCCAGAGGTGTCAAGTAACGAAGTACAAATACTTCGTTACCTTACTTAAGTAGAAATTTTGGTTATCTATACTTCACTGGAGTAATTATTTTTCAGACGACTTTTTACTTTTACTCCTTACATTTTCACGCAATTATCTGTACTTTTTACTCCTTACATTTTAAAAACAGCCTCGTTACTCTATTTCATTTCGGCCTTTAAAAAAAACTATCCAGTTAAATTGCTCCATCCGGATAGAGTGAATTTGGTTGTGGTTGTTTCAGATGTTCTTGTCCAGTTTTGTTCTTACATCCGTTCCCTCAGATTCCTGCAACTAAACTTGGATGTACATTCCAATAAAGGTTAGGATAAATGATAACATGCCTCTGAAGTTTGACTTTTTGCACCATTACAATACTTATAGGCAACTAGTCATCATATCTCCTGCTCTCTGAAACACATGTTAATGCTCAATAGTACACATATATGCTTCTTTAATATATTTGCATTAAACTAAGATGCATTCATTTTCAATGGATTTTGTCCTTAATGCTTTTTTTCCCCCTTACATTACTTTTACTTTTATACTTTAAGTAGTTTTGAAACCAGTACTTTTTTACTTTTACTTGGTAAAAAAACTTGAATTGATACTTCAACTTCTACAGGAGTATTTTTAAACTCTAGTATCTATACTTCTACCTGAGTAATGAATGTGAATACTGAAGACACCTCTGATCTCAGCTCTGTACAGGTGAAAGGTGGGCAGGACAAGCTGAATGTTCATTGCAGGGCCACATGTGGACAACGACTACGGTACACACATTTTCTCCTGTGTGTTATTATGGACCGTGGGAGGAAGTAGGAGTACCTGGAGAACTCGCAAGCTCCACTCATAAAGGCTCCTGCAGATTTGAACCAGGAGGTGGCAACGGTGCTGACCTCTCAGCAATGTCAGGGTCCTGGATCTGGATTCAAAGAAAGTAAAGGCTTCAGCTCCTCCAGTAAACCACAGCTCTGCACTGCTCAACTACAACCTCTGCCAGGAAAATATGGATTTAAGGACTTAAGGAATGGAAATCAATGTTTCATGAGTCAGGTTCAACTTTCTCCTATAAAGTTAACAGTCAATTTTTGTTATTTTTGTTTTATATTTCCTATAAATTTCAGGTCCCATTGCAATCCCGTTTGCTGGGCATTTCACTGGCTTTGCATGTTTTTCCTGAAGAACCGTTTCCTCAAGTTCTCATATTATGTTTGGTTGTTATTTTAGAGCATTTTATTTTGCGTTCCTGTTTGTTCAATGTTTGCAATGTTTCTCTCTCACATTCCCTCATATTTACCTTTTGTCGTGCCTGTTAAAACTTTTAGACACTGACAGGGAAAAACTAATTTCGTTCTTAAAACGGCTTAGTTGAATAATCATATGGAAGTTTAGAAAAGTAAAACCACAAATGTATTTCATAATTTTGAAAAGAAGTATATGTATTCCTAGAAAAGTGTCTGTTGAGCTTTACACCGCCTAAACAATCAGTAATTCAATCAGTAATCTGTCATTTGTGTCAAATCTGTGATTTTTGACTAAATAAAAGATATGAAGCTCCTGCAAAAACTTTACTTTATCTCATCCAGAGCTTAAAATATATAACATTTCACCTACTGTATGTAGTCTCGAGGCAAGACTAAAACTGACAGTAGCAACAGCTGAATGAAAAGTAATAAAAGTAAATTTAAGAGCTATTATATTGGCTTTTGAGTTGGATAAAGTGCAGCTTTGCTGATTTTGGTTGGAATTTGAATAAATAATGAAATAAATAAATAAGGGCAATAGAAGTAAGACAACACCGGTTAGAGCTTAAAACCCGAGATTATGATTATTAATGCAACATGTTGTCAATTATGTTTGCCAGTTGGTTTAATTCATAGCACTTTGGATATCCTCTCTGTGAAATGTGCTATTTACAGTAAATAAAGTTTGTATAGATATTCAATTATTGTAGAATCAGACTCGGTAGTCAGTTAGGTGCTGGTGGTGCTTTTCATTTCTGTATTTTCTCAGTTTTGTTGAAGAGTTTCTGTATTTTCACCTTAGACACCGCGAAATGTCTTCTTCAGCACGGCTTGTGGATTTTACCACGGTCACGTCACATGCTGCACATTGCATGTTTCTGTCCCTTTGACCCTGCTTTCTTCTTTAGAGACTCTGGTCAAAGCATAGCAAGATCTTATTCTTGTGTAAGCTGTGTACGTGAATGTTTTTGTTGTAAAGGGTTTACAACAGAGGCAGATCAATATAAATCATCTTGCACATTTTGTTTTCTTTATTTCTCACTTGTTCATTTAAGAAAGAAAAAGAAGAACACATTTCATTTCCTTTTTTTTCCTCTTTTTTTAATTATTTGAAGTCCTTGTTGTTCCGTTTATTTTTCTTACATCAGCATCCATGGGATTTGACACTTTTTCCATAACAAGCAAGCATCCCAGAAGCCCCGCAGCCACCAAGACAAACACCGTCACACAGGTTCACTTTCACAAACGGGAGAAAGGCTTACAGAGTCGCTACTGACAGGGCTCAGGGGGGCAAAGAAGGTGTTCAACAGCATCAACAACTTGAGAATAGAAGGAAGTCCCTCTCAGTCTGCAGCACGTCGTATACGTACATGTCACTCACATATCATTAGCATAACATGGTATAGAAAAAAGCATCCAAGCTGACAGAGCATCAAAGGGATATAAGTGTGTGCGTGTGTGTCGACTGAGGAGGCATGGGACACGGTGAGGATGGCATCGATTGCAATTCTTCACACACGCGTGCTGCGTCACAGCAACGACTGATGTGGCTAACTGTGTGTGTGTTTCTCCGGAGTGCTTTCAGCGCTATAACGGATTCTTTTCAAGGTGCAGCGGAGTCTGGATTCCTCAAACGTCGGCGCAGGACTTTGTAGGGATGTTGTTGCACCGTGACAGGATCATTTAAAAAAAATATGCATGTGTCTGCTCAGGTTGCTAGGGACAACGTCCAATCTACCCAGTGTTGCCACGACAAACAAAACCAAGGGAAGGAGAGTGGAGAGGGTCTGTCGCCACGGCAACAGCTTGAAACAACGAAAAGATCCAAGGGAGGGAGTTGAAATAAAGGAAGGGGGAAAGTGGACAGAGCAGCAGCTGCAAAGCTGTGTTGGTGGACTTCACCCTCATCAGCGCTGCCACCAAACTAACAGCGTCAGCCATAGCTGATGCTTAAAAAAAAAAAAAAAAAAAAAAAAAAAAAAGAAGGGAAGCAGCACTCGTTCAAACAGTTATAGAAACCAAACAAAACCTTGTGTGGTGTGGGATTTGACCCGGAGGTTGAGGTGATTTCCCATCTTTCAAATGCTTTGGAGACATAACTTTGCTACATCCCGCCCGCCTTGGATTCTTTAAATGCATGCTGCATTTGTAACACTGACACTTTGCCTTCAACAGGCATCCAGTTATCTCTAGGGGTTGGGGTTGGGAGTGGGGGCATTAGCGTCGGTTGCCCGGAGCAACTGAGTCTGAAAGCACAAACACAGAGTGGTGGTGGTGCCCGTTTGTACATCTACATTATTAATGTGTAAAAGTTAGAGAATGATTTGTGGGCTAAATGCAGAAAGAACGACTCAATTTGACGTTAAGAGGCAAGAACAAACTTTGGTCTCAGAATGTCAGAAGCTTAAACTGGTCTTAATTAAAGGAATAACTCCTCCTTTTGCCCGTGATGGAGCCTTGACGGTGGTTTCGTGAAAACAAGGCTGTTAAGAGATAAAAGATGGTCCTGATGAGCCCCTTGAGCGATTTGACATCCACCACAGTTAAGTGTCCCATCCTTCCCACGTCAACACTGCACACGAGTCACAAGTACAACAGCTCGTCTACTTTCAAGCATAAATCAATAGTGCTCAGCCCTCAGGCACCTAGTTACAGAATGACACTAAAAAGCAGTTTGACAACAAGGTAAAAACTCAAACATTAGAACATTTCAAGATATTGAGCAATTTTTCGTCTTTACAGGGGCTCTATCTCTAGAGTAGGCCCTACGAAAGCGCAAAATCTGGCACCTTTGAATCGGTTAATCCTGGCTATTTTACATCTTTTTTTTTTTTTATCTTACATCCTTCGTTTACCCCAAAGGAATAACAAAACAAGAAGCATCAAATCAAAGTATCAGTACAGCTCCTGTTGGTTCAGGCACATAAAGAGTAGAAAGTAAAGGAGGGAGTGTCATGAGTGTAAAACAGTCACATGTGGAAGAGGTGAAACATTCAGTATGTAAATGCACTGCTTGGTGATGAACGGCTAGTAAAATAACTCTCCAGCTGTCGATCGAGACAAGAAAAAACAAATAAAAAAGTGGAAAATGAGCAGCTGTGTAGTGAACGGCACTTTCCCCGCAAAAGCTCTCGATAAAGGACGGATTTGAGAGACAGTGAGACGAGGAAAGGCTTTGACATGAGTGAGTAAAACTTTCGTTAACCTGCATAAATCCTTCCCATTTATTCTGCTACTTAGACCTAAAACTTAGAGATAACACGTAAAGCTCTATTTACTACATGCTGAAGATCTCTGCTCTGCAAAACTCTCCATCCGGATTGCGATTCGTGTACCGTTTGCAAAACTGCAGGCGGGAAAACGTGAAGCGACTGCAATTAAGTAAAAAATAAGCTGTGTTTAATAGTCTCAAATCTTAAGGCAGCCCTCATAGCAAATCATCAAATTTCAAAAAGGATAACAATTACGATAAAACATAACTAAAGTCACAGGTATTCAGTGAGTCAAGAGCTTGTAGATTTGACGCGGCTGCAAAATTGCAAGGTTTCAATTTCAAACAACATAACACTTGTTTTGTACCCATACTTCATTTCAACTTCTCCCAAAATGAAAAGAATGAAAGGATATACATCCGGCATGAACTTTTATCCTCATTTCTCAACTGTGTTCAGTTTAGTCTCACCTGACCCCTTAATGTAAAACAACACCAACACAAAACTCAAAATGTTTTTTCCCATCACATGAGGCAGAACTTTCTCTTTTTTGTCTATTTCTTTCTTTCTTTCTTTCTTTCTAACTGTGTCCACTAGAATCAGGTTTTGGTGAAGAGGGTAGTTGGGTGAAAAAAACAACCAAATAAAAGGAGGAATTGTTAGATCAGGGCTGAAAGATGGCTCGCCCAGGTGCTGTGAAGGCTTCGGGTGATGACGTCGCCTCAGGTCCTCCGCAGCTACTGAAGGCCATCCTTCCACAAACCTGCATTTCCTCCTCTGCAGCAGGATGCAGCACTTTAACCCAGGGTGGTGATGTTGGCCCTGCCGCCCGGGGGCGCCACAATGCGCTGGGTGTTCCTGCGAGGAATGTTGTCATCGACTTGAGCACCTGTGAGAGCAAAGAAGTTCAATAGTTCAATAATACTTTATTTATACCTGACGGGACATCATGCAGTCATGTGTGTATGTGTGTGTGTAAATACATGATAAAAATCATCTGATTGTAGTGGAGTCTTAGTATTAGACAAATACAACCTCAAATGAACATATGTAACTTTTTGTCTCATAATTTAATCCATCATATATTTAACAAAAGTGAAGCCAAAAAAAATACTAAGTACCCCCTGCTTCAATCGCCTGAAGACCCACTTTAACCAGCAGCAATTATAATATGTCACCCACTAGATGATTTTAGCCGTCTGATCATTGTGGAGGAATTTAGGCCCATTCTTCTTGACAACATCGTTCCTGTTTTAACTTTTATTTGCTGGTTTGGGGTTTTCTCTCTGAAAAACAAGCAGATGGACTACATTGTGAGGATGTGCCGTGAGACTGCTGGCAAACATTTGGATGGACTCTGTCCCACGTGACCATAGTTACCGGAGAAGAACGGCCACCTGACTGCACTCACCTTCTCTCTACCTGCTCCAGGATACGCTCAGCTACGATGCAGGACAAATAGCTTTAAAAACTCATGTACTCATTGGAGTCCTAAACTGCGTTATTTAACATTCTCATTTTATTTTTCATCCACCCCAATGTAGATTAGCTGCTTTCCTTCAGAAATGTCTAATTTCATTTCAACCAAGCTTTAGCTGTTGAATGGGCAGCCTCACATTCGCCTCTAGAAGACGCTGGTGTAAAGAGGAGTTCATAGTTAACTAGGGGTGTAACAATATATCGTGCCACGAAATTTCGCGATACAAAAACGTCACAATACGTGTCGTGGAGGTGACAAAGTGTATCGCGATATTGGGTTATTAATATTAATCTATTGTGTTTACTAGTATTTTGGCCTCGACCCGCGGACCAAAATCTGACTCCGCTCAGAAAAAACTAGGACCGTTTTGCGGTCCCGATCACGGGACTCTTGGAGGGTTTTGAGCTCTGAACTTTTAAGGCTGGTGTAGAGTTAAGCCTTACCTTATTAAATTAAACCTTTTTCTGGTCGTGAGTAGGATAAACACGGGGAAACTTCTGCTGAGTTCCAGTGTACTTTAATGTCCCTCAACAGTGTAGGATTTTAGAACATCAACACAGCACCTAGTGCCGTACTGTGGCGTATCACTCCGCCCAATCTAAAACAGACTAATCACTACAGATAAACTGACTAGTGTCATTATAGTCCCTGATTTACATCAGAATATAAAGAATATATTTATAAAATAATCAACCCTGAATTACCAAAATAACCTTCTTAACAAAAATAAATCTCCTCTTACACTTATAAGGTGAGCATGAATCAATCTTTTTTATGATGTAAAATTGTATGTATTTATTTACTTTTATTTATTTATTTAATTTTAGTTGTTAAATTTCTGGAAAAGAAAAAAGTCAAATCATACATGAGAGAAACTATTCAGTTTGTGGCAAAATATTTGTACTTGTATGAAACTGAAGATGCATAATGCAAACCTGACATTTACTTTTAGTTCAGTTTGTGGAAAATGGTTGGCCTGGCTTTCTCTTTAAAACTTAAACAGTAATAAAGCATTACAAACTGTAACAATAGGGCAAATGCACAGCATTGTTTTGTATTTTGTGTCTTTCAAATAAAAGACAATTTTTCCACTCATATGTTCCTCATTCAAGGTTGTTAAAAAAAACACTGCTATAATATTGTATGGTATCGTTATCGTGACCTCAATATCATGTATCGTACTGTATCGTGAGATTAGTATATTGTTACACCCCTATAGTTAACTACGGTCCTGTTGTTGCAAGCAACCTCAATCGTGCTTCCACCGCCGTGCTTCACAGGGGAGGTGTCTCTGCTAAAATGCTGCATTGCATTATGTCCTGTGCGCTTGATCATTGAGGTTGCATTCACCTCATTTTGAGACCTACTACATAATGTCTGTGAAACGGAGCCACGCCTCCTATGAGAGCGCTCCCGATCACTAATGTTTGTGGAGAGACTGTTACCAACCAGATAGGCTGAAGCCAGATTGGTGCAGATTACGGACGGGCTGGTTGGGCTGCTTGGCGGGCGAGGTCTTGGCAGAGGACGCAGGAGTCATGGTTTTAGGCGTGACTGACACCTCGCAGACTGGGCCGTCATACAGTCCCCTGGGTACGCCCCTCAGCTCAGCCAGCTGGGAAGAAAAACCAGTGAAAACTGACGTCATCACTTCAGAAGGATAATGGCACATTTTGGGTAACATACCAAATCAAACAGCATGGACAAACATCAGACACATCATTCCAATGCCAACATGAACCAGAGAAAAAGAAAGAAGTACTGTACCCTGCTCCGAGCTTTTATCCTCTTGTAGACGTAGTCAGGGAAAGGCTTGCGGGCCACGTAACGACCCGAACCCTCGGTGATGTGCAGAGTCCCTTCTTCTAAGACCATCTTCCCTTGGCTGATGACCACGAGAGGCCCGCCGCGCACCTCTGTGCCTTCAAAGATGTTGTACTCCACATTCTGAGAGGGGGAGGAAAGCAGTGATGTTGATGACAGCAATCAGTGGAAAAGGGGTAATAATCCACCCCTACACTCCTAACAACAAGTGAGTGATTCAGCTGAAGAGACACCTACTCATGTCAGAAAACCGATGTACGTGAAAAAAAGAGCTGATACATAGATCTGTGGATGAACAAAGCTGAACGCTGATGCCGTGGAGATAATTTCCTCATCACGATACTTTGCTGTATTCAATTTGAACTAGCACTTCCATCTTCCTTGTATGAAAAATGAATTAAATGTCCCTTCAGACGCACCTTCGCGGCCTTCACCTGGATTTCCCTGGGCTGTTAGGTCCATCGCTCACTGTGGCTCCTAAAAACTGATTGCTGAGGGCAAATTTAAGGTTTGAAGCTATTCACGAATAAATAATTTATGTCACAGTGGTTATATCAGTCTTTTATATGTCTATGTGGCCCCATCTCTCAATCCGCTTTAATCCGATTTATCAAGTCTTCTTCAGCAAAGCTTCTGCTTTCTTGAGCCAAGGAAACCATTCATGTAGGTTCTGTCGTGGCTTTGGAGACCTCTCTAGTAGGGCTGGGGATCGATTCAAATGTCAAGAATCGATTCGATTCCGATTCTTAAGATTCAGAATCGATTATCAAGATTTGATTCGATTCGATTCCGATATTGATTTGGGTTAGTGTTATTAAAACTTTTTTTTGAGCTGTTGCATGAATTATATGACTGTAGTTTTGCAAAATATTACTACTAGTATTATATTGAGATTAAACAGCAAGTATTGTCAGCTAATGATGCTGTAAGGATCAGCTCCCAGAATGCTGATAGAACTGCTTTCAGAAACATCGTGGGTCAGAATTACCAAACAGATCCAGGGAGGAAACAGAGACGGATGGAATCGGTTTTATTTTTTCTCACATTCCGTTTTTATTTGTTCCATGTTCGGTCTATTTTGGTTTTTAATTTTTGAGCATTTGGTTTTTAGCATTTTTTGCTAATGTAACCCCAAGACAGTATATAAAGTAATGAAATAGACGATTTAGGCAACAATGATGAAAAAAAAATACATAAATAAATAAAAGAAAAAAAACAACCAAAAAATCAAAATCTTTAGACATATGAATCGATTTTTAGGAATTAATATGAGAATCGATTTAGAATTGGGAAATCGATTTTTTCAACACAGGCCTACTCTAGGGTACAGTTCAGTAAAATGAAATATTTTAAAAAGAAACGGTTATTGCTTAGTTTCTGCTTTTAGGTTTCAAACGACTCAACGTTCGTGTCTGTCAGCCAGAAGCCGCGCCCCCGTGATGCTCATGCCTCCAGATGCCGGTGCGTATACTGTACAATCATCGCAGAGATGATGCAACCTGCACAGGTTTATGAAACGCTCACTCTGGGTTTACCGGTGCAGCGCTGATGCACCGGCACACGCCGTCATGTAATCTAAACACGATGTGTGGCGTTTGAGTGCCCTCGTGAAAGGAGCTTCAGCGTACAGCTCCCTCTGGCCTTACGCTCATAAAGCTAATTGTTGGGAATGCAGGAATGGTGAGCTGATGGGACACAGAGGCAGCGGCCCTTGTGCCAAAAGAAGAAGAAGAAGAAGAAGAAGAAGAAGAAGAAGAAGAAGAAGAAGAAGCAGGAGCAGGGCCATTAGAGTAGTTTGTTTGAACCGGGAGGGGGTGGATGTTGCTGTGTGACCAGTCTGGAAACCTTATGACTGCTCTCTTCTGAAGGCTGCTGGAGCAAAAGCTGAGCTCATAGAAATAGAGCCCAAAATGAGATCACTGGTAGGCTGGGCTGTCCCACGACACACACACACAGACACACACACACACGCACACACACACACACACGCACACACACACACACACACACACGCACGCTCAATATGAGCAATCTCCCCAGGGTCTGCCGTTTTCTTACCAAATGGAGTACAAAGAAATGGAACGGACATGACGAGATTAAGCAAACAGACTCCAGGAACATACAAAGCTATAGTCACTCTCTCCGTCTGACACACACACACACACACACACACACACACACACACACACACACACACACACACACACACACACACACACACACATATGTACTACGAATCTAGCGAGTATGTTTTTCAGTTCTCTGGCAGATCTTATGGATGACATCACTCCCTGAACGCTGCATGAGGCCAACGCCCTGCTCAGAAGTCAGACAGCCACCGGTCGCTCTACGCAACAAGAACATCAAAACAAACCAGCTGCTCCGGCTGATGCTGATTACAGAAACATTGACTGCTGTTTAATTTCACCTATCATAGTCGGATGGTTTGTATTTTGTATAAATGTCAAGATGTGATGAATGGAAAATATAATGTCAGTGGGATCCATTAAAACAGCTTAAATACTAGTTTGTGGGTTAAAAAGAAAAGAGAGGTACCGAGTTGTGGCTCTTGGCAGAGATGATCTTTGTGACGTCTGGATCCCAGAGCACCAGATCAGCATCCGAACCCACGGCGATGCGTCCCTTCCGGGGGTACAGGTTGAAGATCTTGGCAGCGTTGGTGCTGGTCACAGCTACAAACTGGTTTTCGTCCATCTTACCCGTCACCTGGAACCAATCAGAGCCCAGACTGAGGACGGCACAAAGGAGTCACAGTCCTCTTCTTACTCTCTCCTCCTCTGTTCTTGTTCCCGCATGTTTATTCAATTATCGCTGAACAAATGTGTCTTGTAGTGTTACAGTTTGGTTTTCTCACGTGTGCATTTTTACCCAAAACAACTTTATTAGTTGTCTCTTTTCACACAATGAGCTTTATTTTTTACTACAGAGTACACTTAGGACTAGGGGTGTAACGATACACTAATCTCACGATAACGATACGATATTATAGCAGTATTTTTTTAACAACCTTGAATGAGGAACATATGACTGGAAAAAATTGTCTTTTATTTGAAAGACACAAAATACAAAACAATGCTGTGCGTTTGCCCTATTGTTACAGTTTGTAACGCTTTATAACTGTTTAAGTTTTAAAGAGAAAGCCAGGCCAACCATTTTCCACAAACTGAACTAAAAGTAAATGTCAGGTTTGCATTATGCATCTTCAGTTTCATACAATAAAAATATTTTGCCACAAACTGAAAAGTTTCTCTCATGTATGATTTAACTTCTTTTTTTTTCCAGAAATTTAACAACTAAAATTAAATAAATAAAAGTAAATAAATACATACAATTTTACATCATAAAACAGATTGATTCATGCTCACCTTATAAGTGTAAGAGGAGATTTATTTTTGTTAAGAAGGTTATTTTGGTAATTCAGGGTTCATTATTTTATAAATATATTCTTTATATTCTGATGTAAATCAGGGACTATAATGACACTAGTCAGTTTATCTGTAGTGCTTAGCATGTTTTAGATTGGGCGGAGTGATACGCCACAGTACGGCACTAGGTGCTGTGTTGATGTTCTAAAATCCTACACTGTTGAGGGACATTAAAGTACACTGGAAGAAGTTGTCCCCGTGTTTATCCTACTCACGACCCAAAAAAGGTTTAATTTAATAAGGTAAGGGTTAACTCTACACCAGACTTACATAAGTAAAGGTTCAGAGCTCAAAACCCTGCAAGAGTCCCGTGATCGGGACCGCAAAACGGTTAGTTTCTTCTGAGCGGAGGAAGATTTTGGTCCGCGGGTCGAGGCGCGGTCGGCACGCGTGGTTGGATACACTTTGTCACCTTCACGACACGTTTCGTGATGTTTTTGTATCGCGAAATTTCGTGGCACGATATATTGTTACACCCCTACTTTTCACACAATGAGCTTTATTTTTTACTACAGAGTACACTTACGACACACTTGTCCCAGATGATAGACATCCTCTCCTCGGTTCCATTGACGCCCTCGGGGATCAAGCTGAAGTCGTCTTTCCCGACGGCCCGCTGGGCCGTGTTGAAGGGACAGTGTGCACTTCCTGTCACCTGCAGGTCACCACTTCAAAAAATAAGAGCAGAAAGGAAGGCGGGGTTTGTTAACTGTGTTGCTCACACAGACTTTATCAGGTGCGTCTAAGCTTCGGGAATTGGGATCACGCCCTTACCAGGACAGCAGGGAGTTGAGATAGTCTGGTGTGGTCGGATCAGGGCTCAGGGGAGGGGAGGTGACAAAAGCCGCCGCTTTGGCCCAGTTTTTACTCCAGTAGTGTGAACCGTCTGTTCCCAAGCTAGCAGCGATGGGCTCTCCAAAGACCACGGTGCCTGAAAGCCCAACGGCGTTGCAACATGAGCTGCCGCTACGACTGTAGCTACTCTGGTGTGGTCTAGCACCACAGCTCGTCTGAGGATGGGAAGTGTAAATGGAAAGAGCTCCTCACCCTTCTTCCTGGCCTGAGCGATGACATCAGCAGCGCTTTTGCTCATCACCTTGGTGACATACAAGGGGCAGTTTGTCTGATTGGCCACAGTCACGGCACGATTTACAGCTTCCGCCTCCACCTGGAGAACAAAGACGTCCTCTTTGAGAAACAGCGCGTATAGAAACTTAGCTGAAACACCGCTCCAAGTCCGGTCCCAGCGAGAAGACCGCATCACGCTTCCTGTACGTACAAAAATCAACGCTTCAACACTTTCCTACCACAACACGGCCAAACTTTGAATGCCATATTTCTTAAGCATCGCAGGAGATGTTAGTTTGGGACTTTAATGTGATTAAATACAAGCCAAGTATTCCAGATCCCATACAAATATCAATCAAGGATGGCTGGAAGCAGTTTAAAATGTATGAAGTAAGGATAATCATTTTAAGTATAAAGAATTTTTGTTAACTACACCACACTGGAACATCAGGCCCAATCCTAACAAAATAAAGTTTACCTACGAACGCATGGAGTGCTGCTGGGTGTATGAAAAGTATACTTCAGGTGCTCTTCGGCATGGGGATCCAAAAGATTGAAAAACAATTTAGAAAAACCGAGGCACTCAAGAAGTTAGAAAAATATAAAAAGCCTTTATTGAATCATGGCTTAGTAAAAGTTAAAAAAAAAAATGTTTAACTTTTACTAAGCCATGATTCAATAAATGCTTTTTATATTTTTCTAACTTCTTGAGTGCCTCGGTTTTTCTAAATTGTTTTTCAAAATAAAGTTTACGCACAAAAAATAGTCAGGCAATTTGGTTTAATAAGTAAAATTAGTAAAATGTTGGAATCTGTTTTAAGTGGGATTTCCAGCTGAGAGAGAGAAAGTTGCCCTTGCGTATAAATTAAATAAGATTTGAATATGACGTAGGTAAGAAAACCTTTTTAAACAGTTTTAGACCTGAGGCCGGGTCTCGTCAAGGCAAAGGCCATTAATCAAACAAAAGATGAATAAACTGTAACTTTGAGGGGCAGAGACACACGGTAGCGTTACTATGGCCACACATGCCTGATGAACCTAAACCTAATAAATCTAGTCAAAATTGTGTGCGCAGAAGCTTCTTGACTAAAATCTTTATAACTACCCAAATAGTCTAAAATAGTTCTTTGATTGTATTGAAACAAGGCTTTTACTTTCTTAGAAATGAGTTCCTGCAGAGCATGTGCCGCCTCCCTACACGGACAGAGAAGAAGAGTTATGGGCAACAGGTTCCGGGGCACGCAGCACCGGCGACTGCTTCTAGACTGTGAATAAAAGCACCAGCGGCTATTTACAGGGAATATTTATCACTTTCCTCAGATCTGGAAACCTTGCTGTCCAGGTTTTTGTAGTTTTTTTTGTTGCTGTTGCAAAAGTCTCCTATTTTTGACCTGCAACATCATGTCCCTCATGGCCCTGATGTGTGACGTCAGGGCGTGACCAAAGCGCGAGCTGTGCTCAGAGCGTGAGAGTTGGCAGCTGCTTCAAATCTGTTCCCCGTCCAAAATAAGCTAGATCGCTTAGGAGCGCGGATGACAAATGACCAACGATATGGTCCAACTGGAACAGTGCACTCGTCAGTCTTTCTGCAATTCTGTCAAACATTACTGTTTGGGAAGCTTTTAGTCATTTTTTGTTTTTGTTCAGCTTGTTTTTTTGACATTTTACTGAAACATCGGGTACAAATATTAGATTAATCCGAGAATATTGGCAAATTTTATGTATTTTTTCATGTTCATGAATGCTTCATGTTTACAAGGGCAAAGATATTCATGTTCACAAAGTAAAATGAGAGTCTGAAAAGGATGGCGTTTCTCAAAGCAACAAAACGGCCACAACTTTGGGGTAAAACTGTCAAACACGTCTAACACCAGGAGCCGTAAAAGCAGAGTAATGACTTCTGCAAACACAGCGGGGAGAGGAGCTTTAAGTGGGTGTCTCACCTCCTCAGGACGGCTCAACACGTGTCCTTCAGGTCCCGTGATCCCCTGCTCCAGCATCCGGCGCTGCTCCTAAACACACACACACGTAAAACAAAAGCGTAAACAACTATCGTGGGGAATCGTGAAACGGTGAGTTGTGTGAAGGCGCTCACATGTTGCTCGTGAGCAGTCTTGGCAGTGAAACGTAAATCAGTGAATATTTCTCCTCATCTGTGGACCGTTGAGACCCCAGCACTGAACAATTTATCATGACTGTTGAGACTTTTTGGGGAAATGATGCGTAACAGCCTTTGTGCTCACGGTGTTGGTGAAACACACCGCCCTCACGGGCTCAGGGCTTCAGACTGCACATTCCAGCTAATCCTGACTTTAAAAGAAAAATCTTACTGTAAATCCTGTCTGTTTGTTTCCATTTCTCATTTCATTAAGACATGCTGTACCTCAGCGATGATGTCCCCGTTCTCAGCGTGAACCTGGGCGATGGCTCCCATGTCTCGGATCACCCCGAACACCTCGTACACCTGCGACACACAGATGCACGTTTAAATCCCACCTCGTTCACAGTCTCTGTGCACACCTCCTGACCCGGCCAAACTTTCATGTTAAAGTTTCTTATCGTGAAATGGCTCCTTCTGTTGTGAGCTCCAAGTCCAGGCGCAATAATGACCAGTTTGGAGGTCATGTTTGTCATTTGTGTCCAAATTTACGCTTGCATGGCGGCTGAAAGCTGTGCAATAATCTCCTAACAAGCACAAACCTGAAATCAGCTAGCATGATGTGTGAGTGCCATCCTGAAGTGTTTTTAACACCGCAGGCTGTTGCAGACATTTCATCAATGAAGTTGTGATAAAAGGACATAATATTTCGAGCTAAATCTGCAAGAAAAGGCATGAAGTAACAGATTTAACACCCTATCCAGTATTTTATGCAAAAATAATCTTAATTGTTCCCTACAAATGGGGTGGGGCAGGGGGGGTCACAGTGGGTTTCACAAGAAATATTTCAATTTCACGCATAAAGGAAAGAGTCGATTTCAGTCTCTGCAAGATGATATTGTACAACCTGGAAAAACAAATGTGATATTTAAAGGATGATAGGATCTACTAAAGAAATATGCACCATGGACAAAAAGGAAGGTTTTTTTGATTCCTCCGAAACTTGATGATATATATCGATGCATGCAAGGCAAAACCCAAACATCTGAAGAGAAACAAAACAAGAAGCCTTTTTGAGATACAATGGACTGAAAATTACTGTGAACTATGAGAACCACTTTACCAACTGTTGGCGAAACCCTCTGCCTCAGCTCTTCTCTATTTTATTTATTCCTTTAAGTCATTTGGAAAAAGGGAAAAATGTAAAAATGCCATCTTTAACTTGGAACTTAGGAAATCAAGTTGTCGGGGGATTTAAGAAAAAAAAGAAAGCAAGAAGCATGCTGGGATATTTACACAGCATATGCAAAGTCTCCAGTGTTTATGCAATTCACTGAGTCTGCAGAAAGATTTGACATCTCCGAGTTGCCAAATGAGCAAACAACAGGCATCATAGTTTGACAGGGGCGCAAACAGATTATAAACTCAGGCTGCAGCAGGCCACCAACATTCCTCACCTAGGTGCAAAGAAAGCTGCTCTCAACTGGCATTAATTCATTTTAATGAAGAATCAGAGATGTGTCTTTTCCTGACGAAACACACGATGAGACAACACCTCACCAGGACAAACGCTGCGCTCTCAATGTAATAACCAAAATTAAGACTGAGAAGTGATTTTTATGATCTTATAATGTCAGACTGATTGCAGGCTACCAGTGTCTGCTTCTCCAAGTTACTACTTTGTGTCTATGAGCTGCCAGGATAAACAGATATAAACATTCATGTGGTGAACATGTTGGTATGATGACAGGAACACTTTGGGCGCTTATGTTTTCTCTTTTTTTTTCGCAGTTATTATTCAGGACTATTTCATGCAAGAAAATTAAAATTTACTGGGCTTGGTTCATGTGTGCCGCGCCAACATCTGTAGGTTAAAGCAACTCTATGTAGATATACTACTTCTAACCACATGGAGGCGGTATAACAGGAGAATGTCCATGTGTCAGACTCTGGTGTCAGACAAAATGAAGTGCACTTCTAGTGGAGGAAAGGTGGTACTGCAAGCTGTGCCAGGCCATCCCCACTCATTAGTGTAGCCAGTGGCTTTTCTCATCACAACATATACCCCCAGTTGGTCAGAAATGGTATTGCCATATAATGTAGCTTTAAATGCTTTTAGGAAGGAAGGTGAACCGTGCCAGCATCAAAGTGGCAGGAGATTATAAACTACACTAAAACACATTCGTTTTAGTCGTCCCACCCATCCCTGTTATACTGGACCTTATTTTGTATGTGACAAAATGCTATTTATTGACCTTAAACATGAATCAAGGTGAGAGAATGCAAAGCTTTTGCAGATCAAGAGTGTGTGCACATTCTGGGAAATATTTTAGATTTAAAAGTCAAGGAGATGAGGAAAAAGTCCCACCTGAGCATCAGTAAGCTGGAAAATATCCTTATAAGCCAAGTAGATGAGGAAGGAGTTGACACCTGAGGAACATGAAACAAACACATAAAAACGTCAGTATAATCTGCATAATATAGCAATGTTGTGCCAGGATGAAGCAAACCTGTACATTTGTCACACAGATTGATATTGATAGTTCAGATAATACTTTTGTTTTTATTTGCAAAACACGTTTAAACTGAAGCTGAAACAAAAAAGAAAAAAAGGCCATCTCTCTGACTTCACTTATTTAAAAATGGTCAAACCTGTTGTTCTCTTGTTCAATGGGTGTGATAAACATTGCAGCCTCTAGAGGCCACTAGTGGGCTCTTTTTTTTTCTTCTTTTTTGTCTATCTTGCATTTGCTATCTTTGATTCTGCTGTTGTTCCTCTGCCAAAGATCATTTCAGTTTACTTTTCATAATACATGCGATTAAGCAAGCATGAAACGTCTGATACCAGTTTTTTTAAATATATGTATCGCTTTACATTTCAGTCATATTCCAGTTTCTGACTCAGCATCCAAACACATTTAGTAGTTTAGCTTCCAATTCAATCCTATATCATATTTTCTATGTCCCTCCCCCGTTCCCCATTAGTATAATTTCAAACAGGTGTGATGTGGAGTGGGTGGACAGGTCTACGCATGGCCATGGCAGAAATCATCCTTACTCACTATGTGGTGCACTACATTGCCATATTTCAAGCGCTGTCCAAACATATTGTGAGAATTGTTAAACCTTTTATCAGTAACACTTAAACCAAGTCCTCCAGGGCCACCGCCTTGCATGTTTGAGATGTTTCGCTGCTCCAACACACCCGATTCAAGCGACTGAGTCATTAACAGACGTGTGCAGACCTTGACTGCAAGCTGATGGCCATGCAGTCATTTGAGTGAGGCGCGCTGAAGTAGTGTAACCGCTAAAATATGCACAGCAGCAACACAATATAGTGCACTGAATGTATCCCACAATGCATCTTGAAATGTAGCGTACAGTTGAGGGTCACTATATAAACCATCCCATTATGTTTCATATGTTTGCACACGGTGCAAAGATTAGTGCTCATATTGAACTGAAAACCTTTGCAATGATCTGTGACTGCCAAATAAAAATGATCAAAGCCACTTTTTTGAAGGAATCAGTTGGGACTTTGAGGTGATTGTACCGTGATCCTTCACGAGCGCTTCCATTTCTTCCTGGATTCCCTTGTGCCACTCGATGATGTCAACGTGGAGCGAGTAGTCGCAGCAGGACTTGCCGTCGGCCCATTCACGCCACTGCTCGAAGGCCGAGATGAGGCTGATGCCGGGCTCAGGTATAACATGGTCAACTGGAGACACAAACACAGAGACGTCCCGTCGGGTTCAAACACTCGTTCTAGGTCTAATGACTGGAGGTCACTCAAAAAAAAAAGATAGATATTTAAAGAAAGTTTAGAAAGAAAACAGGTTGTTCTGTTATGAGACATGTTTATCTGATATGTTTACATGGATATCTAAATCAATTTGTTGACACTGAATAAACACTATACTTCAAGGAAATATGTGTTACTTTATTTGATATGTATGATATTGGGCACATTACAGTGTTACGTTAATGAAGTTGATCCAGCTAAATGCATCAACACATCTATTTGTGGAAAAGCATGATGTGGTATATTTGATCGACTATGTCAGTCTGAAGCGCTCCAGTTGCTGCTGTGTTGCCTCATGTATGTTGTTGAAAAGCTGCCACTAAACAGAGCGCACAAAGTTATGTCGCCTCTGTGTACATTATTTACTAATGGCATTCTGGTGAACCACGGTCCGGTCAGGGACAGACACACAGAAACAGAATATAAGGAGCCACAACACACACAACCAAGAATCCACACACTTTACATTAATTGAATCCATTAACACAAAACTATAAGCTACCTTGCTTTTCTCTCACACACAACTCACAACAAGACTCAACATAACTGTATTATTTTATGTCTAAATTATTTAAATGCCAGATTACTATAGTGAATTTAACAGAAAATTAGGAAGTCGACTCCTTGTGAATAAAATAACCACAAGAAAGATTTAATCAACTTTGCTGCTGCTATTTAGCTGCTACTGATACAAAACTAAACAATCTGTTTGGATTTAGGAATATAAAATGGTGATAAATTGCCCAAGAAGACATCCTCAAATGTCTTATTTTTATACAAACCAACGGACCACAATCACAAGATATTCCATTTACTGTCACAGACTGTCAAAAGAGGTTCAATTGATTGTATTTATATAGCGTTATCACACCAAAGTTGTCTCTAGGCGCTTTCCAGAGACCCAGAACATAAACCCCCGAGCAATTATTACATAAACACTGGTAGGTAAAAAACTCCCCTAGTGGGAGGAAACCTGAAATCAACAAGATGTTTTTACATCACGGTAAACAACATCTATGCAAAGTTTGAAGTTAATTAGACAAATTATGTCAAAGTTATGACTTATTTGGATATGATTTCATATTTTGAAAAAAACTGAGTGACGGACTTCTCCAAACACCATGTGTTAAAGTGTATGTTTTTTTTGTCCTGTCGAAAGGCATCTGATCCTACAATTTAACTGTCCTAGAACCAACCAGTGATTTTTAATGATTTTTTTTTTATATTTAGGTACCGGAAATCAAGAGTTCCCATTCAAAGGCGAAGGATGGCGGATACATTCAAGTTATGACCTCGATACACAACACAGTCAATTAGGACCCTTATGACAATAATATGTGCGGATTTCATTGTGAACGGATGAACGAAACGGGAAATAGAGCACATAATGTGATGAAAAATGTATACCTGACCAAAAGGTGGTGCTATGGAGTTCATCCAAGATAGTCATATCCACTTGTTCAGAATAGAAGCCCAATTAAATGCTTATATTTTGGGTCAGATTGGACAAAGTATGTGACCGAACTTTGCCTCCCTCTCATGGCGACGCCCTTTGATAAAAAGTTACAGTTTTCACTGTCAGTCATCGACTGATGTTACCTCAAAGCCAGCTCTGTGGATGTGCCTGGACCGATCCTAGACTGTTTAGTTTACATTGGACAGCCAAACGTGACCACTTCAGGGCCATTTTATCTTTAAATATTAACCAAATAAGTTTGAAAGTAAAATGTATTAATATAGTCACAAACTGTTTCACATAAACATGCCTATTATTATACAAATGGATCCATCGAAGGGACACACCAACAATTTGAGCAATTAGGTTAATTGTCATCAATCCCAATATTTTATATAATATTATTAACCAACTTAGATAAACGTATAAAGTGAACAGCTGTGCCTAATGACTATATTTTGACAAAGCACTACGCTGCTTGTGGACATATCCCTTTAAAAGTACAAATAATCAAGCTTAATTAACAATATACACCAAGAATGACTGCTAACTACCTACAGACCTTGATAAAAAGACGTGAGCTTATCGCTGTGGGTTGGAGAAATGGCCTTAAACGCCGTATCACCACAAGTTTTTGGACAGGCGCTCGGGACACACAGAGGTTTGAGTTTGTTGGATGTCATTAAGGGTGCAGAAGCGTGGAAGTGGAATAAATCTGACACAAAAGCAGGAACTTGGCCATGCAGAAGACGGTACGTTAGTGGTGAAGATTTTAAATAACGGGAAGCCAGTGTTTGGACTTCTAGAAGCAGGACTTGATGAACGATCCGGCTGCAGCATAGATGCACGAGGAAATGAAAGCATTCATGTGCATTGTTGGATACTGTAGTTACGACGATAGGATACAACGCTCCCTTAGCTCCATGTTTAGGTGGACATAGCTACATATTTAAGTGCATAGCAGATGGAGCACAGCGAGTAATCTAATTAAATCTAAAGAGTTGTGTCTGTCCCTCCGTGAGGCAGCGCCGGTCGTCGGCAGCTGCTGTGTGTTACGTTCAAGTTCCTGACCTGCACACCCTCGGCCAGGCCTGCGGCAGCCAGAT
The DNA here is from genome assembly GCF_033807715.1 of Cololabis saira. Taxonomy (NCBI): domain Eukaryota; kingdom Metazoa; phylum Chordata; class Actinopteri; order Beloniformes; family Belonidae; genus Cololabis; species Cololabis saira. Next base: position 37,675,066 of record NC_084597.1, read on the forward strand.
CTCAGCCCAAGGTGACAACGGCACGCAGGGGGAGTTTGTTTTGCTGCCAGGGAGAGGATGGCGTAGCTGCTGAGTCAGCACAGGGAGGGATGCTGGGAAATTAGGAAAATGCAGTACTTGTTTAGCTTTTCCATTACTTTTTTTTTCCCAATGATATGCAACCAGCAAGTTCAAGCTTTTGCACTGAACCCAACCAATCATGGAACAACAAAACTATCCAAATGTGTAACATTTCCAGAATATGATCCTCCCATTTTTAAGACAACAGAGACGCTGGAACAGATTGATGTAATGTCCATCTTTTCGGTCTCCATAGACCACCACATTTGAAGTGCCTGCACTGACTCCAGATTCCTTCAGAATTGATTTGAAGATCCTTTTATTAGTTTATTAAAACGGTGTGGTTTCTAACCTACTTTTTGATCAGAGTTGTTTGTATTTAATGTACTACCATGGACCCTCAGCTCTTCTGGTGACAGGGATTTAATGGTTCAGTATTATTTTATTGCAATACAACTTTATCTTCTATCTCTCCTTTATCATCTAGATCAGTGTCTCTCAACCTGGGGTCCGGGCCCCCCCTGGGGGGGCGCCAGAGATCTCTGGGGGGGGCGCGAAACTTTGTCTGCTTTGAAATTATGGAATAATTTCAAAGCAGACTATAATTAGGAATAATTTATGAATGTCTTGAATATTTTTTGTGTTTTTTATACACTGGTGACAAACACAGCAAATGATTTCATTCCTTATTATTATATCATTACTCAACATTTAATCTACTCCGACAGGTTGTTAAAGGAAAAATGTTAAAAATTTTGGTCTCATATTAAAAGAGACATTTTTCAGAAATATTTTTATTTCCTTTTATGTCCTTTTGTGCGTATTTTATACATTGGTGACATTGGAGGAAAACAAAGTCATATAAGTCATATATACAGAGTAAACCAAAGAGAAATGTATCAAAAAAACATAATTAATGTTCATTTTTTCAATTAAAGACTATTTTGGTGCTAGTACGTACGGGTCGGGGGGCCCGGCTGGTCTTAGACACAAGTAGGGGGGGCTCCAAGGAAAAAAGGTTGGGAACCACTGATCTAGATCACAATCTTCACTAGTTTTCCTTTTTTTGTAACATCTTACTTTCCTTGACTTTTTGAAGTCTCACATCTGCATGCGTCCAGGTGTTTGTGCATGAAAGTATTACACAAATAACTTTGACTGACTTACCTCTTTAAATTACCAGAATCTGGAATCGCTTTGCGTTTAAGAAAGCATCATGATAGCTGACAAAATAAGCCGGCGCCACGCCCAGCCTTTGATGGTAAATGTTAGTATGTCATCACACAAGACGATGAAACTAAGAGCATCCGTTTTCAAACAGATAATAATCAACGGTTCTTATGTAAGCAGAGAATAAATCTGAGGGCTTTACTTTTCTTTCTTGACTCATTATCTCCACCTGGTGCTCCTGAAACCAGATGGTTTGTTTCAGACTGTGATTCAGCCGTGAACAGTCTTGGCCTCCTTCCTGCTCCCATTAAAGACACTTTCATTTGGATCCAATCAGCAGATGAGGAATCACTGCGGTGAAAAATGCTCAGCAGCGTGGATCCACTGCCATGTAGGGCCAGGAGGTGGGGGCTGGGAGGGGTTTGGGGGGGGGTGTCTGCACTCATTGGGACCCTGACTTACTGATCATGGTGGTGCCCCCGGCCAGCGCTGCCTTGGTTCCCTGGTAGAAGTCATCGGCAGCTGTCATGCCGCGATCAGGCATCTGGAAACGAGTATGCACGTCGATGCCGCCGGGCATCAACATGCGACCGTGGGCATCGATGGTTTTCACCCCTCCGGGAACGATGAGGTTCTCTCCAATTTGTCTGTGAATTAATGAGCAGTAATATTAGTATCTACTAGTACAGTACTATAACTGTTCATAGCAAAAGCTACGTGGGTGTTTAACATCACTCCCAGCTAGGGTTGGGCGATATATCGAGATTTTAATATATATCGATATGTTTTCAAATGCGATATGGTACGAGACAATATCGTTTATATCGATTATTAAAAAAAAAAAAAAAAAAAAAAAAAAAAAAATTACCATTTTGATAGAGCTTATTTTGTTAGTATCTTGTTTTGTTATTTGCACAACTGTCAACCTCAGTGGAAAAGTCTGCCTGTTACTGTCTACATTGTATTAATTGCACAGTGTATTTTAATTTAATTGTTATGCAGGAAAGGGATATTTGTTTTATTTTATTCAAGAAGCATTTTTATTCTATATATGCAGGCAGTTTATTTTTATTTCATTTGTTTTATACATTTTGATATTGTGCAGACCTCTGTTAATAAAGGAACCTGTGTGACATTTGGCACGAGGCTTTGTATTAAAACTGACTGTTTTTTTAAGGGTTTGCCTCAGAAAAAGATGAAGCTAACAGAGATGCTATGCTATAATGCTTTGGGGGAAACCCCAATTATGGCACAGAAAAAATATCGATATATATCGAGTATTGCCATTTAGCTAGAAAATATTGAGATATGACTTTTGGTCCATATCGCCCAGCCCTACTCCCAGCTGTAAAACACTTTCACTTTTAGGGAGGCGCTTGTAGATGGAACTGTGACATCACAGACCCAATGTTCCAGCTTCCTCCATCCTTATTTGTTTCCACTCAGTTTCCCATTTTGTAGCATTTGCAGCACCTCTGAAGTGGAAAGCACTAAGGTGCAAATGCAGTTTTGAAAAAAGTCACACCCTGTAGAAAAGGGTTGTGTTAAAGATGATGACTCCGCCCCCTTCAATCCAGCCGTTATGAACAAAGCTTTTAACTGTGTTTCTTTGGTACTTTGTGCAAATGAATTCACAGATAGTTCATCACATCATCTCGTTGGGAAACATTGAGTGAACGTCACATGTGACTTTTAAAAAAGTCCAGATATATTCAGTTAACCTTAACCTTATTATCTCAAGCAACTCTCCTTTTATTGTTTATACATTCTTTTGGAAGTAAAGAACACACTTGATGAGATCCAATTACAATCAGAAAAGGCAGTTTAAAAATAAATATACTTTTAATCCCTCTCCATGCTGAAGGGTTCATTTCTACATTTCTGCTTTTGTTTATTTGTGTCCTTCATAAATTCAAAAATGAGAGGGAAGTAAAAAAAAAAAATAGGTTACTCCGTCAACACAATTAGAAAAAAGGAAGTTTTTCACAAACTATCAGCAGCTGAAATTAAAAACCGTTAGACTCACTTAATGACTCCATCCTCCATGTAAATGTCAGCGCAGAAGGACTGGTCATCATTCACAATCTTGGCCCCTTTGATTAGGAGGCGGTCGCTCTGGAAAGAGGGAAAGAAGACGATTGGTTGTTGCACGTTTAAAAACAGGAACCACTTGCTGCAGTGGATTTTGGGATTTTTTAGAAGCTTATAAATATACACTTATGTGTGTGAGCATCTGATTTGGCACAAGTGAATGGAGGATCAAGGGCTTTTAATAAAAGGCATTTAGGAAAATGTCGCATAGGAGCGGATTGGCACTCGTGGCAAAAAGATAATAATCCAAAACCTCCTGCATTTATACAGCTTGACCTTTTTAGGCAGCACTCTGATGAAGAGCAGATGGTGTGTGATGCCTTTCTGAGGATATTGGCTCACACACACACACACACACACACACACACACACACATACACAAACTAGGGCTGGGCGATATATCAAGATTTTAATATATATCGACATATTTTCAAACGCGATATGGTACGAGACAATATCGTTTATATCGATTTAAAAAAAAAATAAAAAATGTTTTATGATTTTGATATAGCTTATTTTGTGACAAATTGACTTGAATGTTTTATTTGAGATTTTCACAAATGTTTTGTTATTTGCACAACTGTCAACCTCAGTGGAAAAGTCTGCCTGTTACTGTCTACGTTGTATTAATTGCACAGTGTATTTTAATTTAATTGTTATGCAGGAAAGGGATATTTGTTTTATTTTATTCAAGAAGCATTTTTATTCTATATATGCAGGCAGTTTATTTTTATTTCATTTGTTTTATACATTTTGATATTGTGCAGACCTCTGTTAATAAAGGAACCTGTGTGGCATTTGGCACGAGGCTTTGTATTAAAACTGATTGTTTTTTTAAGGGTTTGCCTCAGAAAAAAATGAAGCTAACAGAGATGCTATGCTATAATGCTTTGGGGGAAACCCCAATTATGGCACAGAAAAAATATCGATGTATATCGAGTATCGCCATTAAGCTAGAAAATATTGAGATATGACTTTTGGTCCATATCGCCCAGCCCTAACACACACACACAAACAAGGTGTATGTATTTAAATATACTGCACACACTCTTCACATATGAATGGAGCAGATAAAAAGCAGCGATACGGAGAAGTGAGACGTTTGGACCAGCAAGGTTCTCCTGGATGCCAGGGGAATGCAGAAAGAAAATAAAGGAGACAGAAAAAAAGATGAGCAAGATGCAGGAATTGAAAATCTCTGAATAAATGTTAAGCAGAGGAGTGCTAAAAAAAAAAAAAGGTGTAAAATGAGCTCCAAACCAACTACTTGGTTGTCTTGTTTCCCAGCAGGAACCCGATCAGAACATCTCCAAGCTGCTGTTGGATCGGTTTTGCTCTCTATAGCAACAAAATATGGGGATTTTTATATTTGCTGTGTGAGCAACAAAGGCAGCAGCCCACCTCTGGACACGCCCAACTGTCCTCTTCACGTGGTTGCAGTGACAAACACCACCGAGAGACCAATAAAAGGGCGGACCGTGCAATCAATCAGCCGTGTCTGCGGCTGCAGCATTTGTCTCTTTGCAGGGGAGACTCCCTCCTCGGGTACTCTCCCTCCCCTTCCCTGTTTCTCCCCCTAGTCACTATGGGGGCCTGGGCCCTCTCTCCAATAAAAAAAGAAAAGGGCAGTGGCAGCTCTGGTCACAAGGACACCAGCCTCCATGGCTAACAAAGGCTGCTCTGTTTGCAGCTCTGTTTGCGGCGCTGCTCCTCGCTGCAGCTCGGGCCCAGAGAGCAACTGCCCCGGTACCAACCCCCACCCTGCTTTTCTAACCCCATGACCCTCGTACAGTTACATACATTCAGTCAGACAACTCACGCCATGAAAACACTTCAATCATGAAAAAAGCATACTTGAGTTTTGCCGTTTAGGCTCCGTTCAGGCATCATTTATTACTCAACTGGAGCTCACAGGTGGAGGCCGGAGAGGAGGCGGGTTTTCCATTTTCAAGCAACAGCAAGCTTAGCAGGTGAGACATCCGACGGTATCTGAGAAAAAAGAACCTCTTTCTTCTTATTAGGGCTGGGGATCGATTCAAATATCAAGAATCGATTCGATTCCGATTCTTAAGATTCAGAATCGATTATCGCGCTTCGAGTCGATCCGATTCGATCCGATATTGATTTGGGTTACTGTTAATAAAACTGTTTTTTCAGCTGTTGCATTAATTATATGACTGTAGTTATGCAACATATTAATACTAGTATTATATTGAGATTCAACAGCAAGTACTGGCAGCTAATGATGCTGTAAGGACCAATCACCTCCCAGAATGCTGATAGAACTGCTTTCAGAAACATCGTGTGGGTCAGAATTACCAAACAGATCCAGGGAGAAAACAGAGACGGATGAAATCGGTTTTATTTTTTCCCCATTTATGAGAATTTGGTTTTTAACATTTATGCAAATGTAACACCAAGACAGTATATAAAGCAAAGAAATATAGACAATTTATGCAATTATAACTGAAAACTTTAATGTTTTCATACCTTTAAACATATTTAAAGGCAAAAACATGGTACCAGTTTTTCTTGTGTCCAACAAAATATTCCTTTTTTGGGGATAAACAAAAAATAACCAAAGGTTGTAATGTAATGATGAAAAAAAAAATGTATTTATTTATTTTTTTTAAATCGATCTTTAGACATATGAATCGATTTTTATGAATTAATATGAGAATCGATTAAAATCGGAGAATCGATCTTTTCAACACAGGCCTACTTCTTATATCGGTGTAAAAATGACATGGACTGACTGGAGTGAACCATGTCCTTAATACTATTTGTAAAACATTTCTATGTCTATCTAGCGGGATGTTATAAAATCTATGAAGGTGAAACCTGTTGGAGAGGTGGACAACGAGTAGAAGGAAGAACACTTTGGTGCAGCTCCAGACTGTCCGCTTAAAAATGGTGGGACAAGACCTTGGACATGGATGTTTCAAGCGTCCCATCAAGTCATTTGAAGGTAATTTCTGTGGAGGAGGCTTGTTATCGTTTGAGTTTGTTTGGCTGTTGAGCAGATTACTCGGATGCTACCATGACGAATGCCTAGAAGCTCATTGGAGATCTTGTGTAGACGGGACCTGCTAAACAACACTCACCTTGATGCCCTCTGAACACTCTTGCTATTTCTTGACTCACAGACACTTTACATCTTAGATTTAAAAGGAACATGCTACGGAAAAAAATAATTTGCTTGAGAGCACACATGGGATTATTTGACTACGAACACAAACCTCCACCTTTACAATCGCTCAAGTCTGAAAAGATCTCCTTCTTTTTGCAGGATACTGTGACCTCCCAGAGCCAGTTTAAAGTTGACCTATCCACCTCTGCCATCTCCATTTCCAGACAACTCTGCATCGTACTGCATTTACTCTAGAAGTATGTGGAATAAAGTTGTAACACTGATTTCAGAACAGCTTAGGAAGAAAACCAGCTGCTTTGAACTGAACTGCAAAGACAAGGCTGGAAGGAGAGCTTCTGTACTGTATCCATGTGTATTCTGTGCCTGCTTTTGAAAAAAATGTGTGTTTCCATTATGAATTTTGATGATCCATACATCACAATTTCATAAACAAAAAAAGTCACATACTTCCAGATGTTATGGTTCAGGTTCTCAAACACAAGATTTCATATATGAAATGTGAAATGGGCCATTTTGCCATTTTAGTTTTTAAAATTGTTGGAAGTTTGATGGGTGTGGTATAAAAATTGACTTCTTTTACTTATGCAACACATTCCTCGTTGAAAACCTAGATTAATAAAGCATGCCTCTCTCCAACTCCACACCTTGGCACAGGTTTTGCTTTCTCTTGGGAACTTTGTCCCCACTCAGAACCAACTCCCACAGCATCATTGGAGGATATTCATCAGCCGACTCCAGATAAGACTTCAATCCACCGCTCCGACTGGTGTGTCAAACCAGCAGAGTCCCTCTTTAATCTGAGGCCTCGAACAACAGCTGACGGGGGTGACAATAATTTCCATCCATATTTCCAGACTTCTGCTTTTGAAGCACTCTTACATGAACGGGAGCAGCTTCAGTGCGAGTGCAGCTGCACTTGATCACAAGCTTCTCATGTTTACAGCCACGCATTCAATTATTTTCAATGCAGCATCTCACAGCACATCCGATTCAGCTGTCTGCGGCAGGCCTAGAAAATGCTCTGCAGTTGTCTTTCTGGAAGGTGTGGCCACACTGTGACAGCAGGGATGGAGCGGACGCGTACGGATCACGCGGTGACTGGCCTGACTCCCTCCCACCACCGCCGTGTTTTCATCCGGGCCGCTACTCTGAAACATGCCGTTCAATCATGTGGCCCAACATGACTGTCATTATCGCATTAGTTACGGAGTCTGCCGGGACACCACTCCATCTATCAAATCAATGTTCATATCATCATGAGACAATCACTCTGGTTTGATTTGGTTATAATGATTCGGTGGGGGTCAGGGAAGTTTTCAGGCTTTGGTGTAATGCTGTATTTTTTTCTTTTTTTTTTAGCCCATGGGGGTCAGAGAGCGTGTGTGCATGCGCTGGATCTGTGCCAAACAAGACAATGACCTCACTCGCATGGGAATCTCTTAGAGAGCTCACAAACAGGATGTTGAACGGAGCTCAGTGGGTTCACTCTCAACGAGCCGCTATGTTTCAATTCCAGACTAAGACGGGTAACTTCACTGACACGCCAAACAAATTCCGATTCATTCTCTCTGTCTGTTCCTGCTCTGCCCGGCTGGTCTCCGGCAGGACGATCCCCCCTTATGATCCAGGTCCTGGTCCAGGTTTCTTCCCTCCTAAAGCGGCGTTTTTCCTTGCCACTGTTTGGCTTAAGGTTTTTCTCCCACTAGGGGAGTTTTTTACCTGCAACTGTTTATGTAATAATTGCTTGGGGGTTTATGTTCTGGGTCTCTGGAAAGATCCTAGAGACAACTTCTGTTGTAATAGACGCTATATAAATAAAATTGAATTGAATTTCACTATCAGACATGAGAAAGTGCTGCTCAGGAGGAATTGGTTGATTAGTTTAGACACAATACAGTGTTTTGTTCTCGTCAAGCTAAATTGTAGTCAGTAGTTGCCCTGACTGAGCCCGTCTGAACTGCCTCAGTTATAATACAGGAATATAGAGCTGGTGGTCCCAGTTCAGCTTCAGAGACGCTGCGGAAAAACACCATGAGCAAGCAGGAATAATCCTCTATGCAGTTGGAGTGGGTCTGTGCTGAGGTCAGGTCGCTGCAGGGCATTTAGTTTGCCATTGATCTGGCTTTGCTGATTGGTTATGTTCATCAGAGTAATGAAAGAGAACGGCAACAACTGGCTGTAAAACCAAAGCAATGGCTGAAAAGTGCTAAAACACCCCGCAGAGCAAAGGAACACCGAATGTGACCTGTTCCAAAAATGAAATGATGGATTGCAGCAGCTTTAAATAAACGTATTGATTAGAATACAGTGTCCTTAAAGCAACGTGAACGGAGTTACTGAATAACCTGTAACAGCCAGGCAGATCAGCGATGAGCGGCAATCATTAAAATCAATTCTAAATAAAACAAAGCTTCAATGCCGAATGAAAGGGAAGCTTTTTGACTGAGATTCAGAATAAAAAAAATCCAGACTAAATGAGCTTGGACCCAGAACAAGCGTCTGCCAGAGTCAAATGTAACCCAGCAACGTCGTGTGTTGATGTCCACATGGAAAATATCCCGGGAACATTGCTGAAGTCAGGTGGAGAGCCCTGCCAGGTCAGTCAGCGCAATGATTTATGCGCATGCCGGATCGGGCAAAGACCTGCGAGTTACCAAAACCACCTCCACAGATGCGAAAACACACAAACCAATCGCTCTCTGACACAGCGTTGGGAGAGGAGAAAAATCAAACTTTACACCCTGGCAGCAAAAATAAGACAGTCTAAAAAAAAAGACGTTTCTGTTTTATCTTTAAAACAGATACGTGGAGCTTTGGGTGGACATACTCCATAAACTGATGTCAAACTAACCTCGCTGGCTTAACAACGATCATCTCCATTTGTTGAAGTTGGAAACGTCCCATAAAATTTCCTCTTGATGCTTAAAATTTTACAGAAATTTTCTATGACTGCAACTATAAATCAATTTTATTGTGTCTTTGTCAATGTCAAGCTGAGTCTCTGCCTGAAAGATTTACTAAGTCTTTAAGCATATAATGAAAGAAGAAATAGCTTTTTTGTTTAAGAGCAAACTCAAAAACTTTGCTACTTTGTTTGGAGGCCACTGCCGTCCCAAGATATGTGATTTGGTAAGTTGCTCGGTGACATCACAGGCCCAGAGCAGAGCACTATCACCCGTATTCCTCGTCTTTTCTTCCGCCTGACTTCACATCCGGCAGCGTTTTCTGGACCTCTGAGTAATTTAGTGCAGTGTTTCCCAACCCTGGTCCTCAAGGCCCACTGTCCTGCATGTTTTAGATGTTTCCCTTCACCAACAATCTTAAAGATGGGAAGAGCTGTTGGTATCTCTAGGAAATGTGCTTCCTTTGTTGCTCGACCCCTCTTGTGTCAGATTGTGCAGAGTTTAGTATTATGTCACCTTGAGTATTGTTCTGTGGTCTGGGGATCTGCTGCTAAAGGTGAGCTCAGAAAGCTGCAGATTGCCCAAAATAAGGCTGCACGCCTGGTATTGGGTTGCTCTACCCCGATCAAATATTAGCCGCATGCATGATTCTCTCTCATGGTTGACAGTAGTAAAAAGGTTAGCTTTAAACACAGCTGTAATGTTTAAGTCAGTCTTGATTAGTAAAACTCCTGACTTTTTATTTAAACATATTGTTTTTAGATGTACTGTGCATGATCATGACACTAGAGGGTCCAGCAAAGGTCAGCTGGAGCTGCCTCACCCAAGAACAAATGCCTTATCACAATCTTTTACCTATAGAGCAATAACCCTATGGAATAATCTGCCTGACTATCTCTGTCTTATAGAAAGTAAAGAAGTATTTAAAAAGAAACTTAAATCTTATTTTAGATTATAATGTACTTGGCTGTATGTCGAATGGTTCCGTTGTGTGTTTTAGTGCAAATTAATTTTAGGTTCATATAATTATTAAATGTTTGTCTTAAGTGTTTTAACATCAGATATTTTATAATTCTATTTGTAAATGTATGATATATTGTGGATGATGTGATTGACTGTTTTTATATTTTTGTTGTTGTTCTTTGTGGACCCCAGGAAGACTAGTTGGTTACTACGGTACCAGCTAATGGGGATTCTTAATAAACTAAACTAAACACACCTGATTCAAATTAATGGTCCTAATTAGCTTGTCATCAAGGTCTGCGCAATTCTGTTGATGACACAGCCACTTGTATCACGGTGTGCTGAAGCAGTGCAAAACCGTGACACAAATCCAAAATGTTTGCACGTCTCTCAGAAAAGGGGAGGTTGGGGTTGAGTCGGGTTTGCTTATTCCCCCTCCCAAAACTAGCTGCTCCTGTGAAGATATGGTTAATAATGAAGCTTTTGTACTGTATCCCTGTGGTCCTTTAAGGAAGGCATGGCACAGGCATTTTAAGAAGACCTCAAGTAATATTACTAAATTCTGAAAAAAAAAAATCTCTCAATGAGAATGCAGGGCTTCTCTTTCCAACCATCTCAAACTGCAATCACTGACCTTTTCCTACACTCTCCCATGCACACAGTGCAGCTGTAGGCCCTGTTACTCACTGTGAGGATTACTTAACAGTATCCTTCTTTGTGACAGAAACCTCTGTCTTAATACATGTTAAAGCAAAGCGGACCCCAGGGTGTGTGATCGGGTGGCAGCGTGCTTTGTGTGAGATGTGAAGAGACAGCAGCCCTGGCTGCTCTGCCCTGTGAGACGGCAGCATGAGCTGAGGTCGCTGTCAGCAGGGGCTGCATGCCCACGGGTGAGGACCACCGCTGTCCTACAGGTAAACTAGCAGACTGCCTAATGATCCCTGATCCACGGGGGATTGGAGCCACACAGACTTTAATCCAGGACAGTCTTGAAATAGCAGGAATCTATTTTTAGCCCTCCAGAGCACACTAGAGGTGCTTCTGCTCTTCTCAAGCAGCATTTTTGTTCTGTTCTTGCATCACTCCATGCGTATTTTTAACTGTAGCTGCACTGCGAACATCTCATGCCAGACCACTTTTGATTGGGACCAAAATAACTTGAGCTGAATCGAAAGCTGAAAGTAAAAAGAACCGATTAGATGGCGAAATAAAGAGAAAAATAATTACATTTATTTGGCTTATTTTTTGGTATATAAATGGTAAGTTTTCTTTCCTTCAGTTGAATGTTATTCTGATTAAATTATCAGTCATTTAATCTGTTTAGGACCTAAAAAGCCTAGAAAATGGTAAATTAGACCATTATCGTTTGCATTTCAATGTTTTAATAAAGAAAATTGATAACCCCTTTTCCTCAATTTAAGTTATTTATCCTCACAGTAATTGTAAAGACAGTTAGAAAAAAAATGCCACAAGAAATTTAGTAGTAGATTTGAGTTGTTTTTTGTTTTGTTTTTTTTACAAAGAAGCAATTTGTAGATAAAATTCAGTTATCTATAAGGAAAGTGCAGCCCTGCACCCCGGACTTCCATTTTCATTACTCAGGTACACCTTTGAGGTTTTGATCTATAAATCCTGAGCCACTCCAGGTCCAGGTGGTGATCTCTTAGAGGTTCATCCATATTTAATGCGAGCTGCCTGAGGTACGTCCACGCCTCTGCAGATGACCCGACTCCATCTGGCCAACTGTACCACCAGCACTACACCCACGGTTGCTAGGGGAGTGAGTAACAAGGATTTAAACATCCAAATGTAGTGTAAAATGCAGCTTAAAGTGAACCAAGGCGACACACCGAGACACTTTGACTCTGCTTTTGACCTTTCCTTGTTTGGTTTATATCCAATTGCACATTAATTTGGGGAAACTCTGCGGTCACAGAAGTAGCTTCATTACCTAAAGCTCGCAGAGATCCGGGACCAACTGCACAACTGGAAGCCCTTTCAAGCCACTCGGCCTCATCCAACATACACATCACGTTTATTTCCAGACATGAATGCTACCCTGCATGCATCTAAAATGATCTGGAGAAATCAGCTGTCTCTGACCTACTTCTTCTTTCAAGCGCTTTTGAAGAATAAGCGGTCTATCCACTTAGGTCTGACTGCAGCACCTACTAATACTCTGATCTCTCCACCAACCAGCTGCCGCTCCTCAAGCACTGAGAGAGAGAGAGGCTGCAGCTTCACCAGCATGTCCATGACATCACTGCAGTCCAAAATGCTTCTAATTATGAATCGAGACACATATGAAACTTGAGCTGGCATCCAAACTGAAGCACATGATTTCAGTGGGTTCTAGTGCAGGATAAATACTCATTTTTACTCTATGAGTATGTTTCTCTCTTCCATCTGCAGCACTCCTGAGTAGGGCTGGGCGATTTTGGACAAAAATAAAATCCAGATTTTTTTCTCTGAAAACCTGATTTTCGATTTCGATTTTTTTGGTAAAACTACAAAAGACAATGGAATAAATTGTTTCAAACATTTTATCTTTATTTTTAAAGAAAAATAGCAAACAAATGAAATTTCCCCATTGGGAATGAAGTGCAATTGAAAGATACTGTAAATCCTCCTTGAGTTTAGTAAAGTGACAACATTTACAATTTTCTTGACCAAACACTAGGCGAGCTCTGTCTGTAATGCAGCCAGCTGCAAAAAAGGAAAATCGATTTTCCGATTTTCCTTTTTTTAACATCGATTGTGATTAATAAATCCGATTTAGATTTAAAATCGATTAATCGCACAGCCTACTCCTGAGTGACAGCATTGTTTAGAGAAAACATCTACGTGTAGTTTGGTTTCTCTCAATGAAGCAGCAAGTCGTGATTGTTTAAATTAAACTGATCTATGTCCTTGTGTGTGGTGATATTTATGTATGTTTGCAGAACTATACTTCCAGTTATGGGCATTTTCATGGCAAACTCCACCATGTGACTAAAAGAACATCATTGTTAGACCTGGTTTTCTTTTGGCTGACATTAACATTTAACGGCTTGACCCGAACAACCACTGTATCCTGATTTCTTTAAGTCAGGATCTAACTTTTTCCCCTGCACATGCGCTCGGTAAACTCACTGGACAGTGATGGGTCATACAACGCTCCACCTGTACTCTTTTTGTTCTGGGGTAGTTCAGGGGCGTCAATTGGGTATGGCAAGGTATGGCAGCTGCCACACCTTGGCTTCAAGGGAAAATGTAAATGTTTTTGTATTGATTATTCTATTATTTAATACATATAAAATAACTACAAATGCAAATCAGAACAACATGATCGATTTCACAAGTTATTACACTGCAAAAACTCAAAATCTTAACAAGAATATTTGTCTTATTTCTAGTTAAAATGTCTAATTTTTAGTCAAAAAAATCTCATTACATTTAAGACCAGACTCAAAAACTCAAAAAACAACCATTTTCACCTGTTTAAAGTAGATTTTCACTTAAAATAAGTTTTCTTGTAATGACAAGATAAATCTTGTCCCACTGGCAGATTTTTCTACTTATTTCAATTGAAAATTTACTTGAAACAGGTGAAAATGGTCAAATAAGTTCTTTTTCTGGCGATGACTCTTGTTTTAAGTGTAATGAGACTAAAAATGACTAAAAATGAGACATTTTAACTAGAAATAAGACAAATATTCCTGGTAAGATTTTGAGTTTTTGCAGTGAGCGAGACTGCATTTGAAAAAGTTCCAATTTTCTTGACCACACAGATAAGCTCCATAGCAGACTTCTGTGATGAGTATTTGCTGGACGTGTTGATTGATACTTAAGTTCTGTGACTGTAACCTTGCCATACCTTAGCTTCCACTGAATTGACGCCACTGGGGTAGTTCTTCAAATCTCACTTGTTTCACTTCCCTGACATCCCAATAAGCTCTGCCTACATGCATCCTCCCCTCATTATTACACAGCTGAAACATGGAAGGAAATAGGACCCACTGCCCCCTCCTTTCACCTAGCCCCCCTCCCTCCCTTCCTCCTCCCTATTCTCTGCTTTCCATTGAGCCATCTCTGCAGCTCTGCAATGAATCCAGGGAAGGGAAGGAAAAAAAAAAAAGCATCACAATGACAGATCAGTATTCAAGCTCCTACTGCGATTCTACTATGACTTTAAAAGACACACGAAAAAGGAATGTATTATGATGACTTTCAAAATCTAAAGTGGAGCTTTGGGATTACCATACATAAAAACACAACCGGGTTTGCAGCGGATGCAGGAAAGCATTTTGCTCCACCAGTTTGGTGTGCAGATCCCCGCTGGTGTAACAAAGCTCAGCCGCAAACAAAGACTGGTGCAGGCTATTGCTTGTGTGGGAATCTCTGCAGAAGCAGCAGCAACATGCTCAGTCCGGGCGGAGACGGCTCGGGTTCATCCAGCTCGGAGACACTTGTCGCGAAAGATGCTGCTGCCCCCCCCAAATTAACACAACCTGACATTGCCTTGCCGGGAACACCTCGCCCTCAGCGGTTTTTGTCGGATTTCACGACAAAAACATTCAAACGCACGGGTAAATAAAGCCTGAATTATGGTCTGCGTTAAATCGACGCAGAGGCTACGCCGTAGGGTTACGGCGTAGGCCCTGCGTCGATGTGACGCAGGACCATAAATCAGCCCTTCAAACATGTGTTTGAGGGAGCGAGGGGGCGCCGCGGCCACGCCGACCCCGGACATGCGGGGCTTGCCCGCCCTCAGCTGCAGTCTGACTGCGGGGAGCTGCACTCACTGTGATGCGGGGGATGTTCTTCTTTCCCTGGTAGCCAGACATCTTTTTGCCGGTGCTTCGTGTCGCGTTGAGCGCCTGTGGGACCGCTGAGCCGCTGCGGGGAGTCTGCTGTGTCTGCCGGGGCGAGGAGGAGGACGGAGATGGTGACCGGGGGGGGAAGGGGCTCTGGCGGATCCGCGGAAGCTTGTAAAGAAGTCCCAACTATCTGTCAACTCGCGGCCGGACACAGCCCTCCAGATCTCCGCCGATGCACCAAGCCTTCTTTCCTTTTCCTTCCCAGACGGAGTCAGACAAGAGGAGGGAGGGAGGGAGGAGAGGAGGGAGGAGAGGAGGGAGGGACCGCTAGAGAGCCTCTTCCATGGATGTATTATATAACTGGATACCGGATCGAAAATGGCCGCCCATTCATTTCAATGGAGTTTGCTCACCCAGCGCATCCGCCGAAAAAATTTCTGACTTCCTGGTTTACTTCCTGGTACACGGGCCCATAGAGCATGCGCAGTTGAGTCACCTCCCATGATGCTCTGGGGCCTCCCATCATGCCCCGGGGCAATGTGAACGAGCGCTGCGCGCTCTGGACAAGCGCTGCGCGCTCTGGACAAGCGCTGCGCGCTCTGGACAAGCGCTGCGCGCTCATGAGTCCTTCAGACCAGTAATGATAGATGTACACAATGAAATTAGGGATTTATAGGGCAAATCAACCGATGCTGTTCTCAAACTCATGGTTATAGACTATACATGGTTCATTTGTGTGTTTTTTTTAATTAAAGATAAAACGAGTCATTTTTATTTAAGATGAGACACCCCAGGTTAATAGGCTAAAATAGGGTAAAAATGTAAATAGCAGGTATCATCATGAAACTTCCCAAGTTTATTACTTACATTAAGACAAATATTTTTTGTATTACAAGTTTTGTCAAGTATTATGTTTAAATATGTCAAATATTATGTTTAAATGTGGTTAATTTGTGGAGTTTGATTTTTTTGAGTAAGGATAAAACGAGTCATCTTTATAAAAACAAACAAACAAAAAAACACATGGGATTCCCCACAATAACACAAGCTGTCATATGCTATTTATCTATATACCTTTGGGTAAATCTTTTTGTCTATTAATGATCGTGCAGTCCGAATGTTAGGCGTAATTAACTTTGCATTTTCTCTGATTCTTTTACAGCTTCTGGGCTCACATTAAGTGTTATTCCTGCCTGATATCTTATTTTCACAAACCATACACCGTTGGCTACAACGGAAATGTTTAAGTACAAGAATGACAAACCATTATTATTCTTGCTATTAAACATTTCCGTCTGTGATCCCCCTGGTCAGGGCGTTTAGACCGAGTGTGACTGAGCGTCCCACCTGAGCTCTGTGCCATAGCGCGCAGCTCCAGCTCAATGAATGACAGAGGGTCTCCTGCTCAGCTGCTGCTCAACACTGATCAGAGCAGCTCCCCCTCGTTTACTGAGGTTTTATTATAAACCCAATGTCTTTTGTCATGGATAAAAAAATTAAGAGACCACAAAAACACACCTTTGAGCCGTGTTTTCCACTTTTCTGAGTGATTATTCCGCCGAACGGTTTAGATTCAGCCATGCTCGTTCCCGAGACACACACGACCGCGCTTTGCGAGTGCACGGACAAAGCCGTGACGTCACGCCCAGAAAGAGACTTTTCTTTGACTTTTCTGGCCGTTATAAAACATTTTTGACGGATATAAAGTCCATGACTTAAAAATATAGAATACAAAGATTAGTAATTGCCGGTGATTACAGCTGGAGGTGTCCTGTGAACAGTTTTAGAGGCTTCTCTTTTACTATTGCGGTCTATGGGAAAAAAGCTTTCTGGGCCCCATGGGATTTTTTGTTGCAGTACCGCGGCTGGCCACTGGAAAAAATCGGCGTGCCTTCTGAGCGCGAGACTGGGGGCCTGGCCTCTTCCCAGAACAAGAGCCTCACGGCGCATGCGCAGAGCCTCGCCCTGTTCCATTGACAGGAGAGAGACACTAATGCCATCAATCGCTCCCATGGATTATATGGGTGGGCTGGGGGGGGGCTATCTTGCAAAACGTCCCCACGAAGAAAAAGAAACAGCCAGCAGCCATTTTAACTCAGGTCATCTGTTGCAGCTCAAATTGAGAATTGTATCAAAGCAGGGAAGATCTCTGTCACAGTCTGGCCTAAAACAGGTTTCACTGGGGGGTCCTGATGGATGCACAGGTGTCAAACTGAGTCCATGGAGGGCCGGTGTTCTGCCATTTTTTGCTGCTTTGCCAAAAAATGCTACCTATTTTTTATTTATTTATTTATTTTATTTATTTATTTGCACAGTGATAACACAATAATTATTTTTTTTATCATACAAGGACAAATAATTTGTGCAGGAGAGGAAAAGAAGCCCGAAGGGCTTATAAAAAATCCTCCCCTCAATACAAAATCACCAAAACAAAACAGTCCATAGACAATAAACCTATGGTTTTCTACCTTTGTAGAGCTACAATTTGATTGTGATTTACTCCCTAAACCACGTCCTGTTTCCCCCAAGTGGTCCTTGTCTCTTGCCAGGCCGTCATTGTAAATAAGAATGTGTTATTAATGACCTGCCTGGTTAAATAAAGGTGAATAGCCGAATGAATATCAAATAAAGCGATAGAATTGTTTTTTTTTCTCTCTTTATCGTATAATTTTGTCATGGGTAATGTATTTTAAAGGATCAAATACTCAACATCCCATATTATCCTTTTTACATCGTGCAAGAAATGATTGGCGTCGCAATCAAACTTTGAAAATCTACTGTGCGCATGCGCAGAACAACAAAGTAGCATTTTCTGGCAGGGAGCATGGAATGGCAGAACACTGGTGTCCTGCATGTTTTAGATGTTTCACTGCTTTAACACACCTGATTCTAATTAATCATCGTCACCAGCTTGTCATCAAAGTCTGGAGAGTTCTGTTGATGACACAGCTCCTTGTATCACGGTGTGCTAAAAAAGAGACACATGTAAAACATGCAGGACACCGGCCCTCGAGGACCGACTTTGGACACCCCTGCACTAATGCCATCAACCGCTCTCATGGATTATGGGGGGGGTATATCCTGCAAAAAACATCCCCACGAAGAAAAAGAAACAGCCAGCAGCCATTTTAACTCAGGTCATCTGTTGCAGCTCAAAGTGAGAATTGTATCAAACAGGGGCGTCAATTGGGTATGAAGGTATGGCAGCCGCTACACGTTGGCTTCAAGGGTTAAATGTAAATGTTTGTTTTTCAAATACATTTATGGAATTACTCTGGTCTCTTTGTATTGATTATTCTATTACTTAATACATATAGAATAACTACAAGTGCAAATCAGAACAACATGATAGATTTCACTAGTTATTATACACTGCAAAAACTCAAAATCTTAACAAGAATATTTGTCTTATTTCTAGTTAAAATGTCTAATTTTTAGTCAAAAAAAATCTCATTACATTTAAGACAAGACTCAAAAACAACCGTTTTCACCTGTTTCAAGTAGATTTTCACATAAAATAAGTAGAACAATCTGCCAGTGGAACAAGATTGTTTTGCTTGTAATGAGAAGATAAATCTTGTTCCACTGGCAGATTTTTCTACTTATTTCAAGTGAAAATGTACTTGAAACAGGTGAAAATGGTCAAATAACAAATTATTTTTCTGGTAATGACTCTTGTTTTAAGTGTAATGAGATTTTTTGACTAAAAATGAGACATTTTTACTAGAAATAAGACAAATATTCCTAGTAAGATTTTGAGTTTTTGCAGTGAGCGAGACTGCATTTGAAAAAGTTCCAATTTTCTTGACCACACAGATAAGCTCCATAGCAGACTTCTGTGATGAGTATTTGCTGGACGTGTTGATTGATACTCTAGTTAAATTTTGTGACTCGTAACCTTGCCATACCTTAGCTTTGACTGAATTGACGCCACTGGTATCAAAGCAGGGAAGATCTCTTCCACAGTCTGGCCTAAAACATGTTTCACTGACTGAGGGGTCCTGACTATTATGAACCAACAAATAATCTCTTTATTTAATTTAATACTCTAAAATTCCATGATATAGTAGAGCAGAAAACTGTTTTATTTGCCTTTAAAGCCCAGCAGAAACTGCTCACAAACTGCATTCAGGATTTGTTCCAAATAAAAGAAACCCGCTCTGACCTGAGGGGGAAACTCATGTTTGGGATGACGACAGTAAGAACTAATATTAAAGAGATGTACATCAATTAAGGCAAGAGAAATATGGAATAGTTGTGACAACGACCTAAAAATGTGCAGTTCTATCTACAAGTTTAAGAAAATGTTTAAAGAAAATATTTTAAATAAATATTAAACACTATAACTATAAAGTATATTATCAAAAACATTCTAGAATGTGAAACGTCAATTTTATATTTTGTCTTATTTATTTTTTGTCTTCTTTATGCATTGTTTGTTTCCACGGATTAATGCTAATGTTTCAGATTTAAGCTGATCACAAGAGAAAAAGGGTATAAGCTACGGCTTCAGTCTACACCTTTTTGGCAAAAGCAATGTTTATTTTACTTTTTTCATTTTGTTTTGTAAAATAACTTGTACAATGACTGAAATAAAGACAATTCATTCATTCATTCATTCAGTCCTGATGGATTAAAGTATCATGTCAAGTAGCATGACAGCTCCAACGTGAGGCAAGAAACTGCCGGCTAAAGGGTCAGAGAAAGCAAGGCTCTTAAGTGCATATCAAGATTCATGTTTTTCTGTTAGGAGATGAACAAAATCTGAATAAACAGCAAATGAAACATGGATGAAGATAAACTGAAAGAAAGCAGAGAGGATTTTACTCCAGGATGTACCAAAGAAATACCCCAATACTTTGCAGATATTGTTTTTATTCCTATTTGAAGTTTTTGTTTGCTTATCTCTTGTTTCACTGATCTGTGAAATATTAAAAAGTGGTAGCAGTGAAACAAGTGGAGCAGTGAAAAAAGTGAATAGAAACAAGTGTGTTTTCTCCTCAGAGAGGGACGTTGTATTTCTCAGCTTGACTCTTAATTTGTTAAAATGATATGTTATTACTCTTACTGTTGCTTTTCTACACCAACTTGTCTGAGTGAATCTGAAATCAAACGTCCATATTAAAAAAACAGAGGCAGAACAACCCATACCTGAATAAAAAATACAATCAAGGTCTATCTTATTGTACTGGATAAGGGAGGAGTGGCCCAGCCCAGTTCAGCATAATGCAGCTAACCGGCAGACATGTCAGAAAGAAAAGTACGCCCTCTTAATTCAAAGGTTTTACACATATAAAAAAAAATGGTTATACACAACTTCAAATTATGCAAATACAAGCTCAGCTAAGCAACAACACAAAACATTTTATACTTTGTCATTATTCATAAAACAGAAACTTATCCAAAAAACAAATGCTATGTGTTGAAAAAGGTTGCAGATCCACTGTTAGCAGCAATAACATAACATTTTTATTATCTGGAGTAGGTTATTACTTTCTCACATCACTGAGGAGGAATCTTTTTTATACCCATTTGCAGCCTTTTGTTTATGTACACCTCTCTCCACCACAGCTTTTCACTCTGGCTCATGACTTTGGGAGATGGAAACACCCTGATTCTTTTTTATTTCAACTTTCTGATGCAGATTTACTTTAACATACAGAGGATTCTATTGTTAAATGAATAACCACAAGGTGCTCGGGTCCTGTGGCTGCAAAACAAGCCCAGGTCCTCCAGTGGTGGAGGGGCCAGCACTGTGTTTGAAATATTATATGAAGTGTTTATACGGTGAAGGCCAAACATCTCCATGTTCTTTTTACGGAGAAGTGATTTTCCTCTGGCAACCGTTCCATAAATGCCATACTCTCTCAGTCGTCCTGTCTTGAGCATAAACATTTAACATGCTAACCTAGGAGCAGACATACTCGGATATAGTTTTTAGTTTTATGCAATTTAACCTATTGATCTCATTTTAAGACCTCAGACCATATGATTTCTTTCTTTAATTATGTCCTGATACAGAAAACCTTGTGACTGAAGAAGAGTGTGCTTTATTTTTCACATAAATGCTTATCATGGTATTGTTTTTTTAATAATGTGTAAAGATTTTTACTAACTTTGTCTGAATTGTGAGTTTTCCCAAAGTAGTGTCATTTTAATTGCAAATAGCTGGATCCCATATTTACACACAGAACTAGAGGGATCTTCTGAAGTATTTTCCGATACTGCAGTCGTGTCATGTTTTATTTTCTCAAACAAGTACCTGAGATATCAACCTCCTTTTAAACATCTCATCAAAGCCATTCCATATCTTTCTTGTACGATATGCAGGATCAGATCAGTTAATTCCACATGTTTATTCATGAATCAGGTAGTAGGAGTGAATTTGATATACACATATGACTTGACTAAATGTAAGGGGTGAGGTAGTAAAGAGTGGGTCGTGTTGCTAATGTTACCAATCAATATGTAACATGATACTAAGGTTCAACACCACCAAAAGCTTTTAACATGACTCTGAGTGCTTGAAAATTAAGTAAAGGATGTACTGATATGTTCTATTGGTGCCATGGTCTACCGCCAACACTAAACCTGAATAAGGATGTGCAATGGCAAAAGAAAAGTGGACCAATTTTACTGCAAGTCATGCACACCAGAGGCAGCTGCCATCTCTGGTGCACCGGCTCCACGCCCTTAGATCTGCTGTCAAAGAGCCCAAAAGAACACAGAAAACATCAAGGACATTAATTCTGCAGTGGTGCGACCATGTCTCACAAGAAATGGAAAACACAATCTAATATTGTGTTTTCCAGCCTGTGCAGCTCATTGACAATGTAACATAGACGAGGACACATAATCAGCTTTGCACCTATGCTTCATCTTCACACCTGCAGGTGTTCACTTCACTGTCAGACACAAAAATGAAAAATAAACATTATAAAGCTTTGGGAGAGCCACTCCCTCTGGCTGATCTGCACGATGGGGCCCGCCGTTCACTCCGTTACGTCGCAATGCTTTCTGGGAAATGTAGTCGTGGCGGCATGTCTGAATTACTCAGGCGGCGTAAGCTTCATCTAACATTAATCAAGTGGTTGTAACATGCATATTTGTTTAGGTGCAAAAGAGAGGACGATTGAAACACATAGAACTGTCTAATATATAGATATAGGTATATATATATATATATATATATATATATATATATATATATATATATATATATATATATATATATATATATATATATATATATATATATATATATAATATAAAATTACCCGTTTGTCATCCAGGTTCTGCAGGGCTTCCTTCCCCGTGCTGTGCCGGATCTCCAGCTTCTTGGGCTGGGAGATGTCGGTCTGCCGGTCGATGACGCGGCCGCCGCTCTTGCCCCTGCACACCGACAGCGCGTCAAAGTCCAGCGTCTTGCTGTCCGAGGAGCCTTCCACCGGGCAGAACATGCCACAGAATTTCTGCCTGGGCCTGGACGGGCTGTCCGAGCCCATGCTCTGAAAGAAGCCTGGCACTTCCCCGGCGGCTGACATGCCTGCTGCTGTCTGTCTGTGTCGCAGCTTTTCTTCAACTTGTCTCGGTGCGTCTCCTCTCTGGGCAGCAGCCACCGCCTTTGCCGGGTTTTCAAGCGCAGGTGGTCGCACTGTGACAAAAGACAGAACAGCTGATGATGCCCCCACACTACAGAGAGAAATGCACCATACGTCTACGTGGCTGATATTAGGAGGGAGATATGTGGAAAAAATCTCCCGATGCAACAATCTTGAATTGCTTACTCATGTGTCTAAACAAACCCCAATATCCATGCGCGACTTACAAGTCAGCATATGAGGGGGAGACTTACAGCTTGGCTTTGTCAAAACAGCGATCCAATGAGCTGTGGGAGGAGGATATTTCCTGATGATGGATTACCTGTAGCCTGCGGGAACCCGTCCAGAGACTGTTGCTGGAGTAGAATGTAGATCCGAGTGTAATGATGAGTCCCTTCTCGACCTGTCCACCACAGCACTAATCCACCCCCGCTACTGTCTGGCAGGGTCTCTTTAAAGCTGGGGAATGTGTGGCATACTCTCTGCAAACGTCTCAGGCGGATGTTGGAGGTGAAGATCAGCACCACGGCGAGTTCCTCACAGTCACACCCAGTGCAACCATGAAGGCGCTGTCCGTCAACTTTTACTGACAGCTGCTTTTAGCTCATTTTACTCAGCACTCCATTAGTAATAACATTTCAGGATTAACATAAATGAGAAGGGAGCAGGGGATTGATTGCTAATATTCTAAAGTTCAATTAAGCTCTTGCAACCTCAAAAAAATATCTAAAATGCAGGGAAAACGCTTATTAGATTATTTCTTTGGTATGTTTTCCATTTCAGACCTACGCACATTCAAATGAAATACTTTTGACAATACAGTTCTTATCACTTTGTTCAATCAATCAATCAAATGTTATTTATATAGCACCTTTCATCCAGGTACATGAAATACAAGGTGCTTTGACATTTTGACTGAAAAATAAGCATAAAAAAACAAATAAATAAAAACTGGGAGACCAAAAAATAAAAACTGGGAGACCAATGCACCCTGACATACAATATAGTTAATTAAAATGAAAAAAAAAAAAAGATAAAAGTTCAAGGATTAAGGCTAAAAAATAATCAGTCCACAACAATAAAAAATAATAAAAACATTATAAGAGATAGATAAATAAATAAAACAGATACCTTTAAAAAATGTTAAACAGAATAAAACTATAAAATGTGATGCTACATAAAAGCCAGACCAAAGAGATGAGTTTTTAGTCTACGTTTAAAAATGTCCACATTTCCAGCTCCTCTCAGATCCTCCGGCAGGCTGTTCCACAGTTTTGGAGCATAGTGGCTAAAAGCAGCATCACCAAATGTTTTAGTTCCACTCTGTTGTCATTCCTTCTTACAGTACTTAAAAGACATGGAGGGTACCAATCCATGACGTGTTTCAGTTACCCTATCCTTTCTGCAATAATGAATAAAGCTCTGCAACAGTAGGAAGTCATTGCATCTGAACCCTTCTACTCCTCAGCTCATCAACCCTCCTTCTCTTCTCTTCGTCTCTTCCATTTTCATTTATTAATTACAACTATCTCATCATAGCCATCATTGTTGTCCACAGTTCTTGTAGTTTGCTGTGCTGGTTTCAGATTAAATTCAGATTAAAAAAAATTTTTAACTAAAGGCTATAATGAAATAGAATATAATGAAACAAAATACGTAAAAAGTGAAGGGAGGTGAATACTTTTGCAAGACACTGTATCTGTTATGTCCAGACAAGGTTAATATGGGGCATAACTGTTGCCTGGGAAAGTTTTGTGGCACTTGTGAATGTAGCTCTAAGGCAAAGGTTTCAAAGACAAATCCCTCCGTCATTTTCAATTTCAATTTCAATTTCAATTTTATTTATGTAGCGTCTAATACAACAAAAGTTGTCTCTAGACGCTTTCCAGAGACCCATACCCAGAACATGACCCCCGAGCAGTTATTACATAAACAATGGCAGGTAAAAACTCCCCTAGTGGGAGAAAAACCTTAAGCCAAACAGTGGCAAGGAAAAACTCCCCTTTAGGAGGGAAGAAACCTTGAGCAGGATCAGGCTCATAAGGGGGGACCCTCCTGCCGAGGGCCAGACTGGTGGGTCAGGGACGGCAGCAGCACAGCAGGCAGGTGGAAGCAGCAACGGGATGACCAGGGGTGGGGACCGCAGGCAGGTGGAAGCAGCAGCGGGACGACCGGGGGTGGGGACCGCAGGCCAGCACGCAGCTCCAGAAGCTCCGGCCCAATCATCAAGTCCCAGGTTGGGGTGCAGGGTCGGGGAAAGGTTTGAGAAGGGGCAGGGCCAGGGAGAGGAGTCTTGACGGACAAACCTCTCCCCCGCCCAAAAGGGGCAGTTACCCTGCCCCTCTCACTCCCACGCTGCAGGTTCCGGTGTCCGGCAAAGGATGCTGCAACATGTACAAAAGAGAGAAAAGGGAGGAGAAGGGGGGGCCAGCACAAGAAACTACAGGAACGACTCTGGCACACTAGAGTTTACACTACCTAGAGATTTACCAACACCAGCTAGAAGATTACTAAACACTAACTATAGGCTTTACTAAACAGAAATGTTTTAAGTTTAGTTTTAAAGGTGGAGGTGATGTCAGCCTCCTTAACCCAGATTGGAAGTTGGTTCCATAGTAGTGGTGCCTGATAGCAGAACGCCCGCCCTCCAAATCTACATTTGGATACTCTAGGAACTACGAGTAAACCTGCACTCTGAGAACGGAGAGCTCTGCCAGGAACATAAGGTACTATCAGGTCTTGCAAATAATGCGGAGCTAAGCCGTTTTGGGCTTTATACGCAAGTAATAAAATTTTAAATTGGATTCTGAATTTTACAGGTAACCAATGGAGCGACGCTAACACTGGAGAGACGTGGTCTCTCCTGCTAATTCTTGTCAGTACTCGTCATATAGTTATATCATCTTTTATATTGATGACCGTTCTCCATGCAGTGGCTTCTGAATGATCAGAAGCTCTAGCTTGTACCCTTGCCCTGAAATTTCTCCAGATTCCTGGAATAATGTATTGATCTTGTCCATTGTAGAAGGAGTAATATACAAAACCTTTCCAATCTTTCTTTGAGGATTATTTATTTCTTTTTAAATTCTGTGATTTTCCAACATATTTGTGTGACCAAGTTAAAATCTTCTGGAATGTGTTGAAGGCCCAACATGTAAATATGAAAGTACTGTATATTGAAAAAGAAAATTACAGTTGTTTATAAAACCCATGACAAAGTCATTAGTGTAGAACGCTTTACATTTGAGATGGGTTTTGACTTCCTTCAGCTTCTTATCTACAGTTCTATCCAGTACGCAGAGAGTACGCTGAGCTGGTATCAGCCTTCAGCTCTCCACAGATCATGACATGCCTCAGCATTCATGAAGTTCACAGAGATGTGTAAAGTGGTGAATCATTGACAAAGTCCACTTGGAAAATGTAATTTAGCCTTTAGTTGGTTTAAACACTTAATTTGAGGTACCATTGCAGTCTGAAACTAGAAAACATTCGCTCTGTCTTGCATGGGGGATGTGTTTGATAAAACACATGAACATATAGCAAAGACTTCTACATGAAATGATGACAAAAGTTGCATTATGGGATACGAGGTGGTGCTGGTGAGTTTGAATTTTTTCTTGACTTTGATTCTTTAGTTACAACCCAAGTCCATGGTGTTGGCACACAGACATCACTTTGTCCATTATGCTATACAGAAAAATAGTTTTATTACTTGACTAAAAGCACTACCACTGTAAATGTGAAAATGTTCAGATCTCTAAAAATTCCCTCAGAGTCGTGTTGTTCCTTGTCTTAACCTGGTATTGATTATTAACTCCTGCAAAGCCCCACACTGCATACTTTTGCTTATGCAAGCGTTTTCAGGCTGTGCACATCTTCACACTGTCTTCACTCATAATTCATCCGGCGCGCTCACTCTCAGTTGTTCAGACAAGAGATGTCCCGGTTTGCACGTTAGTCTAATTTATTTTTGTTTTATTTGTATAGCATCAGTTCAAATCAAAAATCCTCTCAGGGCACTGAGTCAAAACAAGTCCATTCATTCCAATCATATTTAAATAAAATGCAGTTAATTAAAATCAGACTATTACATTATTATCTCTGTAACACACTGCACTTTCAATAAAATGTTCAAAATGTAGAGCAACACACTGCTGCATTTTTCTGTGTCATCATTGTAGGTATTATCGACGGTTGATTAGAGATTATCTCAACCATCAGTCTCAACATGTACAAGCTGCCCATTCCACTCATGCACTCATACCATCAGAAATGCCGGCTTTTGAACCATTTTGAATGAAAGTCAGCCTAAGGAAGATGGAGGCATTTCTGGAGCGTGTTCACATTTGGCGTTTTCATTGCTTGATAGAGCTTTAACCTGAATTTGTGGATAGCACAGCACATTGTGTTCTTATATGGAGATTTCCAGAAATGCTCCTGAGCTCACGCAATGATTTCCACTACAGAATTGAGCCTGTTTTTACTGCAGTGCTGCCTGAGGGCCCAAAGATGACAGGTATCTAGGTTTCATTTTTGGCCTTGTCCCTTATGCACAGACATTTCTCCAAATATTTTCTCTTTTTTTTATTGTATTATTATATACTGGTATTCAAAATATTTGGAATTTGTTTTATAGTTTATGAATGTTTTTTCTTCTGCATATTTGTACATTTCTGCCTATCTTTACTTCTGGGAGAGCCAGCTTCTTCAGGAAACTTGTTTGAAATATCCAATCATGCCACTGGGCTGTTGACAATTAACCTTACCATTGCAAAATGTTCCCATTTCTTTCGAGCACCTCCTACTTCTCCAGCACATCCCAAATTTTGAGATGTGTTGCTGTCATAAAATTCAAATACACCTTATATTATTCAGCAAATGGTCATTTCTTTTTCATTGTCAACATTTGATAGGTTTTCCGTTTTTTGTAAAATATGGATGTTTGATATTTGCAAACCCTTGCATTCCTTTTTTGTTTTCAAGTGTCCCATATTTGTTGGAACTGGGTCAATGTCAATAATCAGGTGTCAAATTATAATATTTTAATGTTTTTAAACTTTTAAATCAACAAGATTTTAGATATGTGTTCCAGTGAGGTAGAAATGAATAGGCTTACATGGTAATCAATGAGTACAGCCAGTAAAGACCCACTAATGGTCGAAGCCTGACTTGCATTACAACAGACAAAAGCTCTGCTGCACACAAGAGGCCGTGGAAAACATTTCACCACTGAGCCCATTCCGGTCCAGTTACCATAACAACGAGGTGGATAGCAAAAGACTTTGCCACTATCGTTCCCTCTCCCAGAGGACTATACGCGGGGGCTGTTGCTCGGGCATGCGTGTGTGTGTGTGTGTGTGTGTGAGTGAGTGTGTTGTCATACCTGCAGGAAGGGACAACAAAGTCAGAAATGTAAAATGTAAAAGGGTGGAGGATGTGACCACGCCCAGAAGCCCCGAGCGTACCCCTGCACCCTCATCTCTCTAGCTGAACTGTTGCCCCCCCCAAAAAAACAAAAAACAATCCTCAGAGCAGAAGCAGGGGAGGACATTAGATAATTAGAGGGGAAAGTTGGCATCATGCCCAACACATAGTTGGAAGAGGCCGAGGGAGTGTGTGGTCTCTGGACAGGAAGGGCACGGCGCTGGCATCCACAACAGATGTAGGACAAACGGCCAGATCAGCTAAATATGAGAGGATCTTCTATTCGGCTACTCCCACTGAAAACATGGGTGACCTTTTGATTGCATTAAGTTATTAGTCTCGTCCCAATTTACACGTTTATAGCCTGAGAGTGAAATCCCTGACCGTATTACAGTAACTTGTTAGGGAAGTGTGTGGATATGAGAACACAAGCAAATAAGCAGAAACAGGCTGCATTTATCCCGTGACAAAAGAGACATGATTTGATCTTTCTTCTTCTTTTTCAATCTGAAACAATAATACAAAGCCATAATGAATCAGTTTTCTAAAATACAGCAGAGATACAAAACAACAGCTCTTTACTGCTCTGCTCTGAGCCGCTGGGCTGTTTTAAGTCATCAAAAGGCTTTCTATTCATATACAGTATCCAATGCAGCATAATCACAAGCCAGCATGTAAATTCAGTCTCACAGCTTTCTCACCTTAAAACGTTTCCTTTTAGAGAGTTATCAGGGAAGGGTGGCTAATTCTAGTTTTACCTAGATCTGTGATGTCACCGCACTCAACAAATCTGAATGGATCACTGAAAGACACATTTCTTTAGATCTAAAGGGCCACACAAACAGTGACAGTCTGAATTTTTGAATAGGTTGTAACATCAAACATTGGAACACGTGCGCAAACACACGGAAATACTTATTTTTCATAACATATCCCCTTTAAGCTAAAATACAAGGTGGCGACTTAACTAGTATGCTCCAGTGTTGCTCCCAGGGTTTCTTCCAGCAGTGGACTGGACAGATACAGTTTCCTGGTCTTCTTCATGCCTGCTCCATCGCTGGACGCAGAAACATTCAAATCTTTCCATAACTGAGGGACACTTTTTATTTCGTGCAGTCATGAGATCAAAATAATATTTATTCAGGGTGTTGTGTCAGGACCAAATACCTCCACTACAAAATATGAAGATAGAGT
This sequence comes from Cololabis saira, assembly GCF_033807715.1. Lineage (NCBI taxonomy): Eukaryota > Metazoa > Chordata > Actinopteri > Beloniformes > Belonidae > Cololabis > Cololabis saira. The sequence goes on from NC_084597.1 coordinate 37,704,422, forward strand.
GAAACTGAGGTACCAAACAAGACAACTCCAAGATGCAACAATATTCAGAAAGCACAAATATATATAATATATATATATATATATATAGTCTAACCTCGGATTCAGGAGGAACAATGCGGTTTTCGTCCCGGTCGTGGAACACTGGACCAGCTCTACACCCTCCGCAGGGTGCTCGAGGGTTCATGGGAATTTGCCCAACCAGTCTACATGTGTTTTGTGGATCTGGAGAAGGCATTTGACCGTGTCCCTCGTGCCATTCTGTGGGGGTCAGTGAGTATGGAGTCCGGGGCCCTCTATTAAGGGCTGTCCGGTCTCTGTATGATCGAAGCAGGAGTCCGGTTCGCATTGCCGGCAGTAGGTCAGACTTGTTCCCAGTGCATGTTGGACTCCGGCAGGGCTGCCCTTTGTCACCGGTCCTGTTCATAATTTTTATGGACAGGATTTCTAGGCGCAGCCAGGGGCCGGAGGGGATCCGGTTTGGGAACCTCAGGATTTCATCTCTGCTTTTTGCAGATGATGTTGTCCTGTTGGCTTCATCAGACCGGGACCTCCAGCATGTGCTGGGGCAGTTTGAGGCCGAGTGCGACGCGGCAGGGATGAGAATCAGCACCTCCAAAACCGAGGCCATGGTTCTCCAGTGGGAAAGGGTGGCATGCCTTCTCCGGGTGGGTGGAGAAGTCCTGCCTCAGGTGGAGGAGTTCAAGTATCTCGGGGTCTTGTTCACGAGTGAGGGAACAATGGAGCGTGAGATTGACAGGTGGATCGGTGCAGCGTCCGCAGTTATGCGGTCGATGTACCGGACCGTCGTGGTGAAGAGGGAGCTGAGTCGAAAGGCGAAGCTCTCGATTTACCGGTCAATCTACGCACCTACCCTCACCTATGGTCATGAACTTTGGGTAGTGACCGAAAGGACAAGATCGCGGATACAAGCGGCCGAGATGAGTTTCCTCAGCAGGGTGGCTGGACGCTCCCTTAGAGATAGGGTGAGGAGTTCGGTCACTCGGGAGGAGCTCGGAGTCGAGCCGCTGCTCCTTCACATTGAGAGGAGTCAGCTGAGGTGGCTTGGGCATCTGTACCGGATCCTCCTGGAAGCCTCCCTAGGGAGGTGTTCCAGGCATGTCCCTCCTCCCTAGGGAGGTGTTCCAGGCATGTCCCACCGGGAGGAGACCCCGGGGAAGACCCAGGACACGCTGGAGAGACTATGTCTCTCGGCTGGCCTGGGAACGCCTCGGACTCCCCCCGGAAGAGCTGGAGGAAGTGTCTGGGGTGAGGGAAGTCTGGGCATCTCTGTTGAGACTGCTGCCCCCGCGACCCGGGAACGGATAAAGCGGGAGAAGATGAGTGAGTGATGAGTGAGTGATATATATATATATATATATACATATATATAATATATATATATTTTTTTTTTTTCTGTTAACAGAAATGTCCAAGCTCATGTCATGTCTCTTAGTTATTTTTTCTGTTGTTTTTTTTTGTTTTGATGTATTTTCTAAAAGCATTAGTTTGTATAAGTTGCATTTTATTTATATTTTGTGAGTTTTGTAGTTTGTTAAAAAGCTCTTGTATATTGTGTCAAATGTTGTGGTGTTTGTGTTGAAATGTTGATTGCTTCATTTTCATTTCCATGTGAGAACTGTGTTTGAGTTTTCTGTTTCATAAAATATAGATGTGATTACTGTTTTCTTGTTGTGTAATAAGAAATGTTGAGTGTGATGTTTTGTGCTGTTATATGAACTGAGGTTTTCTGGGTTTTTTTTTTTTCAATCAGCTGTTTCTCCTAATGGACAAATAAATAATTTGCAGTAAGAAGATCAATTTCCCTTTGTATACACCAATAATCATTGACTTACATGAGATACAATGAGGGATGTTTGTCTTGCTGAGAACAAGTCAACCTCATTTCACTTTACAGATGTCTTTAAAGAATAAAAATGAGTAAATGAATAGATTTCAGTGGGACTAGGAAACAAATGAGCTGCAGGATACAAACACACAGGGAGCAGCATTTACACCAAACAGAGCACCGTATTGACTTTATTCTACCATCTAACACAGGAAACTGCTTCTCCTTTTGTGTTTCAGTGTCTTCAGCTGCTGCAGGTTGGGGATGGAGATAGATCTGGCCACCACCCTGTAACCCATGGTAACGCCATTAGCTGCAGTGGGAGGAGCCACGCTGATCTCACAGCTTCTGGATTGGACAGGAACAGGTGTTCTGAGCATCCTTATAGGGAAGATGGAGCAGGAGTGGCGGAAGTACTGTCGAGTAAGAGCCATAGATGTAGCAGATGTAACTTTAAGATCTCATCTCCTTTACTGGTGCTAATGCAGACTTTATTCAAAGCTTGAAATGCTTGATACATCTGAAGTTATTTCCCACTCTGACAAGTGTTGGGATAACTCAAATGTCTATAAGGCACTGGCACATATTGTTTAACTGCGACCAACAGGAGCACTTTCATGTAAGTTTAAAAACAAAAGTTGAGCTGGATTGTTTGACATTCTGGGAGAAAGTGCTCACCTCGCAAAGTGTTACAAGGTTTTGCAGCACATTTAGAGGAGAGATTTCTGTGAACCTGCAGGTCAGCCTAAAACTCTTCAATGCCTTAAAAGTAGACAGTGTAAAAAAAAAAGAAGTATAAAAATGTGGATGATAAGCCTAAATTGATTATTACTGTATGCATTTTTTGAGATGAGGATGTGAACTAAGCAGGATGAAGTGCTGAGTGTCGGCCACTGGAGTGCAGTACTTCCCCTCTGAACGCTGATTGGATCTGCTCTCTGGGACTTTTAAAGGTCTGTTCATGAAGAGCCTCTTTGAGCAGCTTCAAGCAACTGAAAACAGCTGTGGAGTTGTCCTGAAGCTCCTCCTACGCTGCTTTCAAGCCACTAAAACATCCAAGTCTTTGAATGATGGGGATCTTTTCAAAGTGGTATTTAACACTTTTTTTCTTTACTTTTCAAATGAGGTGCAGTCTTATTAATAACCATTCAAATGTATATATTGGTGCCGTTTAAAAAAAGTTATATTCAGTTTCTTCTAAGCACATTGATCAAAGCCAGGATCCTCTCTTGAACCTGGTCTTACCTTACATGAGCTGAGCCTTTTCACGCCATCAGCAGCATTCAAACGAATTCAACGACACGTTGAGAATCTCTGGAGCGTCAGGTCTCAGATATGCTGCTCGCTCACCAGACCTTCATGTCACATCTGCTGCTGTGGACCTGAACTACAGCCAGAATTAATAGTTGAAGGCCAAGGCAGCTGCCGAGTGTGAAGAAAAAGTACTGTAAGAGCATGTATTTATGTGAAATGTTGATCATATTTGTTTTGAAAAAATGAAAAAAAAAAAAAAGCACTGGTCCTAATGTGCATTTTGACAGTTAATTCTCTATAGAAAACATGAACTGAAGGTATTTCCTGTCTTATGAACTACATTTGTATTTAATTGACACCCATTATTCCATTTCAGGCTTGCAAAAATCAGGACAGAAGAAATTCTTTCAAAAAAGGTCAAAATTACAGAATAATATTAAAGTATGACATCATTTCAAGCAGGCGATGTAGCATGTTATTGGTCTGAACTAGCAAATGGAACTAAAAAGATGGATGACACTTCTGAAACTAGTTTGAGAACTGTCAAATGTATTAACGCCTACCAGGACAGCAGTGAAGCAGGAAGAAAAAGTGGTCCTGATCAGGTGAGAATGGATGTCTAACCCAGAGCTAGAGTTTAAAACGGAAGGAGAAAACTCACAGTACTGGTAATAAACACTAAACAGATGAATAGCCATAACAACTTAGAGAGGCAAAAAAAACAAAAAAAAAAAGGTTACACTGTGGAGCACAGAAAAAAGGTCATGTGTTCTGCTGAGTCTAGATTCACCCTCTTCCAGACGGATGAGCCCATTAGAGAAAAAAAGAGCAGCAAATGCATCCACATGCCATGCACCTAGCGTGCAAGCCTGTGGGCTTGGGGTCGCTTCATCAAAGTTATGGACTTCCAAAAAAAATAGGCAGAATTTTCCATCTTTTTTTTTTCTTCCTGTGACAGCAGGGGTACAGTATCCATCACCGAGCTGGAACCGTTGGAATTGTGAGAAAAAGTGTCTGTTTTGTTTTACCAAGTGTTTTAAGGACAGGCCACAGGCCACGACAGATGAGACGAAGCATAAAAGATACTAGGTCCTTTCTGTTGACAGTGAAATAAAAGTCACTCTGAGAAGTTTCATGTCTGCGGTTGTACACAGTTGTACATAAACTGCTGTCATTTCATTCTGACTTTGTAAAGCTTTCTCAGCAGAAGAAATCTGACAGATTTTTTTAATATAAATTTTCCATCTACTTTAACATTTTCAGTGGCACTATTGACTGGATAAGGGTGAGATTTACTTGTCAGTTAGATTTCTAACTGTCCTGAAACATAATTGAAATTAAGTGATGCACCAAAATGAAAATTTGTGGCCGAAACCGAAACTAATAATAAACACTTGGCCGAATACCGAACAATACCGAACATGGTTCTTTGCAGTTTTTCATTTATTTTGCCAATTTTTTCACCATTGCATAAATTGAATAAATTTGATTTAGGCATGCTTTTCAAAGAATAAAATCGTTTACAAAATTACAAGGTAGAAAATATTTATTGAAAATAAAAAAATGAAAATGTTTTAATTTCCCAGCATTATGTTGTTTTGGTTCCACCTCCTGGTGAATGTTAGGCAAAATTCTTGTGGTTACTTTTTGGTTGGCCAACGATTTATGTTTGTGGTGCGCAACCGGTACGGGAGCGGCCAGTCTATTTCCTTATTTTACAACGCCGTTATTAATTGTTTGGTTTTTTTCCCCACTTATTCCACCGAACACCAAAAGTGTTTTTTTGCCATTTTCGGCCGAACAATTTCGGTTACCGAACAATCGGTGCATCACTATTGAAATTTATAACCAGAAGAAAAGTTTAATCCTTCAATCCCCAGAAAAGTTTCACACTGAAGAATTCTTTCACAATAAAAGACAAGTCATAAAAAACGTCTTCATTCAGGTCATCTTTAATGACAAAATGTTTATCAATTTTTCCAATGTAGTGAGAAAAAACTTCAAATGAAAGCATTATTACACTAACTACTTTGAGAGCATGGCGGTCAGAGGGGACCGTCTTTGTGCACCCTCTATTTCCACTGCAGCCCCTGCAGAAGGAGTTGTGTTTAACATGATCTGTGTCAAACCACACTCCTGTTCTGTGCGTTCATAACTCAATATCAGAAAAGAAAAAGATCAAAATTAACTGAACAAGACAAAAATGATCCAATATACCATTTTCCAAAACCGCATGTTCAAACCTGTACAGAAGCATGAGAGCGACACCAAGAGAGAGTTTAGTAGAAGTCTCAGAGAAAAAAGCCTTTTCGACTTGTATGTGCTACATATGATTTAATGAGGAGGCTTGTTTTGCTGGGTCGCTGCTGGTCAGGTGCTTTTTTTTTGTTCCAGCCAGAATTCTTTACCTTTTCTTTTCTCGCACTGGGAAATTTGACACCGGGTGCGTTTTGACAAGAGAATGGCGCCATGCCGAGATTTATCGCTCCGCAACAATGTTCATCCATCCATCCATCCATTATCTATACCCGCTTTATCCTCTGCAGGGTCACGGGGGTCTGCTGGAGCCTATCTCAGCTAATTTCAGGCCAGAGTCCGGGGTTCACCCTGGACAGGTCGCCAGTCCATCGCAGGCAACAATGTTCAACTTAATGCAAAAAAAAAATAATAAAAAGACAACAAGCCACTGGGAAAGGCAGCAATGATCTCCTTCTCTAGAACTCGGTGCATCGTTTCCAAGTCTGCACATCTGTAAACGCAGTGCTCTGCCACCCCGAACCGTGTGGGTTCAGACCTCACTGCACACGTCATCTACAGGAATCAGCTCTGCATAAAGCCAGTTTGATCAACCCTTGCATTCCATGCTGAATAAACCTAAATGTGAGCCTCTACACTACAAACAGTGACCCAGGTTCTGTTCTACTACAGTCCAGTGTCAGAGATACTACACTGAAGCCACAGTAAGATAATAAGTTTTGGAGCAGCACTGCGTGAGGTCAAGAATCTATAATCCCTCTTCAGTCACTTAGAAGCTGCTGCTCTTTAGTTCCATCAGTTCAGAAGCAAATACAGACGAGAGTATTGCTGCTTCCTGCCTGTTGGAGTCACGCTCCATTTCTCCACAGATTGTTTTAATCTTAATATGTTTGGCTACAAATAAAAGTTTCATATCTTGGAATAACATTTCTATAAATTCATTTTAACTTCAATAAATACTTTAGACTTTTTCAAATGATAATCACTTACAAAATACTAAAAACTCAGGCCCATCTGAAGTAAAAGTACTCAGGAGTTGATGGTAAAGCTGCAGACAGCCCAGGTGATTCACTTTAAAGGACAAAATGAACAAAAAAACTTCAAAGATCCAATTTGGGAATACTGTTAGTTCTCACAGAACAGATCTCACTTCCTGCCCGTACAACTCACATCAATATATCGACAAAACACCCTGTTTCCAGCCACTGCCACTTAGCAATACAGTTTACTTTCAGTTTAGAACTGAAACTAAGACCTTCACAGACACTGCCTCGTCAACGCTTATAGTTTGGGTTGGCCACTACGCTTACTCCTTTCATTGTCAGACCTTCTTTATAAACAACCACTGGTGTAAAATAAATAAAAAGGATGATATAAACTTATGAAGAAAAAACTAAATATCTCATTCCCCCCCCCAAAAAAGGCATGATCACATTTGCAGTCTGCGTAGCCGACTCTAAATTTGGTCGAATGCTGGGCTACTCGTGCAGGTGGCACAATCTGTGGTCACTTTAAAACAGTTGACAACTGCTAGGTAATCAAAGGGCACTGAAATAGCATTTGATAGAGGAGTTTGGTTTATTGCTGCAACCCATTCTGTAAACCCACCCCTTATAAAGTTTTACACCCAATTATTGGGGAAAGGAGTATTATCTTATTAAGTCTTGAAAGCTCATACAAATGAGTGAAGGACATAAGATATCTACATACAGTCATAAAACAAGCAGTTCAAGAAAAATAGAGAGGAGAAGGAAGGAAGACGGGGGGAAAAGGCAGATGCATTTCTCCTGAGAACATGTCATATCTCAGGGTGAAGGAGGGGAAGCGGGGGCAGGCGGGACTGAGAGGGAGGGCAGGGAGAGATGGGTATTCTTCTCACGAAAGCAAAACTTTCTCCAGCAGCTCACGGCTACTTCTCAGGCACTTTTCTTCATTTTCAGGTTCAGAAAGAGCTTGCAGGTGGCGTGGTCAGCCTCTTTCCAATGTAGACACTGAGAGGGAGGCAAACACGAGAAGCAGGTTAAAATGGTTCAAATTTGGTGATGATTTCAGTAATGAAAAAACAAAACAAACAGAAAACAACCCTTAATCTGTGAATTAAAATCAAGAAATAGAAATTAGGCTTCGGTAAGAACACCACAATAACTGATGATTCACTCTGTGTCTTATCATGTTTAACAAGACTGCTGTACATGATCCGACTGAGGAGTCCTTATTATTGTAGCATCTGTTATGGCAAACAGAGGAGTGCTGGGAGTGTCAGGGATCACAGCAGGTGTGGAGCAGCTGCTCTGCTCCGAGGAGCAAACACGGCCCAGTCGTGGGTGTACGCCGCCCCCTGTTGGGATTCATGCACAACTGGGAAATGTTAAAAGGCACCATTACAAAACATTGGGCAACTGGAGTGACTTTTACTGACCACATCTTCAACAGATGAAGATCACACAAAAATCACCACATTGGTCTTTAAGACTCAGTTCGGACTTGAAAGTTAAATATATGCTAGGAGATCCGATCACAAGGTACAGATGAAGGCCTCCTGGACCATAAACTATCATCGGCTTTGCTGGCCTTGATTTGGACTTGATCTTGTGTGTGAATGATAGGGCTGGGCGATTTTGGAAAGAAATAAAATCCCGATTTTTTTCTCGGAAAACCCGATTTTCGATTTCGATTTCAATTTTTTTGGTAAAACTACAAAAGAAGACAATGGAAAGATTGTTTCAAATATTTTATCTTTATTTTTAAAGAAAAATAGCAAACCAATTTCCCTATTGGGAATGAAGTGCAATTGAAAGATACTGTAAATCCTCCTTGAGTTTAGTAAAGTGACAACATTTACAATTTTCTTGACCAAACAAAGATAACTAGACGAGCTCTGTCTGTAATGCAGCCAGCTCTCTTCTTCTTTTCCAGCTATATGAAAAAGAGAGAGGAAAATCGATTTTCCTTTTTTCCTTTTTTTAACATCATCTGGATTAATAAATCCAATTTAGATTTAAAATCGATTCATCGCACAGCCCTAGTGAATGACCACAATAAAATAACTTGTCATTTATTGTTTTCATCTTTGTCTTCCCTGGTATCGTATACAACCTGATTAATACTGAACATATGAAATTCCTTTATGGAATAATGATTGAGGAAAAAAAAGGTTTGTGGTAGATAATCATGTTCCCTGCTTCTTCCTGGACTTTAGTTGGTTTTAGTTTTTTTGCTATACGAATTGAGCCTAATTACTTCCATCTGCTGCCTGTTGCAGTTAAAAATAGCAAGATATTTTTTGTCTGCAATCAAAAATGATTAGTTCATCGGTATATAAAGCTGGAAGGTCAAGCATTTGGGTATGTACAGTATTTGGGCATGCATGCATTAAGCGCTGGCCTCTTGCAATCAGATCTTTCAGGACACAGTTGAATTAATTGAAATAAGCCTGAAGGGGGCCTTAATGTGGATCCTCATGTCAGCTAAAAAGTTTCCGATGTATTAAAAAAAAAAAAAACTATTTTACTTAGAAACCATAGGCTGGTAGGCTAACCCTGATCAAGTGTCTGTGTATCACGTCGAGAACCTGGAAAGTGCCTGGAAAGGTGATATGTGGCCTTTGAGCCTTACCCCAGGCCCAAGGCGAGGATGTGCGATAGCAGCAGCGAGGGGATGAAGACTTTGAGGAACTCTGCAGAGAAGATGCCTCCTTTCTTCATGGCCCCAGTCTTCCTCATACTGAGTGAAACTGAGCGTCGAGGGTGACGAAAGTGAAATTCCCTAAAAAATAACAATCGCTAGCTTTAAATACAGCACAGGTGTTGGACAGGTGGGAACCTGTAAAAGGCAAAAATGCATTCTAACAAGTTTACAGTTGATCAAGCAAAGATGTCAAACATTTCAAGCTTCTCACTTCAGAGAATTTGTTTGATATCTTTGGCAATGTACTGTGAACAATTACAATGATCTGCCCTGGTCTGGCTAAATATTTAAGGTATTTAAAGACATTGTATTTAAAATCTGTAATGAAAAAATAATTGGCTGAATAACTAAACACAGCTGAAATTAATCATCAGTCAGTTTTATGCACATCCATTCATATAAAATGTTACCGATGACGAACACTCCAACTGTTTGTTAGCATGACAGTTTAGAGGCAGATGGTTTCCCCTTCATCACCAAAATGACTGACTACTTTGTCTACGCAAACAAGCAGGTAAGTGCATTCAGTTGCCATGGATACAGGCTGGTGTTTACTGAGTTGAGACTTACTTGGGGGGAATGTTTTCTGGTCTACTGGACCAGTCAGCAACCCAGTCTGCGTCCTTCATCAGGATGTCCATGTCCCTCTCCTTGTCTAGGACTTCCTCCTCAGACTAAAAATAACAAACAAGTTATTTAGCGACCGAAATAAATTTGTGCATAACAAAGAATATGTTCAGAATAAAAAAAACATGTTCTGAATATTTGTAAAAGACTTTGACGGTTAGAAATCAGCATTAAACTCCTGATAAGATTAGTTTTCAGTCTAATGAGAGGTAAAATGCAAAGATGGCAGCATAAACTATTCAAAATAATTATAACTCACAAATCATTATCAAAAGTATTCCCTGTGTTTCCAGCCATCTCCATAGAAACTACAGGCAGGCAGCAGTTGTCGTTTACATGCTCACACTACGTAGCCGAGAGGCAGTGCTGCCATGGTAACAGATGATGGAGAACCTGAGGAGCAAAATGAGATCTTACTTGGCTGTCTCTCCTGCTGGTCACGTCCACATCAAAGATGATCTGTCCCTCATCCTGTGGAGAGTGGGGCCGTGGGGGGCTGCAATTTCAAACAAATGAACCAGACACCTTGTTGTCAGCAAAAATCCTGATTTCTCCTATACATGAGAAATCCACTTGTGGCGTTTATTTCCCCCCTTTAACATGATGTGTTAAATCGTATCAAACCTGAAAGATCCACAGCTTTCAAAAACAGCCCTTTCAACCCATTGTTCAAAGTCAAAGTAGCTTTATTGTCGATTCTTGACATGTCAAGACATACAAGAAATCGAGAGGACGTTTCCCACTTCCCACGGTGAAACATATAAACGTATAAAGTGCGCAGGCACAACAGAAAGACAGACATTCTTAAAAAGATTCACATAAATAAATACAACACAACACAACACAACATTTACTAGTGCTAGAGATGAGTGCAAAAGGCAATTTTTGTAAAAAAGAAGAAAAAATAACCATATTTGGCTATTGGGAACCATATTTGGGTATTGTTACCAGATTATAAAATAATTTTGCTACAAACAAAAAAATAACCTTACATAAACAACATGAAATTAGTATATTTATTATAATTATATATATTTATTATAATTATTATTATTATATTTTGAGTGCTTTAAGTGCAGCAAAAATAACAACAAAGCATTATGGGGGAAAGTCTGCATTTGAAAATTGCCTGACACGGCTCTGAGATATTATCATGGTTCTGCCTTTAATTCACAATAAGTTGGACTGAGCAATACAAAAATAAAATAAAAATATTGCATCATAGTAATAATGCAGACTGTAACCGCGTTATCATCTAGTAATGCCTACAAATCTCATGCTGAGTTCAACGTTTGAGCAGTCCTTCACTCAGAAAAGGTCCAGCAGCTTGTGTACCCTGACCCTTCTGATGAAATGTGTACTGAAGCGTGTCTCACAAGGATCAGTAAAGAGACTGTTTCTTAAAGGGATTGTGACATGAAAAACAAATTTTTCTTGATTTTTTGTGTTTTGTTGGGTGTCTTGACATCAATTACACCCAAAAAACAACAAACTTTTAACATTCAGTGTATTGTGTGCTTTCTGGGATTTTGCGCATAACTATGCAAAAACGGCGCATGTGGTTTGGTGGCGGATCGTTACGTAACGATCCGCTAAATCACCGCCCCCTCCACCCAGCTCCCTGCCTCCTCTCCTCTCCAGCGCACCATAAAGGCTGATTTATGGTTCCGCGTTACACCGACGCAGAGCCTACGCGCACCATACGCTGAACCCTACGGCGTATGCTCTGCGTCGATTTAACGCGGAACCATAAATGAGGCTTAACACGGAGCTGTTTAGAGCGTCTTTTGTTCTAATCACCGGAGGAAAACTGCTAAGAAGACCCGCGGCCACTGACTGGACTTAAGATAAGGGGACAGTGCTGCTTGCATGCCTTTATTTTTATGATTGTTTGCTGTGGTTCGCCCTCCTGCTTTTCCGTGCATGCTTCGCCTGTCGCTCCCAACTCTCCGACGCCGCTGTGAGCGTATGGCTGGAGGAGGAGGAGGTTTGGAGGAGGAGCGGAGCAATGATTGACAGGAAAGGGGAAAAAGGAAGCGTTTTTCACGGGGCAAAAAAACACTGTAATAAGAAGCCAGGAAAAGAGTACTAGAGTGAAGTTTTTCTTGTTACACTCTTTTAGACACAGTTGAGGGATGTTGGCCAAGACTTTTAATAGTGTTAAAAGCATGTTAAAAATGATGTCACAATACCTTTAAAAAACTTTGAGCAGTGTGACGTCTGCATTGTTCTAAAATGTCTACGGTGATTCTTTGTTGATGTTTATGTGAATTTAAGAGTAACCTGCTGAAACAATGTTTTTTGCTCAAATACTTGAAAACATCCTCAGGTTACTCAGCGACAGCTCAGCTCACTGATAAGGTTTGTGTTATCGCAGCCTTGAGAGTCATACATGAGCACATGATGTGGCTCTGGGTTAGAGCGCCGGGATCGTTGTAAAGTGCTGAATAAG